>NC_083474.1:6750608-7085608 GCF_030014155.1 Tachysurus vachellii
TTTGAAGCATTTCACTGCAGTATATACCCATTTCATACTATGTGGCAAATTAAATTTGAATTTATGTAATAATTTGATTTATATAATAAATGTATAATGTGAAACATTATTCATAACATAAATTCACCCATATCTTTGATATAAGATAACTTGTTATCATATTTGAAGATATCAATATTTGGCAGTGCTGAAAGAATCCTACACATAAAAAGCTGTATGATTATATGATCAACTATATGATTATCTCCGATATTCGGCTATATTTAAACCAAAAACGCTTCACAGTGGTGTAGCAAAGCTAGTTGTTGTAACTAGTCAATCAAAATCCCTGAGCCTGCTGCATGACACTGACGGTTCAGCAGTTTTACCAGGCAGAGTAATTAATATGCATGGATGATGGATGAGCTTTTTAGATGCAGGTACAGTATATGGAAAAAAGCAAACAACTTAGCACCATAATATAACATTTCTGCTTAATCTTTCAACATGAATTAAAAGAAGAGTTAATAATCACATTCTTGTCCCTTTCCTGTATTCTGTATCAATGCAATTATTCAACTTAACAACATATCTGTATATAATTTACATTAGCTATACAGTAACTACATGTAATCTAAGTCTAAAGACAAGTCAGTTAGGTTTCCAGACAACACTGGACTGGGCAGAAAACTGGTGTCCACCGAGTCCAGTGGACAAATAGCTCTTAAATTTATCATTTATTAAGCCAGTGACTTCTGTGCCGATCCCAAGCCCGGATAAAGAGAGAGGGTTGCATCAGGAACGGCGTCCGGCGTAAAACATGCCAAATTTAAACATGCAAATTGTCAGTGGGAATTCCATACCGGATCTGTCGAGGCCCGGGTTATCAACGACCGCCAACGGAACTGTTGACCTACAAGGTGCTGGCGGAAATTGGACTACTGTTTATCAAGGAAGGAGAGGAGGGAAAAGGGTTCGTAGCAGGGGTGTAAGTATTTGGGGTCAACCGTCCAGTGCGACAGGGATGTGGGAAAGAGTTGAAAAGGCGAGTGCAGGCGGGTTGGGGTGGGTGGAGAAAAGTGTCAGGAGTGTTGTGTGACAGAAGAGTGTCAGCAAGAATGAAATGAAAGGTGTACAAGACAGATCGGCTATGGTGTTTGGGTTAGAGACTGTAGTAGTGAGGAAAAGACATGAGGTAGAGATGAAGGTAGCAGAGATGAGGATGTTAAGGTTCTCTTTAAGAGTGATGAGGATAGACAGGATTAGGAACGAGCAGATCAGAGGGACAGCTCAGGTTGGCTGTTTTTGGGGACAAGGTCAGAGAGGCTAGATTGAGATGGTTTGGACATATACAGAGGAGGGAGATGGTTATATTGGTAAAAGGATGTTGGAGATGGAGCTGCCAGGTAAGAGGTCAAGAGGAAGGACAAAGAGGAGATATATGGATGTGTTGAATGAGTACATGAAGGTAATTGGTGCAATAGTAGAGGATGCTGAATAGTAGAGGATGCTGCTAGAGTTAGATGGAAACTGATGATTGGCTGTGGTGACCCCTAACGGTAAAGGCTGAAAATAGAAGAAGAAGAACACTTTACAATTTTTTTCTTCACATTTTCCAACTTTGGAGGTTTAGGTCAGAGCACAGAGACAGTCATGATAAAGCACCCTGGAGCAGAGAGGGTTAAGGGCCTTGCTCAAAGGCCCAACAGTGGCAGCTTGGCAGTGCTGGAGCTTGAACCCCAATCCTTAACTGCTTGAGCTACCACTTCCCCTTGACATACATCATCACAAGGCATTTCAGGGCATGGTTACACCTCTATCCCCATCATTTCTTATGGGCTCTAATTTAGCTATCTTTATATTATTTACTAATGCAGCATGTCCCCAGGCGGGATAAAGGATTTAGCTTATAAGATAAGATAAAATATACCTTTATTCGTCCCACAATGGGGAAATTTCTCTGTTACAGCAGCAAAAATATATAAAAAGAATAAAGGATAAAGAAATAATATAATATAAAGTATATAAAAAAAAAATGTATAAAAATAGTAGTGGTTACACTGAAGACATGTTGCACATAGGTAATATTGCACATGTTTAAAATACTTTGTTGTAATAATAATAATAATAATAATAATAATAATAATAATAATAATAATAATAATAATAATACATTTTATTTAAAGGCGCCTTTCTCAAGGTCATCGTACCAAAAAACAACAAAGACAGACAACAAAGTTATTGTTTATTATTGCAGTGAAACAGTAATAACAGTGTGTATTATGGTGACTGGTTCACTGGGAGCAGCTTTGATTGTAAAGCCTAATAGCAGCAGGGAGAAAAGACCGTCTGTGTCGCTTCATCAGACACTTAGGATGTAACAGTCTGTCACTGAAGGAGCTGCTTAGAGCTGAAACCGTTTCATACAGGGGGTGAGAGTCGTTCTCCAGCAATGATGATAGTTTTGCTACCATCCTACTTTCTCCCACCTCCTGTACAGTGTCCAGAGGAATCCCCATGACTTAGCTGGGATTCCTGATCAGCTTGTCCAGTCTCTTCCTTTCTGCAGTAGAGATGCTGCTGCACCAGCACACCACACCATAGAATATGGCTGAAGCCACCACAGAGTCAAAAAAGGTCTTCAGTAGGTCTCCCTGCACTCCAAAAGACCTTAGTCTCCTCAGCAGAAAGATTCTGCTCTGCCCTTTCTTATAGATTGCCTCAGTATTGTCTGTCCAGTCCAGTTTGCTGTTCAGATGAACACACAGGTATTTGTAAGAGTCCACTCTCACAATGTCCTTTCCCTGAATGTTCACTGGTGGTAATAATGAATTTTCTTTGTGCCTACGGAAATCCACCACCAGTTCTTTGGTTTTCCCCACATTTAACTGTGAGCTATGTAGGCTCTTTACACACTGGCAGTGATGTATGTAAATAATTACAAGCTAAACAAGCCTGTAATCTTCTTAAAGTTAGGGATAATGACTTTCTGCATACCTGTGTCTGTTAACTCATTTCCTGTTCATGAATTTTGTATTAGCGTGTCGTTATCGCTCAGCACAGGCTATAGGTGCCTAAATAAGACACAACAGTGCAGTGTTAATTGTTTACTCTAAAGAAATCCACATATCCATTTGGTACTAATGCATCTGTGTTGTAGAATTTGTGTGAAATTTCCGTTTACTGCTTATAGTCAAATTCATTTGAGCTTGTTAACAACAAGGATTTAATATACTCTTAGCACACAATGTCCTTCATTTTATCTTGTCGTTGTGGTGTCTGGTGCAATAAATGTCGTTCACATGCACACAAGTGGGTTCCTAATGTAGAGTATTGTTTTTAATTTTCTTATAAAGTATTAATTGTTGCTGATAACATGTGGGTATGTACAGTATGTGTGTTTTAGCATGATGTCTTGCCTCAGGTGGGTTCACAGTCAAATCCTGCAGTTATATTAAGAAATCCTCTCTTTCTGTACTGTTAAAAGACCCAAGTGTTGACTGATCCATCTGTGCGAACATCCGTGATCATTATAAAAGCTGGTTCTCAGTACAAGAAGCAATTATACTGGCTCCCTGCACAGCACCAAAAAAAAATTCCCTTCATTACGTCTATACTGTTTCACTCGTGTACTGGAATTGATCATACACTTTCCAGTTAAATCGCAGCTTTTAATGAAGCAAAATGCAGTATATCATTTTATCATATATAATTCTTTCCCTTAGTGAATGTCTTGAAAAACTTAACATGCCCTGCTAACGGTTAGCTGTCATGTTTATTACCTGGTTATACACGTGCACAAAATTGTTGGTACACTTCCATTAAAGAAAGCAAAACCCACAGAAAGCAAGGTTCATTGAAATAACTTGAAACTAAAAAGAGTAATAACAAATAATTAACTGAAAATTGTCATGTCAAAAAGTCACTCTCACAAGACTCTCCTGTGGTGTTAAACTTAACACACACTTGATCTTTGTGTCATATAAATACGTAAATGCCACCTAACAGAAAGCTTCACAGTAGTATCATTTATTACACATTTTTATTTACACTTAAAGCATTTTGGCAGACTCCTCATACAAAGCATCTTACATTTTATCTCATTTTATACAACTGAGGGTTATTGGCCCTGCTTAGGAGCCCCAGCAGTGGCAGCCTGGGATTCAAACTCACAACCTTCCAAACAGTAGTCCAACACTTTATCCACTGAGCTACCAGATCCCTGAGTTGTGGTCACCCTAACCCTAACCCTAACCCAAAAAATAAGCAACATCTTCTGACCAATTAGCTGAAAAGCTTTTTTTTTTTTTTAAATTCTCAAATCTGATAGGTTAGAAGATTACGATTATATCAGTATTTCCAGCTGTAACATAAAAACTAGAAATGCATTCATTTCTATAGTAATGCCTCATGCACAGGGACAGTCCATGTAATCTAAGTCTATTTAATAATTAAGGAGTGCGGAAAATGGGAGGAGTCTCGAGTGACAATGGAAATTGCACTTTCCAATTTTATGGTAAATTTAGTAGCTACGTTTTTTGAGAAACACAGAGAGAGAGAGAGAGAGAGAGGGAGAAAGGGAAATGGAGATGCTGGTTAAGGTACAATATGCTGTGTCCACACATACAGGGACTTGCAGAGTCTGATCATTTACAATGAGAGCTGCGGACATGATCGACAGCAACAGTTGATGACTAGATGTGGGTGTGTCCAGCGGTGTACAGTACCAAGGTTGAAAACAGTTCGAATTTATGCAAATATGAAGCCACTACCAATAGGAGTGAAGACAGTAGAGCGCACGTGATCCATTTCACGTGAAAAAGCACACACTGCATCTTGTATCATACGATGCTTTAACATAATGCTGAAATATATATATATACAAACACTAAATCTCCCTCCAAAATGTTTCAGTTTAACGGGAGGAAACCAGATTTGGAATGCTAGTTGCCCAGCCTACTGATGAACCTTGTTACTATGGCAACCAGTTATAGGAACGCTCATAGTAGAGCGACTGGAGACTCGCAAGCACGTAGGATGTGTAAATGCAGGATTAGACGCTACATTTTATATATAAACGCTAAAATGTGTGAATTACTGTTCTCTGATAAATCAAACACTGCAAATTGTTCTAAATGTTGGATTCACTAAACTATGTGAACGTCTAACATTACCCATAATTTAAAAGTTTTAAAGTTACAAACTTTATTTTTTGCTGAAATCTGAAAGTAGTGTCTGTTGATTAAGTCTGCTGTAATCGCTGAGATTATTACGCATCTTACACATTTGTGCACACCTTTTCAGACTTGCATCCAACACACACATACACACACACAGGTGCTGCATTATCTTTAGCCCTGAAGCCTTTCATCTGTTTGGCAGCCTGCTGGGAGTAATGATGCAGTCAGGGCAAAGGTCCTAGGAGTAATGATGCAGTCAGGACAGACAGCTCCTCTGTACATGCACACCGCCTAGATACAATCATGCCTCATGATCTTGTGATCGCAGTGAAAATGGTACGAACCGTGGGCGAGGGCCATGCTGATTTACAGCAGGTGGAAGTGGCGAGAGTGACCACGATAATAAGGCTCTCAGCCTGCTAAATGAGGCCACGGCTTCTCCTGGCTTGCTCTGTTTATAGGCTGCAGATCACATCTTCCTAACGGCATGGAGTGTGTTTTCCAGATAAGATAGTATGAAGAATTTATGAATTGAAATCAAACATTGTACGCAGGGTGGACAGATCATAAATTTATTAGTAAGCCAACCAAGCAAGTGACAGCTGCTGCACAGGATTGTGTTTTGGTTGCCTGGCAACCAGAAAAAAAAATCAGTAGCTAATTTCTATAATAATGAATAGTAGGTTTTAGTAGGTTTTAGTCAATCCAGTATTTATTTTTATTTTTTTATTGTTGCAGCCAAAAAATGTTTGCTTTCCCTTGTCTGCATTTTTTTGCCGGAAACTACGTTTTGGTAAAAAAAATCTAACAAAAAAAACATGCTGGCAAGTATAGGATTCTTCTATTAACCTTTGCCTGTGAAGACACACATATGTAATTAATTTTTTTTTTGATAGCCATGCTCATGTTCAACGCACGTGAATTGAAGCGGGTTTTAGCTGTATGAGTGACCTGATGACATCACACGACACGTCTTGACCCAAATCTACAGAAACTCTGCAGCCATATGAAAAAAGAATTCCGTGAAAAACATGCAGGACTGGACAACAATGTTTCTAATGTATCACATCTTATTTGAAGCCCTAAAAAAAAATTGTGTTTAGTTCTGATATGTGTAAGAGATGAGTCACACTAGAGTCTTCAGTTCCTTTTGGCACGTTGTATATGACAGCTTTTATTCATCAGTGTTTCCACATACCTCTGCGTTTAAGATTATAGATCTTACGTGTAGTAGAAACTGTTCAACAGTCAGGCAGCTCACACCTCAGCTGATGTGTGTAGTGGAGCATGTAGTAAGATTTGTAATGAGTAGCTATACAGTAAGCTACGCCATTGAGGTCCTTTGTCAATAACAAGATGTAGGCTATTTTGCTGGTTGTTGAACTTATAGCAACCAGCGACTACAAACACACAAATAATCTGAAAACAACATTTGCTTGTCCTGGAAGTCCTTCCCACTGAGTTGTCCATCTCCGGTATGGTTGAATGTGTATTCCTCCATCGCCTGTTTGAAGCTTTTATTCATCTTTATGTATTTTGTACTCAGAAATTGTTAGTATCATGCACCGTATTGTAAACAGTACCATATAACTGTAAAATAACATTAACTCTATACACTAAGTATTACGTGGTTAGTCAGATTTAAGAAAAACTACTGCTTAGAAACGTGATTTATCGCTAATGCTAAACTTAATTTGAACAAGTTTCTTAATTACTAGATTGAACGATGTAGAGAGCATGTTCAGTTCAGGTATTATTAACGTAAACCAGTTACAGTACATTGTGAAATGTCAGAAGGATGTTGACACTGATGGGAAATAAGACATAACTAAAATGGTACATTTAGGAGAGTCAGTCGTGTAAAGTTGAATAGAGCAATGGTAATGTGTCTGTTGTTTAACACCACTGTCATGGGTATGAGTCTCAGCTCAGTGTTTGAATTTATTCAGGATTTGAAAATTCACATTCAGAGCATGTTCTATGTATGAAAGGTAACTGTGTTAACGTTACTCAATTCAGTCACCTGGAACCGACGGACACATTTAAATTACGTGAATTCAACAAGTTTTTGGTCTGTCCTCAAGGACGACCAACATTTTATTCGGTTCCTTATCTCTGGTGAGGTTATCCAGGCTGTTCACATATATTAGGAGATGAAGTAGCTTAGAATTGTGCTATGATTATTAAGGGAACCTTTGGTTTACACAAACCAAGTCCAAACCATTTCTACAGATTTTTGTCTAGATGTTCATTATAGAAGCTTGTTTTTTTGTATTTTAATATATATAATGTGATTCTGTAACAGCTGTGAAGCATATATATATATTGACCTTTTCTATATGGCTGAGTTGTTTTTATTTTTTTTACAGTACTGAATATTTGTTCTTTCATTCTTTCATAACTCACTCGCTACCTACGTGAGCTTAGTCCTGTGCCATGCGGGATTGATTTAGTGGCCATGTGGGAGGCATGACCCAGGATTTAGTTAGGTGAGGCACAGTCAAGTCAGGCTAATAAGGCCTAAAGAACCTGATTCATCTGGGCAACTAGGGCCACTCATCAGATTAACTTGCATGTTTGTTGTAGAGCTTCGATCTGTTGTACTGTCTGTTGCACCACACCTGCAGCATTGCCTGGTGTACAATAAATGCGATATTCTATTCTGCCTTCTTTCTTGTTTACAGTTTTATTAAATCTATTACCCCTCCTCCATCCATCTATCTGCACCTGAGTGTCGTCTGTGCAGCTGTTCATCTTCAGGCTTGATCAGATTTGTCCTATAAAGCAGATCCATTATGAGAAACAATGTTTATTTCAAAGGTACACAAAGCTCAGATTCTTATCTTCAAAATGAAATGTTTTCTAACCTTCAGCAATTAATTTGATGCCTGTAAGACTAAGTTTAAATGATAACATCACTATACTCATCACTTACAAGAAGGTGCTACAGAAAAAATGCCTAATGAACAGGGGTCCAGGATTGATAGGTACTTTTATGCCACTATCTTTATTATCTAAAACTAATTCATACCAGGTGTTAGCTGCCATGGCCAGTCAGAATCCTTAACATACTGGTGTGACTTGGCCGGTCAAAGTTATGTTTTTATGTTCATGCTTCTGAATAAACTTTGAGAGATAAAAAAAATTTGAATAATTTGTCTCTGTGTCTCTGTTGGCAATATGCAACAGGGTGATTTATAGAGAAGCTAAGCTAACTAGGTGTTCCTAATAATGTGACTTTAGTTAAACGCATTTGACATAGCATGGTCAGAGATAAATTGGATACAGAAAACATTATTAGTGTTTAATATTGGTTCTTTTGTCACAAATCAAAAAGTAGCAGGAATTTAAAAGTCACACTTCTACACTCACTTTGCATAGGAAGCTCCATCATGCAGTGATTCCACAATGTGTTGGAAACATACCTTTGAGATTCTGGTCCATGTTGTCATCACTGCTGAGATACTCTGAAACACTGAACTGCTGATGGAGCACAAACTAAAAGGGCATACAAAATCTAAATAAGATGGGAAAAGGGTTTATTTTCATAATTATCCTGATTGTAGCAAGGTGACAAGATGCTAGTTTTTACACAGAGAACACTACAGACATACACAGAGCAGAAATAGACTATTTATTCTACAATTTGCCAGATTATTTTTGTGAGTTGTATGTTAATTTCCAGAATCTGCATTGTACAACATCCCAAAGGTGCTGTCAGGTTTAGAGAGTCAGTGTGTGGTGATTGTACGTTATCCTGCTGGAAGCGAATGTAATATGATTGAAAAAAATTGCAGCATCTGAGGAATCAGCAGCAATACTTTGTGATACTGTGACACTGATGGGCTGGGATTTTCAAACGATGTTGGACTGGTATTAAAGGACCCAGTGTGTGCTAGGATAAACATTCCCCACATCGTTCCACCACCAACCTGAACTGTCAACACAAGGCTGGTTGGATCTATGGATTCATGACACTATAATTTGACACCAAATTATGACCCTTATCATACCAGGATCGCATCACACCAGGAAGACAACAGCTTTAAAATTTTCAAGAAGTTAATGTTCATTAAATATCAAGTAAAGTTGTAGCTCACTCGTGACATGGCTTGAAATATAAGTAGGTGTTGTTAAATTATAATCATTAAAAAGGCTGACTTTTAAAAGAGGATGCATGGTGGCTTAGTGTTGAGTTTCATTGTGTATTTGCATGATCTTCCTGCTCTTTGGTGGTTTGCTCCAGGTTCTCCGGTTTCCTCCCACAGTCCAAATACTTGTTATAGTCCAAAAACGTGTTATAGACTGATTGGCATCTCTAAATTGTCCATAGTGTGTGAATGAATGTGTGTGATTGTGTCCTTGTTTACACAGGTTGTCCTCCACCTTGGGACCAGAGTCCCCTGGAATAGACTCTAAAGCCCTATTCGGACGGGATTAGTTTTACGTGGGGACGTGGAGTAATGCAATTTTACCTCAGGACGTCTGTAATATTAATTGGCCAATTCGCACGGGACAAGACATCTCAGTAAAACTAGCAGAAGTGGGACGGGTAACTCGCTTTACGCACCACAGTAACCTCCTTGTCATCATGTGCGTATTATGTTGCTTCCTGTTATCACGTGCGCAAACAGACAACATGGCGCCTCCATGCTTTTAAACAGGAAATGACGGAATTTTACCGTACATATTTACAGCGGGTCTATTCGGACGGGATTAGTATTACCTGAGGTAATTTTTCCAGGACCTTTATACAGAAGGTAAAAGTCGCCGTAATATTTACTGACATTGTCCGTAATGATTACCAAGATGGCACATTCGGACGGGACTAAAACCACGAGAAGCTTTGGTAATAATTACTTTACCCCCACGTCCCCACGTAAAACTAATCCCGTCCGAATAGGGCTTAAGTTCACTATGATAAGTTTTTTACTTTAGGGGATATGGTGGCCTAGTGGTCATGGCACTGGGTTACTGATCAGAAGGTTGGGTTTCAAGCCTGCAAGCTGCTAAGCTGTCAACGTTGGACCCTTGAGCAAGACCCTTAACAGTGTTGTCACTTTCACTGCAGGTGTATTTGGAGCTTCATAGAGTTCAAAATGTCCACTTTATGCAACTTTTTTCTGTTGTTTAAAAGCTACTGAAAAGCTCCTTTTTTTTTGACTCTTCTAACCTGGTCATGTCCTGATATAATGTCTAAGTGTGTAGGCAATCAGGTAATCTTTTAATACTTAAAAACCTAAATTAAAAAAAAATATATATTTTTTTTTATATATAAGTATTTTGTATATAGCAATTTGAGCAATTTTCACAAATCCTGCAAACCTACAAATTATGTATTTCTTGTGGAAAAAGTGTGACAGAGCATAACAATGAGCCACATGTTCAACATGAAGCGTCCTGGTAACCTGTGCCTCATGTGCCAGCTAGTAACTGTGCCTAGCAATTTCTTATCATCTCATAACAGCCGACATTCCTGAGAGCGGCTGCAGGCAGGACTATCTGGAGCAGATTGAGGGAAAAAATACTGTGACCTGGAAATTCCCAAAGCATTTAGTCCTCACACACCCCTGCCTTGGTGTGAATATTTAGAAATCAGCTGTGGGAATGAAAGGACACACTTTTCATCTTGGAACTGTGTTACTTCCATATACATGAGAGAGAGAGAGAGAGAGAGAGAGAGAGATGCTGTGGAGCCTCCTATAGATTTTACTAGGAGTTTTTTTTTCACAATCCAGCAACAAGGATATTCAAAAAAAAAATGTTATGCTGAATTGAGAACAGAAAGTTAGGTATAAAAATCAAAACACAAGCACGTTGAAAAATTCTGCAACCAGGCACAAATACAGGCTCAATAAAGGAACAAAATATTATGGAGGCTATAAGTGATAAAGAGGAAAAATCTCCACAATGCACTGTATAGGTGTTAGGACTCGGCCCGGACTTTGGCCACGTGCATCTGTTTACGTTTCTCGTCACGTGTCTGCCCCGCCTTCGTCTGCTCCTCCCTGTCGTCACACCTGATCCTTATTGTGTCATTGTCTTTTTGTATTTAACTGTGCCGCGTTGCCTCGTGCAGCGCGGCATCTACTGTGGTTATGTCCTGTTTCTAGTCTGCGTCCTGTTTCGTGTTTTCTGTTATTAAACCCCGTTTATTTTAGCTATCCTGCATTTGGGTCCGCTTCTGTTCCGTGTCATTACAATAGGTTGTCTGTGAGGCACACCATCATAGATTGGATTATACTGCTACATCTCAGACACAATAAATCGAGCAACTCCATTTTCAGTCATATGTATTTACTGGATTTATTTTTTTGCCACACTTTTCTTCCCAGTTTTAGTCGCAGCCATTTCCCACCCACTGACCGACTGTTTCCCAGCTACCAAACGCAATTTAATAAATATTTGTTAAATTTAGTTCTTTCAAACATGTCCATCAGTTTCTCGTGATTGAATTGCGTAACATTGAAACACTTCCAACATGATTTTCAAAACCATGAATAAAATCCAACACTGAGCTCACAATCAAACCCATGACGCTATAGTTTCACAACAGACACATTACCACAGCACTATTATGCTATAAATGCTTTAATCTTCTACATTTATTACTATAGTTATACTGTATTTCCCATCAGCACCAGCTCTATCTAATCTAAAATCAAATCAAATCTAACTGACAATATATTCCTTTTTTCACTGCAGCGATGATAAAGCAGCACATGTAATCAAAGCCACTGAATATTATCAAACTGTGTCATCACAGTGAAGCTGAACACACAAGAGGAGACAGTTAATTTCATTCTAATTGACAGGGGTGAGATCACCACTGACATTCTCACACAGAGCTGCGCATATGTATTTCTTTCTTTTGTACTTTTTTGTACCCTTGGATGGCTGTAGCATTTCCAGGGGATTAGGAGGGGGTTAAACTTGCGAGCTCTATAGTACAGGTAGAATATAGAATATAAAGTCTTACACAGCTTATAAGTAAGAAATAAAGCATGGTGAAGCATGTTATGAAATGTTTTATTTCTAATGTAGTACTGCAGTACTATCACAAGGCTTATGTGTTTGGGTTTTCATCTGTGATTAGCACTAAAACCCTGTTCTAACCCTGGGTCGAGGAATGTTTCACAATTTTTACTCATACTGAGTTATGAAACCATGTTTTTGTGAAACAATTTGTTTAGATGCTTAGCAACAGATAGGAATTAAACAGCTTTAATGTCATATCACCTGCTTTGTACAGTCACAGAAATGATTTGATGTCATGTAAAAAGGTAGTTTAAAGGAAAAATAAAAGCATATCAGTTAGAGGGAAGAGGAGATAGTTTTATTTTTTTAGTATTATATTTTTTAGTTATCACCAGTCTGTGTCACGGACGCGGGATAAAAACGGACCCCAATGCAGGACAGCTTAACAAAAACAGGGTTTATTAACTTAAAGAACATTAAACAGGAACACGGACTCGAGACAGTACCAAACAAGACGAAGACAACAGTAGACAACAGAGGATTCCGCACTGCACAAGGCAACGCGGCTCAATTAAATAATACAAATAATCATGACACGTGAGGGACAGGTGTGCAGAGGCGGGGCGGAAAAGACAAGGGCGGGGCAGACACGTGAACAAGGAACATAAACAAAAGGCACATGGCCAAAGTCCAGGCAGAGGTCTGACAGTCTGTTATGGTCAAAATTGATGGCACAGTCAGAAAAGTAATAATTAGTAAGTAGTAAAAAAAAAAATAAAAAATAAAAAAAAAATATATATATATATATATATATATATATATAAATATAAATATATATATATATATATATATATATATATATATATATTTATATATATATATATATATATATATATATATATATATATATATATATATATATACAGTACTGTATACAGTTTTAGGCAGGTGTGAAAAAATGCTTTAAACAAAGAATGCTTTCAGAAATATAAATAATGAGTGTTTATTTCTGTCAATTTACAAAATGCAAAGCGAGCAAACAAAAGAAAAATCTAAATCAAATCAATATTTGGTGTTATTTGTTTTGCCTTCAAACCAGCATGAAGCGATGGCACAGCCCCCACAGAGCCCTGATCTCAACATCATCGAGTGTGTCTGGGATTACATGAAGAGACAGAAGGATGTAAGAAAGCCGACATCCACAGAAGATCTGTGGTTAGTTCTCCAAGATGTTTGGAACAACCTACCAGCCGAGTTCCTTCATAAACTGTATGCAAGTGTACCTAGAAGAATTGCTGCTGTTCTGAAGGCAAAGGGCGGTCACACCAAATATTCATTTGATTTAGATTTCTCTTTTGTTCATTCACTGCATTTTGTTCATTTATGAAAATAAATGTTTAACACTTCCATTTTTGAAAGCATTCTTTGTTTACATTCTTTGTTCTTTGTAATTTTACAGTGACAAGACGTTATTTAAAGCGGTCACGTGCTGTATTTATCCAATCATGCTTGTTGGCAATCAACTATGTAAATAAGAAGGTTAATCTACAAGGAATGTACAGTGTGAAACATCAGGATTCATTGTTAACTTGGGTAACGTATGAGCAGGGTTAAATATAGTAGATATCAATGTATCCCAGGATTCCCTTTATCCGGAGTTTACATTCACCCAGGGGAACTAGTTCAAGTGTGAATGTTAAATGTTTGTAAGATTTGTTTCTTGTTTGAAATACATTAATAATATGGATTACTAAATTAGTCACAAGAAATTTTATCAGAGAATAATCACGTTCGTTATTCTTATGAAGCTTTAATTAATGAAGTACGTAAACTTTGTGTCATGATGACCTCGTGACATTTAATGCAGTTCGATGTGAAAAACGTTTAGGAAAATATACCTACACAAATCACTGCTGCATGAAATAACATTACATTTAAGATGGTGTTCAATTAACTATTATAAGTTAAGAAATATTACAATTGTTTCACATTATATACAGGAAAATATGTTTTATATAATGCAAAACACAATATTTTGTACAGTATTGTTTTAAATTATGTATTTGTATGATCTGTGAAGAAAAGCCTGAGTGATACTCAGGAATCCTCTTAGATGGAAGCACCTAAGATGACTTTGTCTACTGTATATTTCACTCTCAAGCTGGGGCTTTAGCAGTCTCGGTCTATGCGCTTGCTTGTTATTGTTTCCTCAATGAGTTTATTCATATTATTACATTTTCAATTGCTTGTAGAAGTTCATTTCACCACTGAGCATCAGTTAGTGTAAAGGCTCCAGAAAGGGACTTCATGCCTTGCTGAGTAGCACTACCAGGCTTCAGTCATTAACTGATCACAAGTTGCATGAGGGAACGCTGTTTTATTGTATATTCCTGACATGTGTAGATGACAAGTTGTCCTCAGCAGTGGTTAGTTGAAGACATTGTTCAAAAATGGGTGACTTGTCAGACGTCCAATGGGGACAAATCTTGGGAGACCATTTAGCAGGAGCATCTGTAATCTTTATTGCACAACTCTTTGGTGTTTGGTGTTACTGTTTGGACTCTACATTGCTCTTGAGTTTGCAAAACCTTCTGAATCGATGCAGACTTCAATTATTCTAATTATAAAAGTCACATAATAAAACAATTTTGATCTAAACTGTTCAGTTCACGGGGGGGCACTGTGGCTTAGTGGTTAGCACGTTCGCCTCACACCTCCAGGGTTGGGGGTTCGATTCCCGCCTCCGCCTTGTGTGTGTGGAGTTTGCATGTTCTCACCGTGCCTCGGGGGTTTCCTCCGGGTACTCCGGTTTCCTCCCGGTCCAAAGACATGCATGGTAGGTTGATTGGCATCTCTGGAAAATTGTCTGGAGTGTGTGATTGTGTGAGTGAATGAGAGTGTGTGCCCTGCGATGGGTTGGCACTCCGTCCAGGGTGTATCCTGCCTTGATGCCGATTACGCCTGAGATAGGCACAGGCTCCCCGTGACCCGAGGTAGTTTGGATAAGCGGTAGAAAATGAATGAATGAATGAATGAATGTTCAATTCACTGAACTCTGACTGAATTCTTCAGGTTTTGCCCAATTCACCACTGCTTCTGTTACTGTTCTGCAGATCCAGCATTCACATTCACACAAAACTTTCTATTCATTTATTTCTTCCTTGTCCTTGTTTTTCTCCCTTTTCTGAGAGAAACACATTGGTTTTTTTGCTTCCACCGGGGAGCACGAATGCATATTTTTCTGTCCACTCACTTTTGAACTCGCAGTTTTCAAGATCAATTCAGAAATTCAGCTGTGTCTTCCTTCCTTTGTTCAGATTGTATTCAGTTTTTTCCTTATTTCTGTTCTTTTCTGTACTATTGGAAAATGTTTTTATTTATTATTATTTTTTTCTTATTAAATAAAAAGTTTTTTATTTAATTTATTTATTTTTTAAATTTATTCAAATTAAAATGTATTTATTTCAATTTATTTCAATTTATTTATTATTATTTATTACTTTTTTGTTAATCAAGAACAGTGTGAAAAGCTTTTCACTACATGTCACACGTATATTAGTTGTGCTCAAAAGTTTGCATGGTTTGGGGGAATTTGAAAGATGGGTGCCATTTTTTGAAGAAAACATGAGTGAGAAGGCAAAACAAATGTATTTTATTTCTTATAGGATGGCACATTCATCAAACAAATCATAACAAAAAAGAAAATAAGGAAGTTCAAATGTTTGCATACCTTTAGTTCTTAATATCCTGGCCAGCAGTCTTTTGTAATAACTGTGCATGAGGTGCTTAATTCTCTCAGGTGGTATAGCTGTCCATTCTTCTTGGCAAAATGCCTTCAGTTCCTGTACATTTTTTGGTTGTCTTGCACAAACTGCACGTTTGAGATCTCCCCAAAGTGTCTCAACGATATTGAGGTCAGGAGACTGTGATGGTCGCTCCAGAACCTTCACCTTTTTCTTCTGTAGCCATTGGAGGGTCGACTTTGCCTTGCGCTTTGGATCATTGTCATGTTTGAACATCCGAGAGAATCCCACTCTCAGCTTTTGTGCTGTAGAATGCAAATTGTCTTCCAGTGTTTTCTGATAATATGCTGCATTCATCTTGCAATCAGTTTTTACTAACTTCCCTTTACCACTGGAGCTCACACAGCCCCAAAACATAAGAGATCCACCACCATGCTTTACAGTGGGGATGGTGTACTTTTCACTATGGGCCTTGTTGACTTCGTTCCAAACATATTATTTAGCTCAGTTTTGGTCTCCTCAGTCCAAATGACTGCTCCAGAAGCTGTGAGGCTTGTCTAGGTGTTGTCACAAGTACTGAAGGCAGACCGTTTTGTGGCATGGGTGCAGTAACGGCTTTCTTCTGGCAATTCCACTATGCAGGTCATTTGTGTTCAAGTACCTCCTTATTGTGCTCCTTGAAACAACACCACCAATTTTTTCTAGAGCAGCTTGGATTACTCTCAAAGTTGTTTGTGGGCTTTTCTTATTGTCCCAAACAATTCTTCCGGCAGTAGTAGGTGAAATCTTTCTTGTTCTACCTGACTGTGGCTTAGTATCAACAGAACGTATTTTCCACCTCTTTATCAGAGCATGAACAATTCTGATTAGCATTTTCAAGTGTTGAGATAGCTTTTTTATATAATTTCCTTGCTTTATAAAGTTTAACTACCTTATTACAGTATGCAGGTCATTTGGCAGTTCTTTTGTCTTCCCAAGGTGCCATATCCTGCCAAGTCAGTGCATCACCTCATGAGCCGAGAAGCTCACTGTATATTTACACACAGAAATTAATTACAATTTCAATGAGTCACAGGTCTGAAAACTTGCCTTTAATAGCCATTTAAATCTTTGTGTGTCAACCTGTGTGTTTATTATGTGGTAAAAACATTCAAGGATATGTAAACGTTTGATTTATCAGACCTATTTTCCACATAAATGGCAATATTTAACAATTTCTTTCAGGGTATGCAAACTTTTGAGCACAGCTACATATATACATTATGACACTTACTGGGTGCTTTATTGGGAACATTAGCTGATGGTGACCTTGCCTCACTTTTATTAAAGTTCCTTTCCATTTTATTGTATATTGCCCATGAGACAATAGAGTACTTATTATGTGATATAAAAATCCATGCAACTCTTAACTCCAATTGTTTACAGTGGTTTGCCTTTCCTCTTCTTAATAACGTGTCCAGTGAGTGTATTTTTCATATATACATTTTAGTCACTATAGGGCTTTTCACATTGTTGTTCTAATCACGGGTTGAAAAATGTTTCACACTTGTAATTTTGAAGCAGAATTTGCACCACTTTTTACCAGGGGTTATTAAATCCTGCTCTAAAGCAGGTTGTACTGTTAGTTTAATCTGCTTTTTACTTGCTCGAAGCAGCTACAGGAGACAAACCATTATTTAAAGTGATCACTCACTGTATTTATCTTTTCATGTTTGTTGATGGTGCAAATATATGTGTAAATATATGTTTTGAGAATGTAAAGTTTAAAACTTTAGATTAGGATTAGCCAGAATGAACTGATAACCTGGGTAAAGTACAGTATGAGCAGTGCAAAAGAATCCTTCGAGATCTGAATGTCATTGTGGATATAAGTATACATCAGATCAGGTGACGTTATCTTTTGTTGAGCCTCAGATTCACGCTTGTGAAATATCTACTTGTGTTGTTGTAATCCATCAGCCTTCAGGTTCAATGTGTTGTCTATTGGGTTACTGGAGTTACTGTAACCTTCTAGTCTTGCCGTTCTACTCTCTCACTAACAAAGGGTTAAGATCTTTTAGGGCACTCTGAGAGATGGGACACAGAGCAAAGAGCGGTTTTTCCTCCATGAATATGCGCACCGCCATCACAATCTACAGAAATTACACTTAACGGATGTGTTTTGGGTTTTCTCAAAGTCTGCCATTTCAAGAGTATCATTTAAATACTTTAATGCAAATTAAATTGTTTCTTATTCAAGGTTACTAAGCTTTCTCCACAGTCTTTAATCTTATTCACAGCCCAAGCCAAGGGGAAGGATCTAGGGCTGGCCATACTTCTATCAATAACCGCTATCAATCTGCTGCATTTTCCAGTTCGTATTAGAGGTCCAGTGAGCACTGAGAGTTCATATTGTGGTGGAATAATGATCTCTATTTTTATACCACATGACAAGAGGTGTATGGAGGGAGAACGATGTAAAGTGTCATGTGATCTAAGATGAAGGAAAAGGAAGGAAGCAGAAAATGAAAAAAAATGCTATCTGATATTAGTGTCAAAGTGAGACCTGGTGCACGTCAGCTGCTGTTCCAGTAAGGTTAATAGGATTTTGTCACGCTAAGATGGATCTTAGTTCTGTGTTGTCTGCAGTCAGACAGACCGGCCATGACAAATTTCCAAAATTTTAACATGTACAGGAAATGAAAAGAGCTACTGTACAAGAGAATTACAATTTCAGACAATTCACAAAGTTAACATGATGTCTGTCCACAGTTGTATTTTCTAAATAGTGACATCTGTACAAAACCATGCTTTCTTTATACTTCTATATAGAATGAAAAGCATATTTCAAATGGAAATACCATGATGTAGTACGATTCTTTTCCTATCACTGCACTGCATTGTGGGCAATATATGGTAATCTTGTTGGCTGCATGTAAAGTCTTTCTCCTTCTTTATTGCTTTGTCCCATGGCACAACATTGGTTTTAATGTTATATTGCTGCAAACAATGAACATCACAAATGAAGTTAAACTACTTAACATCTAATACAATGATAAAACAGTATCATAAATTATGATAGACTTGCTTCTAGTTCATTTTATCCATTTAATTTACTTGCATATTGTTATTTAGCTTCAAATTACATTTTCTTAATCGCAGCGTTGGTCTAGTTTCAGACTCACAAACTATTAGAGAACACTGATAGAGAACAAATCTATATTAACTTACATTTTTATTATTATTATTATTATTATTATTATTATTATTATTATTATTATTATTATTATTATTATTATTTTGGTGCCTCTTTTGTATTCTATATGTTTCCCTGTCACTTATGATACATGTAAATTGAATTAAAGTTAGCAAAATAAAAAATAAACATAAAAAAGGAAAAACACATTTTTTGATTTATTAAAAGAAACTAAAAGTAGGGCACAGGATCCTTCAAATTAAAAATGACAATTGAGCTATAAGAACACAATCTACTGCCCTTTCCCTCACAGGAAGCGGCTCTTCTTTCTGCTCCAGGAACAGCAGCTAGACATAATGCAAGCCCTGGTCATCTGTCTGTTACGTGGATTCATATTTCTTTCACTGATTTTTGCAGGAGTAAATTGTGTCCAAATGCGGCGATAGTCAGAGTTATTATGTGCAGGAGCGTATTTTTTATTGTCTTTCAGACCTATCATCTTCTGCAGGATTGATGATTTCCACAAGGTTGCATTCTGTGGATTTATGGAATATTCCCTGAAAGTCATGCGTTTTAAAACATAGTACTATAAGCAGTTAAATGCTGACAATTATTTATTACTAAGACATTGATCAGTCCACCAGGAGTTTTTTTAGCGTGTGTGTATTGGTGGTGTTGGGGGGTGTGGGTGTGGGTGGGTCATAAAAATGCTTGATTTTGCTGCAGCTTTTGGTGATTTGGAATTTTTTTTTTTGCTTGTTTTTTTTGAAAAATCTCCTGACCAGGATTCTTCTTTTAATCTCCTATCTGAATACACTCTGAATACACACATAATGCCTTCCTATGATCGCTGTACTTATGTTCAACAGATGGATAGAAGATTATTTTGTCTGAAATCTGGTTTTGATGACATCACATGAAATAAATCTGTGCTCATTTAAAAAAAATTGCAAGCTCTTTCGAATATCTTTGGAAACCATGGTGTTTACTTGATTTCGCATTTATTTCTACAATCGTGACATAATGGAGTGACTGATTGATGTCACGTTTCTAACTGACATCTTAGCCTCAGTGTCTGACAGGATGCTTAATGGTAGCGTGGGGTGATATTGCTCAAGGTGTTGATGAAATATCAATATTAGTAATGATTCATTCTAATTATTGATTTGTGTTCTATGTGAAAGAGAGAGGAGAGAAAGAGGAAGAGAGTGAGAGAGAGAAAGAGAGAGGTGAGAGAGAGCACGGAGTCAATATAAATGCCCTGAAAGCTTAAAAGGAGGGGATTTGGATGTTCTGAGACAGCACACTCAAAATTTCTTCCAATAGTCTTGGGAAGAAAGCTAATGTACGTTAATGTAATCCTGTTTAAAGCAGCTTCCTCCGAGTTTTTTTTTCTTTTTTTAATCAGAGCACCATCTGGCCAAGAGCTTAACGTTAACCTACAAACCCTGGTAACAAATCACATACTCTGCCACGATCCCTTTCTGATCCCCCAGACCCTCTTATCTATTACACTCCAAGAACAGAAAGATTAATAATACAGTCGTTTACATGAACAATGGAGCCTATTGAGTCTGAAATGAGTTGGGGAGTTGATGCTCTGTGAGCCCAGTGAGTCCCAGGGCTCCAACGGCTTCGCTCCGTAAAGTGCTTTCTGATGTGTTGCCGCCACTTTCGCTCACAGAAGATTAGCGGTTATTTTAAGGGTTGGCTCCAAGCAAGGGCGATTGTCTCTCCTAATGCTTTATCTCTAAGACCCCGGTGAGCTGGAGACAAGCGAGGGAGATTATTTGAGAAGACGAAGGGTCTCTGGTTAATGAGAGTGGACTCCTGTTGATAGTCAGGCCTTGTGTTTAGTATTTTTCTGTCTCACAAGGCTTTCATCCAGGCATTTGGTAAAGCCTCTTGATTCCCTGAGACTGAATTAGCCAACATGAGCTTTTATGCAACACTGAAATCTAGTACTGAAATATTGTGACTTCACACAGGTGTGTTTTATTGATGCACCGAGTTGTGGCAGTGGTGTGTAAATCAAATACATTTGTACGACTCTTTTAAGATCAGACAATACATGACCAGTTTGTAAAAATTTTTCCTGTGCATATTAATTCAGTTGTCCGTTTTACATTTACAGCTTTTGATAGACAATCTTATTCAGAGCAACTTATATTTTTTATCTAGGTTTATACACCTGAGGCGGGGTTAAGGGCCTTGCTCAGGGGCCAGCAGAGGCAGCCTGGAGGACCTGGGATTTAAGCTATAAATATTCCACTGCCTTAACCACTAAGCTACTACATCCCACAGCCCTGTCCCTTAACTTTGGGTTTCATTGAAATTTTGTCTTCAGAGTTATTGATGATGAAGCATACGGTTATTTCATACATAATGTGGACTGAACAGACAATTGCTTTCCAGCGACACGGTCACAACACATCAGGACTAATACTGAGGTAATACTGAGGTACTACTACTACTAAGTAGAAAAAAATAAATATTCTTGTAGCACCATCTGCCATATTACCATATTACCATCTGCAATATGACTTTATTGAATAATGTGAATTTATTTAATAATGTGGTTACACTGAGACACGATATTGTGACACGAGTACGAAAATGCTTTTATACAACAGCTCTATAAACAAGAACTTAATAAGTGACATTTCGGACACAATATGGCCGAACATTCTGTTTATACTTTCTTTGCTAGAGGAAATATATCTCAAAGAAGTTACACTCGGTTTATAGCTTGCTGACTAGCTTTTTAGCTAGCTAGCTAGCTAGCGCACAGTGATTTATACATTTCTGTTAAAGATATTTTTAAAATTGCTGCCCCTTTCTTCCATTTCAAGCTTTCTGTACTGTATTTAACTTATTTGTTTGTTTGTTTATTGTTTTATTTAACATGGACAGTGTATATCATTTCTTTTCTGTAAATGTGCCGGAGTTAGAAAAAGGCCTACTTTTTTTTTAGCTCTTGACAGAATGTTACAGAAACAAATGTATATAATTTTACATTATAAATCATAACCATGCAAAAAAAAAAAAAGTGTAGCTAAAAGTCAATCAAAACACTCTTCAATACACTTAATCTGTCTAACACAGTGAGAGCAAAAGCTCATTAAACCAACATGCATGTACATGAGGGCAAACTGACAATATCAGGATAGAAACAGATGAGAGATAATAACTGATTGCATGGAATGTTTGATACAGAAAGACTGAGCACAATCAGATTTTGATGCTATTATTAAGTTCTGACAGGACTGAGCATGAATGAACCACTTCTTTAACTGCGGATGTGTCCAATTCTCTAATAGTTACAGGGATAGAGTTCCAGTGCAGCTCTAACAGATAACAGACAGAATGTAATTACTGTTTCTCAGCAGAACAATGCAATCTCCTCCTGCTGCGTCGGTATGCAATCATGTAGTGAATTGAACAGTGAAACGTCCCAATGTGTTTATAGTAAATATAACAACACATTTCGACTACTCATTTTTTATTTTTTTTTTAAATAATTACTTGAATGTTTCTTGAATTACTTGCAAGCTTTCTGCCTGCAAATTATTTTGTAATTACTTCAATATAAATCAAGCCATATTTTAGCTTAACAACATAAACGTTTAATGGCTTTTTCTGCCTTACATTTTTACCCGTCCTGTGATCGTTAGTAATTATCTGATAAAGTCATCATACAGTACGCTGCTGCCCTCATTTGGCTGTCAACTCAAAATACAGCATATAACCTATTTGAGTTTTCAGCAAATGAGAGTTCAAATATTAACATCATCAATCTCCTGCTTTCTTTACTTAGTTTTTCTAAAGGACGTTGTTTCTACCTTGACGGTCAGCCATAACATTAAATCCACCTGCTAATATGATAAAGATCTCGCTTGTGCTGTTAAAACAGCTATGATCCATCGAGGCATGACAAGACCTCAGAAGGTGTACTGTGGCACCTGGAACCAAGAAGTTAGCAGCAGATCATTGAAGTTCTGGGGTGGAGCCTCCATACATTGGACTTGCTTGTCCAGGACATCCCACAGATGCTCAATCATATTAAGATATGAGGAATTTGAAGGCTAAGTCAACACTTTGAACACCTTGAAACCATTCAGGTGTGTCAGGGTGCATTATACTGCTGAAAGAGGTCCATTATGGTATAATGTTGCTCTGAAGAGGTGTACTTGGCCTGCAACAGTGTTTAGGTAGGTGCTACACGTCAAAGAAACATGAATCCTAAGACTCAAGGTTTCCCAGCAGAACATCATATAACCCGGACAGAGCATCACAGTGTGTCTGCTGGCTCTGAGCTACGAAGCTCTACACGCTCTACAAGCTGCAATGCAGTGTGTGTTCTGACGCTTTTCTGTCAGAGTCAGCATTAACTTCTTTCTGTGCTACAGAAGCTCTTCTGTGGGATTTGGACGAGGCAGGCATGTTTTCACTCCCCATGTGTATCTGTGAGTTTTGATCCTGTCACCGGTTCACTGGTTGTTCTTCCTTGGACCACTTTTGAAAGTTGTGCAGATGCTTATGCTTGCACATTTTTCCTTCTTCCATCACATTGACTTTGGGAACTGATTGTTCACTTGCCGCCTAATAGAAACTGTCAGTGGCTTTAATGCTATGGCTGATGAGTGTACACCATTAGGTATAAACCTGTACTAAACACTAAGTTTTGAGTTTTTACTCAACGTATTCAAACTTGTTGGGAAATGTGGTAGCCTACTAGTTGTGGTGTTGGACTACTGATTGAAAGGTTGTAAGTTTAAATTCCAGATTCACCTACTGTATCTGCCACTGCTAGCAAGGCCATCATCCTCTTCCTTTAATTGCTCTGGTTAAAGGTGTCTGCAAAATGCCATAAATGTTTTGCTGAATAAGTGTAGTACATGCTGTTTATGGGGGGCACGGTGGCTTAGTGGTTAACACGTTTGCCTACATCTCCAGATTTGGGGGTTCGATTCCTGCCTCCGCCTTGTGTGTGTGGAGTTTGCATGTTCTCCCCGTGCCTCGGGGGTTTCCTCCGGGTACTCCGGTTTCCTCCCCCGGTCCAAAGACATGCATGGTAGGTTGATTGGCATCTCTGGAAAATTGTCCGTAGTGTGTGGTTGTGTGAGTGAATGAGAGTGTGTGTGTGCCCTGCGATGGGTTGGCACTCCGTCCAGGGTGTATCCTGCCTTGATGCCCGATGACGCCTGAGATAGGCACAGGCTCCCCGTGACCCGAGGTAGTTCGGATAAGCGGTAGAAAATGAATGAATGAATGCTATTTATGTGGAGTGGAAGCTGTAACATGTCGCACTACTTCTTGTCCTTCTCAGTGTCTTTTAGCAACGATACAGATGGAGCTGGATCCAGGGATTAGGTCAGATTTTCTTTGATTTATTAAACGTAACACAGATGTGACAGCAGATGTAAAAGGGAGATGATACATGTTAGGATAGGGAGGAGGGGAAGAGAAAGAGAGAGAGCGAGAGAGAGAGAGAGAGAGAGAGAGAGAGAGAGAGAGAGAGAGAGAGACCATGTAGGGTGTAGTGATTGTAATAATTGAAGCAATTAAAATGTATTGGTTGTCTTGGTGATGGTTAATGGTTCCTTAGTCATTTATTTCAAGAAGTGATTAATAAAGTGTTCAGTCCCATATGGCATGTACATGGCATGTACCGTTAAGCTCATAAGTTTGCATATGCCTTGCAGAATCTGTAAAATCTTTATAATTAAAAACAAAAATAAGAGGGATCATAGTAATTGCATTTTGTGTTTTAATTTCTGCTCTGAATAAGCTCTTTCATGTAACTGATCTATACTTATAGTCCAAAAGACACAATAATACCTAAAGTTTTTTGCTTTCTTTCTTTGTTTTTATCCTTCATGTCAAACCGCTTTCTGCTAATGTCACACATGCGCACTGAACACTCTCTCCGCCGCAAATTGACAAGACACGCCCCTTTCTGCTCATTGGCTACATGTTTGTTTTGATTTTTGTTTTGTTTATTGTCCCGACTCAGTTTTATGAAGCATTTCTCAAACAACGGAGACCCCACCTTTAATAATAATAATAGATTAATAACAAAGACTAAATCTAATGAAAGACAGAATTTCACTGTGCTGTTTTGTGTATATATGTGTGTGTGTGTGTGTGATTGTGTGTGTGTGTGTGTGTGTGTGTGTGTGTGTGTGTGTGTGTGTGTGTGTGCATGTGTGAATTTTCAAGCATTGTCAAAAAATGGCTGAAGGTGAAAAAAAAAACAATCCTAACAGCTATAATAGGACCCTTCACACGTTTGGTGCTAACAAGATGCCAGCACTCTGACATGATCGCTATGATCGAATTCTCCTAAAAATTCTCCTTTTTTTTTGCTTGTTTTTATTCCATTTGGTTTCGTGAATTAAGTCTTCACTGAAAGCATGAATAAAGACAAAGCGATCATGTGTTACATCATCGTGACCTGGGCTGTACTTGTTCAGGCAAGGCTCAGGGACTGCTTGGAAAATTGAGCCAGCAGATTGTTCAGGGATTAGCAAGAAAGTTAAGACTGATTTTAATACCAAAATAGAAATACGAATCTGTATGAGGTCAGCAGCTTTTCCAGTGAACAAGAAATCACATACTTTACACTTAAAGATTAAAGGATGATTCCAGCATTCTGATATAAAATAGCTCCGCTTTAACTGTTCCAGCTGCTTAGATTGAATAGAGAAAGTGAATGCAGTGCAGTTTAGTCCATCAGAACAGTTACTGTTTGCGTGGACATACTACCAAGCTGGCTGATCTGGATGATAGAGGCTGCTTGGATCAGATGATCCATCTTGAACTGTCCGGCCCAGGAGAATATAATCTCTGTAAGTCCGCTGTTCTGTGAGTCTTCATTTATTGATTTGCTTCTTCAAGGTGTGTGGTGGGAAGATTCAGAGCAGATTAGTTCCAAATGTTCTCGCAATTTCATGCTCTATTTGATGTTGGATTGTCTTCAGTAGTGTTTTCTTCTGAGAAATAGAGTGCAAAGTGAACAATGTCTGAAAATCTGGGCTGCAGTTTTGCTTCATCCAACAAAATTCATATTTCCGTCATAATTCGCTGTTTATCTTATGTGTATTAATGAAATAAATTGCATCTATCCATCCATTCATGTGATTATGTCTAGCTTGGTGTCTCTATATCACTTGGTTGAATGGATTTTGTTTGTCATTGTATATAGAAGAGCCACTGATTACATTTTTACAGTTTGTACAAGCAGAGTGATGGTCACAGTAAGATCAAATGTCGAAAATATTTTTTTATTCTTCAATTACCTGTCAGGTGTATTTAAAGGGAATATCTGGCAACAAAAAAAGGACTTCTAGACTAGACAAGACTAGACAAACAAGAAAAAAACGGCTATATTAGACTAGACAAATTAGACTGGATTACATTAGACTAGGGCCTGGCTAGTCACTAGGCTAACAAAACAGATTAGATTTTTAGACTAGCCTAACTAGAAAGTCTAGAGTCTAGACCAGTGTTACTCATTGCGCGGCTCGCGAGCCTCCTGCGGCTCGCCAAGCTTTAATATGCGGCTCGCATGGCAGTAAATAATACGGTGATACGATCATGTGGTTAAAATTTATTTTTCATTTAAATAACATTAAAAACAATCAGGGAAGCATAGAAAAACGAATGTGCTCTATTACAAATAATAATATATATTTATATATTATTTGACTCGTCACTGACTCACTGCGTTCTGCGCAATAGCCAGTTTTTGGCGGCCTGTCAGAAGCTAGTTTGTATTTCATGCTAGTTAACAACTTGTGTTTACTGTACACACGAACTAAAAAATGGATCGATTTCTTATCAAACAATCCCGCGCACAAAATGAACAGCAACAAAGCAATGTGACCGTGACAAAAGAGGTAACTGATGTGGAGCATGCATCATCTGCAACTCGAAGACTGAATAACTTGGCATACTTTGCGGTGAAAGTGGCTCTCCTGTTGACTTTGTCCTATCAGTGTGGCTCACATGAAAAAAATAGTGAAGACCACTGGTCTAGACTAACAAGAAATAATAGACTTAATAATAACAGATTAATACTGGACTAGATTAGCCTAGACCTGCACACTAAAGGTGAGACATGCAAAGACAGACATTCACTGTGCTGTAATGTATGTGACAAAACATAATTTAGCTGAAACTGGATGCCCACAATAAAGAAATATGCCAGTGGGCACTCTTTGAGCCCAAGGGCTAAACTTCTGTCAGACCATGATGACCACCACTTCTGATGCATGTGTGAAATTTTCAAGCATGGACAAGCACCTAAAGAAATGTCTGAAGGGAAAAAACAATCCTAACAGCTATAATAAGACTTTTTACATCCTTCGTCCTAGGGCTCTAACAAGATGCCATCACTCTGACATGATCGCTATGATCTAATTCTTCTAGAAAGCAATTATTTCTTTTAATGCAAAACAACTCAGCTGATTTATCTAATGGTATTCACATAGGTAAAATGCTGTATTCCGTTCAAAGACTTTGTTTAATTTTAAGAGAGATATGGTGCATGGATTAGATTTTGATCTTTAACAAATTCTACAATTTGCCTAACACTGTAGGTGATTCCCAGAAGGTCGAGATGCCTAAGAAAGATGTGGAAGCAATCAAGGGCCAAATGGTGGTTCTGGAGGCCTGGTACACGCCCACATCCATCATCGAGAAAAATACAGTCATCTGGAACTTCATGGCCAGTGACTCCAAACAAGTGAGTGACAAGTGCTGGCAGCAAAAGTATACTGATTTCTACACATGATTATTAGTTCAGCAGTGTCTAATACTTTGTGTATTTTTGGTGCAGCTGCAGATGTTTTCAAGCTTCAAAATGGGTCCGTGAGACATCGTTTAAAGATTTAGTAGAAGTGTTTAAACTTTCTTAGATGCGAAACAAGATGAAGAATAAAGAGAAGCTTGTTTGGAATGTTTCACCCTTCGCTCTTAAATGATTCATAGAAACAAATAGCTTGATCTGGTTCACAAGGCAGTGTTAGTGTTATTAGGTGAAGAATACAAGTCTGACAATTTAATTGAGTAAAATCGAAGCACAAAAACATTCGTTCATTCATTCATTCATTCATCTTCTACCGCTTATCCGAACTACCTCGGGTCACGGGGAGCCTGTGCCTATCTCAGGCATCATCGGGCATCAAGGCAGGATACACCCTGGACGGAGTGCCAACCCATCGCAGGGCACACACACTCTCATTCACTCACGCAATCACACACTACGGACAATTTTCCAGAGATGCCAATCAACCTACCATGCATGTCTTTGGACCGGGGGAGGAAACCCCCGAGGCACGGGGAGAACATGCAAACTCCACACACACAAGGCGGAGGCGGGAATAGAACCCCGACCCTGGAGGCGTGAGGCGAACGTGCTAACCACTAAGCCACCGTGCCCCCCCGCACAAAAACATGACACAAATAATAGGATAATAATAATAATCTAGACTTGCACTCTTACCCCAACTTCTAAAGCTGGGATATGCAAAGAAAGATATTGACTGTGCTATAATGTATATGTGACTAAAATAAAACCTGCTTTTTCTTTAAAAAAAAAGTGTTGTTAACATAAATTGTATAAAAAAATCTTCACAACAGGGAAAAAAATATTATTCTACTTCTGCTTGTAGTCACCACATCAGATGTAACTTGCACTTAACAGTCACTCCATCTCTTACTATAGATATCTAACATATTAATATAATATAAGAATAAATTGCTTTTATATTTTTCATAGCCCATCTTGTTGGGATAAGAACAAAGGTTCAGCTATAATACAGCTTAAAGTCCTCCAGCAGCAGCATGGTAGTGCTGGGGCTTGAACCAATTGAGCCACCACTGCCCCTGATAAGTAATAATTAACTGCCATTTATAATTAATGTAAATGACTCTTTCAGACACTGCAAGTGTAAGCTTGGGTGAATTGGCAGGGAAGTAGCAGCTAAATAGTTTAGGTGTTGGACTACTGATCTGAGGGTTGTGAGTTTGAATCCCAGGGCCAGCAAGCTGCCACATAATTGCTCAGCTGTATGTAATTAGATAAACAAAATGTAAGACAGAATGTAAGACATTCTGGATAAGGGTAACCGCCAAGTGCTGTAAATGTAATAGGTCCAGTGATGTACTGTTCACACAGTAAACTAGTAGCTGCTTACCCTCAGCTCAGTGTTAAAGATGTTGGACCACTGCTCAGAAAGTTGTGAGCTCAAATCCCAGCATGTCAACCCACTTCTTCTTTGCCTTGAGCAAGGTTCATATAAATATACAGTAAGTAACTCTGGATAAGGAGGTCTTCCAAATGCCATGAATGTTTTCTTTAGAGAAGGAATTGTGCATTGTCTATCGTGTTTGTTTCCTAAGACAATTTATTTTAGTTATTTTCCTAAAAAAATATCAGCATTGAAGTCTTAACAGCAGGCGCAAATTATGGCTACATCTGCATAGCATAGCGTGTTTTGTAAAAGTCCATTTCCAAAGTCCACACTATCTGCATTTTGTATGAATAAAAACCTTGTGCTTAACTATAAGCAAGATAACTAATGTTTCTACACAGAACATTCACTTTAACATCAGCTGTAAACACCCATTCAAGTCAATTTAGTTTGATTCAGGTAGGAAATTGGGATTTTCTCAAATTGGAACACATGCTCATCTGGGTGACAACATCTGATATTGTAACAGTAATATTCTGAATAAACAGAATATTGGTTTTGTTCGTATAATGTTGTAAATGTAGGACGGCTCTTCTGTGAGGCCCGTGTGCTATGTGTGATTAAAAAAAGTTTTAAAAGCTCATAGCTATGAACTGACTTTTCAGTTTCAGACACTCCTATAAAGAGCAACTTACAAGATCAGTCAGTTATGTATGAATAATTGTTGCTTATTTTTCTATACTCATATAGTCAGTGCTAGATTGGTAAAACTGCTAATATGTCCAGCATTAATAATAGCACTTATTAGATATAGGTATAGATATAGAGATGCTGGTTCTCGGCCCAAAAAATTGATGTATGATTTGTATCCCATGGTATTGCAGATTATCTCCTATTCCTCAGGGGAGATTGGGATTGGAAGTTTGGAATTCCAGAAACGTGTTGGTTTTGCTGCGTCCATGCCCTCCACCAACCTTTCCATCTACATCAACAACACGCAGGAGTCTGACTCGGGCCGTTACCTCTGCAACGTCATCATTCCTGGAGCACAAGGTCTTTCTGGGGAGCTGCAGCTAAATGTTAAAGGTGAGTACAGCAGAAGATTTTTTAGCTTTAATAGCTTTTGTATTGGCTGATTCACAGTGCTCATTAAAAGCTATATCTGTTGCACCAACGCACCAAAACAACATTAGCATGCTAGTGATGGTCAACGTTATGGATGTAAGGGAACAGGTGAGTGTAAATGTGATCAGACTGGGAACAGGTGAGTGAGAGCCGACAGGTGTGTGATCAGAGGTCTGGTGACAGTAAATGAATAAAGGAAGTGGATGTGTACAGTGAAAGTAGAATTTAAAGAAAGGTAAGTCAAGATACTTTATTGTCACGGTATACAATACAATACAATATAGTTTGGGAACATTTAAATATAACATTTCTAAAAATGAAGTTACAAAAAAATAAAAAATAAATAAACCGAGTACCTTATATGATATATTCCAGGGGTCGGCAACCTTAAACACTCAAAGAGCCATTTTGACCCGTTTACCACAGAAAAAAAACACAGGGAGCCATTTGACATCTAAAATGAAGATAACACCGCATATATCTTTTTTTACCTTTATGGAAAGTATAGAAAAAACTGTAGTGTGTTGCATTTATGAAATCAATGAACTGCTACCGAGTAAACTAAATTTTATTTCTGCAGGCAAACAAAAATATTTTGAACAGTTTCAACAAACCTTAACAAAAAGATGCTGGTTTGAAGGTTACTTTCAAATAAAATGTTAAATGTCTAATTGAGTCCTCTTCGTATTCATGACATCAAAATGTTAACTTGCCGGCTGCAGCCAAGCAAAAATGCGTCTGCTCCTGTGTGTCGGATTTCGCAAGTCGGCAGTTTTGACGCATATTTTGAGCGACAAACAAATTAAACACGGTTTATTTTAATGTTACAAGAGCATCATAATCTTAGAATTTAGAATGACATTTTTAAAAAATGAGCCGCAGCAGAGAGATGAAAGAGCCACTTGCGGTTCCGGAGCCGCGGGTTGCCGACCCCTGATATATACAAAAGATTGCACTTAAGTGTGAAGCCATGATTGTTGAAGTGTTATTGAGATGTATATGTAGTCAGGGCCCTTTCTAGGTTTGTAAGGTATGAGGGGCTTATTCCCCTGAGACTATGACTCATGTAAAAATCTATAAATAACAAAAGTGTAGTAATATATCTATGACGTAAACCTACTGTACATTTACTTGACTAAACTTATTTAATTTCATCAAAACTACAGACTTACAAACTGACATTCAAAATGTTAACTTTGGTGGAACAGTTACATTACATTATTATTACCTCAGCAACTCTTCCAGTGAATGATCAGTCCAATGGCCATATATGAACAACAGTGCAACCTGCTGACCGGAGTAGGTACTGTTCTGTTTAACAGCTCAAACAAGTATGTTTTAAAACTTGTTATAGCAGAATGAACGTGTAAAACAAGCGCTAACCAACCGACGAGTTTCTTGTACTGGTAAATCTTGTACTTTATTTGTGGGGCTGTCAGAAGAAGTTCCAAAGCCCCACCCTCGCAACGCCACTGTATGTAGCCCTGACTCAGATGCAATGCTTTAGATGTGGCTGTGTACGGATTGTATCTCACATCTCATAGGAAATGTGACACCTATTAACAGCAACTGTACTGTATGGCAGTTTAGGTTTATTTTCAAACTTTTATGAAGCTCTGCTAGAGTGGGAATACAGGCTTTATTGCGTGATTGTGTTTTGTTTTTTTTGTCCATTATGACTTTGTATTATAAACCTGTGTACCACCAATGAAAGATTTTTTAATTGTAGTACTTGATTACTTTATAAATCCACCTCTCCTAAATCCTGAATTCATTGACTCTTATTATGATCTAAAAAAATAAAACTAGGCAGAAGTTGCATTTCTAATTCTAATGCTGCTGAACATAAATGTAGTTACTCGTAGCTTATCATGTTTGACATGCGTTGAGTTTGTGAATTATCTCTGCTTTTCCAGTCCCTCCCTCTACTCCAGTGTGCTCGATGAGCGGGGATCCTGTGCTGAGAGGGAACGTGACGCTAAGCTGTAAATCCAGCTACGGCAAACCCGTCCCTCAGTACAAGTGGACCAAAGCTGCTCCTGTCTCTGAGGTCTACTTCTCTCCAATGCAGAGTGAGTCTGTTATTTCAGAAATGGTGTATCTTTCATTCGTAATTTATTTTTCATCTATTAAAGTTTTATTTATTCTCGAAATGAAAGTCCCGCACACACACACACACACACATCTCAGTCAAGGTGACACAGTTGGCATCCTGTATAAGAAACAGTTAACAGCTGTATGAGTTTCAGTATTAAACAGAGTGAACCAATTGTGAGATATAATAAATAAATAATACCAATGATATATACAGTAGTAATGATAATATTAATCTTAATTAAAAGAAAGGGTTAGGGTCAAGCCCTTCGTCTTTCTGTGTCAGAGATTATTATGAGACCTGATATAAAACGGTGTTACCTGAAACAAACAGCACATTGTATATTTCCCTGTTATCCTCACACATACTCATATACAGTAGGCAACATCTCATTGCCTTCTTTTCTTCACTGCTCTCCCAGCGAGGAGGTCATGCCCTCAGCCTATGCTTGTTCTTGGCTACCTGGGTAAGGAACTAGACAGTTAGTTCAAATAGACTCGTAACACAACGTGATGTAATTGTTGACCACTTTATTAGGAACATGTAAACATCAGACACGGGAGAAATGTGATCTCAGAACCTGCTCATCTACCACAGTCTTTAGGGTGTGATAAAACAACTAAAACATCCAGCATGCAGAAGTTCTGTTTGTGGAAACACTTCATTAATGAGAGAGGTCAGAGGAGATTGGCCGGACTGAGCTGAGCAGCAGACTACTGTGAAACAAAAATAACCAATCTTTACAAACATGATGAGCAGTAAAGCAGCATGAAACCCAATGTGGTCTTCTGTTGGAGCCCATCTGCATCGGGGTTCATCATGTTATGGTGGGATGCTCATGTTATGTGGAATGTGGTAGCTTAATGGTTAAGGCACTAGATCATCAATCAGAAGGTTGTGAGTTCAAGTCCCAGGTCCACCAATCTGCACCTGAGCAAGACCCCTAACCCTCAATTGCTCAGTTCTAGAAAATGAAATAAAAATGTAAGTTGCTCTGGATAAGTGTATCTACCAAATGCTGTAAATGTTATGCATTCTGAGACGTTTTCGTAGCTCACCATGATTGTAAAGACTCTTCCTGACAGCTCAGAATGGTGAGGTCATTTTCCTCTGACTGTCTCATCAGCATGGCTTTTTCCACCCACAGAATTTCTGCTCACTGAAGGTTTTTTGTTAGTCTTTTTTCACACACCAATTTGTATGAACTCTACACTCCTATAAAAAGAGGTTTCTTGTGGTCCTATGTAAAACACCGAGTTTCTGTACTTAGCCAGTAAAACTGTTCCCTAAGAAATGATTATAAGTAAAACCACTGGAAAACAATGAAACTTTAATATTCAAAGAATCTGTCAAGTGAAATCAGTGCCATCACATCTTGGAATTTTCTGTATGTAGATAACGCTTTGAGATGTTCATAAATTTCCTATTTTAGTAAAGATCAAATAGTTTGTTCAGTTTGTGAAATAATTGAAATTGAAATGAAAGAAAGTTTTGCAGTTATTAATACTATACACATTTTTTCTATACACTATACACTATACACTATACACTATACACAATTCAGGAAATCAGTACTTTCTGAAATGACTTAACGCAACCTGCCTGACACAAAGCACCGTGTGACTGCGATCCCATTTTTTCCCACTCTGATGTTTGATGTGTAGCTCTTGAATTGGTTTTGCATGAAAATTGAATACGCATTGTGCTGCACACACATGATTGAATAATGCACAAATATATATAGGTATATATAGGTATATAGGTGTTCCTAATTAAGTGGTACTGTATATAGGAAACTGTGACTTATAGAAGTCACTGATGTAGTAAAGCACCTTTATCTTTTCACTTCGGTGCGTAGATCCATGTCCAGTCCACACTATAATTCATTCATTCATTCATTCATCTTCCACCGCTTATCCGAACTACCTCGGGTCACGGGGAGCCTGTGCCTATCTCAGGCTTCATTGGGCATCAAGGCAGGATACACCCTGGATGGAGTGCCAACCCATCGCAGGGCACACACACTCTCATTCACTCATGCAATTACACACTATGGACAATTTTCCAGAGATGCCAATCAACCTACCATGCATGTCTTTGGACCGGGGGAGGAAACCGGAGTACCCGGAGGAAACCCCGAGGCACGGGGAGAACATGCAAACTCCACACACACAAGGCGGAGGCAGGAATCGAACCCCGACCCGGGAGGTGTGAGGCGAACGTGCTAACCACTAAGCCACCGTGCCCCCCGTCCACACTATAATGTGTAATAAAAAACTTATTAGCTGCTATTTAAGCCAGTTAGTGTGGGGTGTATCAGAGGGCATTCAGAGAGTGTTATCCCATAATCCCTTTCCAAACATCACAACCTACACAGAACCCACTATACGACTGAGTTGCTTTTGATTTTTCCTGATTTCATTTTATGAACTTTAATGAAGAGCATGAGGATGATGATATGCTTTCAGATGAGCAGCAGGGCACCCTGAGGTTAAGCAACCTGACCAAAAGTATGTCAGGTAAATACGTGTGCAAGGCCAGCAACACAGCCGGGAGTGACAGCTGTCACATCAACTTGGAAGTCTCCACCTGTAAGCACTATTAACTCAAGCATAAAGCAGCATCTTGTGTACTTATGTGAGACAAATGTGCTGTATATGAATTCTTATGTTCCTCTGTAGTAAGCAATGCCTGGCTGATAGCAGGAGCCACTGTGGGTTCGGTTGTGGGGTTCGTGGCCCTCGTCCTGTTTCTGGTCTTCATCTTCAGGAGGGAATGTGATACAGAAGATGAAATAGCCAATGAGATCAAGTGAGCAGCAACTTTTTCTCTCTCTGCAGTCTGTCTCAGCGGTGGCGTGGGAGTTAAAGGGATGGTTTTTAACATTATTTATGCTGTAAAATTTAGCAGTGCAAAATAAAAGGGTTATTGATTTATGAGTCTAGATGATGACACAGCCACGGGTGCCAGGGGAGTACAATTGGCTGTTCTTTCTTAGTGGGAGGGATGCACGCTCTTCTCCTGTCTGTTACAGTGACGCTAGAAAACCATGGCCATCTGCGGGCTCATGTATGCTGAAGATAGTCGAGAGAAGTTTTCTCTGAGTTTGTTATGGTGCCCTGTGATGCATTATGAGCAGCAGTTTAAGTCTTTTTCCCAGAGGCCAAAAAAAAATCAATTTTTCTGTTTTGGTGGTGCATAAACATTTCTGTTTTTACCTAGCCTAATAATTTTCAAAATGTGTTAGTTTTTGAAACAAATGTTAAATTCTAAACATCTTTCTAAAAATCTTTCTTTCTTTATTCTTTCTTTTTATTATTTATATAGCACACATTATACAACTGACGTTGCCCAAGGTGCTTCACAAACAGTCATATAATACACTTACTGTAATTTAAGAGTTGCATACAACCACAATACAGTATAAGAAAAATAAAAAAAAGGCAAGCAGACATTAAAACAACAGAAAGCTATCCTATCACTGGCTAAAACCCAAAGGCCAAGCCCCCTCACATTGCCTCCATGCTACCGCTAATAAATGGTTTTTTGTAACAAGGCCTTAAACACACCCAGTGACTTTGCCGATCTGACGGAGTGCGGAAGGTCATTCCATAGTAAAGGACCAACACGCGAGAATGCTCTGTCCCCTTTGCGTTTATAATTTGTTCTCACAATCACAAGGAGATTTTGGTTCTCTGATCTCAAACGACCTAGATGGGGAATACCGACAACAAATCTGAAAGATATGGTGGCGCCAAATTATGTAGTGCTTTAAAAACCAGAACAATAATCTTGTAATGTTAATGTTAATAATCTCTTAATGTTGACATCAAACCCATTTCTACTCTCTATGATGGCCCAATTCCTTGTTCATAAGAATTTGAATGCGTTACCTTCAACCACTAAAGGTCTGTGTAAGGTTTTCCCAAAAGAGGTAAGAACCTCTCACACTGAAAGCCAACAGTGTCCTGACTAATTATATATCAGACTGTTAATAATTAGTTTGTTTATACTGATTATACTGAATATGTCTGATTCAGCTGTGCCACCATAATGGAACTCCAGTGTACTTTAAAAAAAATTATGTTAAAAAATGTACTTGGCTGGTCTCATGTGTCTCAGGATTTTTCCTCAGTGTTTGCTGGCTGTATACTAAGCGGAGCTGGCTGCTAGGCGTAAATTGGCCACGACAATATTAAGTAGAAAATATTTTAAATATACATGTAAAGGGGCTGATATGAGAATAAGTGAAGAACTTAAGACAGAGATTAAAAAGTATTATATGTTGTTCTTTAATTCTTTGCAGGGAGGACGCTCAGGCTCCAAAGCGGGTTTCCTGGGCAAAGAGTGCTACCACATCAGATATCATCTCTAAGAACGGCACTCTGTCTTCTATAGCCAACAGTCCTGCTCCTCAAGACCCTGCTCACATGCCTAGCAACCATTACCCATACATCCCTGGGCCCTGTGACTCCATTCTCACTGCTTCAGGTGACACACATCTGTACCCAGGAGACCCCAATCCTCTTCATGGGCTACCTGGATACAACGTCAGCAAGATGCCTCCACACCTCCACCACCAACCAAAGAAGAGCTGTACACTCAGGACTGATGGAGCTCAGCCGCAAGCACCGAGCTCCACCCCTGTACTCATCAGATCAGTGCCAATCTGTGGCGCTGTGCCTGTCACGGTAGCCGCTCAGAAACAGGTCGGTTCCCTCGTCTAGACCAAACCAGTTACCTCAAGTGGAGCAAACAGACTCACCATTAGTCCATAATTGAATTTTTTTTATAAATAAGGTACAAGTTCTCTATGTAAAATATTAGAAGTCTGTTTTATAAAGTATATCGTAAAGGATAAGAGAATGGTGATATTTTTGCCTAGAATAGTGAATTGCACTGATCCATAACATTAAAACCACTGACAGAAGTGAATATCATTGATTATCTCTTACAGTGGACTCGTCAAGGGATGTTATATTAGGCAGCAAGTAAATAGTCATTTCTCGAAGTTGATGTGTTGCAAGTGTAAAGATCTAAGAGACTTTCACAAGGGCCAAATTGTGATGGTTAGACAACTGGAACAGAGCATCTCCAGGGAAGGCTGGCTCTGAAAAAAGGTGTCTCATCCTGCTTCTGAGTCATCATTCACGTCACCTGCCAGAGGTTTTAATGTTCTAACTAATCTTTGTATATCTTCATCTTTCAAACTATGACTATTTTTGCATTTATGTTCTCAGACTCCATTTGATTTGACAATTTTATTTTCTGGTTAATTGATTTCAATATTTTTTTCTAATGAAATAGAAATGAAATTAAGGAAATAAGGAATGTCTGCTTTAATGCTGGTATATAAACAGTTAGAGATGCAGTTCAGTTCTTGTTATGAGTTAGAGATTTAACAACGTTAGGTTCTACTTTAAATGTTACCGTGTGCCTCTTTTTTGCTCAGGACGGTCTGCATTTCTACATTTTGCAGTCTGACTCTTTAACAGTCATCGGCAGATCTCTCGGTGAACAACAGTTTGTATTGAAAAAGTTATTTGTTTCATGAGTTACCGTGTATAAGACAAATGGAACCCATTCATAAATGTTTAAACATTTCTAGAAAGGCAGAACAACACAGACATTTTAGATTTGTGCATTGTTTTATGTCTTGTTATTTTGTTTTGGATGAAAAATGTTTTAAGAGATGTGTTGAAAAGATGATCAAGCTTGTGACTTTGTGGTTGCTGCTTCAGTTCTCTACCCGGTTTTGTGCCGATAGATTGGGAATAATATTACCACCACCACCACCAAAAAAAAAGGAATGTTTAATTAAATAAATGTAACATTTTTTTTTATTTTTATATCATCTCTGATTTGTCTTTGGTTCCTTTTACTCCAGACATCTTTTATGAAAGTGAAAAAAAATAATTCTAGCGTGTGTAACATTGTGTTTTCTTTATAAAATGATTGCTCTGTATAGAATAAACTCAGCAGCTGTTAAATTTCAAACCACACTTTTCTGAATCACTGTTTTATATTGGTATTTGACAAAATGTATTTGTTGGGTTTATCCGGAGTTCACTGTTGGTGTTATTTACACAGGGTTCCACCTGCTTGCCGTGAGCTTAAGCGCTAACTGTGTTGACTACTAATCAGTGCCACGCAGGTGTGAGCTGTACAGTATGTTATCTCAGTAAACAACAAGGAAACGAAACCCTTATAATTCGCGAGTAACGCAAACAGACATGGCTCACACTCGCATGTTGTTCGTCTCTTGTATTTTGATCTACTGTTTTGGTAAGTAAACCTTCATTTCCTTTGTTACTTAAAACTTCAGAATTGATCGTTTTCTTTACACTGCAACGATCTCAGTGTACATTAGGAATAGAAAATTATATCTAAGCTGCTCTATGACAGTGTCCCTTGTTAAAAGTGCTATAAATATAATGAATTCAATCAAATCATTTGAAATACTGAACTAGATCAGTCTTTGGAATTGTGCTTCCAAAGATTTAGTCTTGAAATATTAGTAGTTTCTTTGAGTACACTGCAACTAAGAGGGAAAAAAGAAGTACAAAGTCTTCTATGCATTTCTGAAAGTCTGCATTATTTTACAAGATACATTGAAGTATTTTTTTCCTAACAGATGTGAAATGTTTTACCTGATTTGTTGTGTTTATATAAGTGACCATGAGTAATCAACAGACAAAACACAAAACCTGCCAGACTAAACATTCAAACATTAAAACATTAAGAAAAACCGCCAAGTAAACGCTCGACTTCATTGACTGCTTTTTGTGTGTCATTAAATTATAATGTAGTGAATTAATTGATCTGATCATTCATAAGGTAGCTTTTACAATAGTGCTAATTACAGATAATAACATTGAATAGCTTCTTATACTGGCACCTGTCAAAGAGATATATTACGCAGCATGTGAACATGGAAACTGAACGTTTTGACGAGGGACAAATTGTGATGGCTGGACGACTGGGTCAGAACATCTCTTAAACAGCAGGTCTTGTATGGTGTTCCCAATATGAATTGCTTTCCAAAAGTACTCCAAGGAAGAACAACCAGTGATCCAGTGACCAGAGCAAGGACATGCAAAGTGCACTGATGCACATGCGGACTGAAGGCAAACCCATCTGGTCCGATTGACCAGCTTGATCCAACAGAGGAGTCACTGTAGCCCAAATCGGTCTAATAAATAATATTCTTTTACATCATGTGAAAGGTGTGTTACTTTCTTAGGGAAGAGAAGGCAATCTTCAGAGGTAGTGTGATGCTCTGGGCTGTGATGTTCTTGCTGGAAAATCTTGGGTCTTGGCATTTATTTGGAGGTTACTTTGACATGTACTACTGACGAGCTGTGTTTGCATGGTTATTAACTTTAGACAAAAAAAAAAAGAAAATGATGGTGAGAAAATATAATTATTAAAAGAAGACATTGTTAAATATAACTATAAACTGCTAAAAGTTTGTTGTTGTTTAGTTAGAAATAAACAATTACTGGTGAATTTCTGTGTGCTGTGTTAGAAGTTTGCTATATAATGACACTCTGTTACTATGATACAGATAAGGCAGTCACATCAATCCGGCTTTGATTATAACAGCACGCCCCTTAATTATCTTGTTATTGTTGTCCTTCTCTAGATGAATCCTGGAGTTGGCATGCAGTAGTGGTGAAGAGCTCAGTGTTCGCTCACTCCGGATCATCAGCTGAGCTCTCCTGCAGCTACAGCACACAAGCGTCTCAAGGCTTCACGCTGGAGTGGCGTCATGCCGCTCCCGGGACTCCTGCTGTTCAAGCAAAGAGAGTAAAGGCTTAAACTTAATCCAATCCTTTTCACTTCTCTGAAACATGTATATGATATTAAAAACAGAGATAGATGTTATGAACTTCCTGTAAATGGAGCCCTAACAGTAGTTCCAACTGTTCGGCAAATCCCATGTTTACCTTTACATTTAGCATTATTATACATTTTGCATTATTGAAAGGCGTTTTTAAAATTCTTAACATCAAGAGAGAAAAAAAGCCTTTCACTTGATTCAATATAGTCCACAACAAGTAACTATAGACATGAGGATGACTATGAGAATTAAATTGATGTATAGGAGGAAGAATAAAAAACGGATGGTAACTGTATCTTCACACTCGGTGTCCTGCCTTATTTTGCGCAGGTGTTGTATTTCAATGGGAAATTATACTGGGTGGACTCTTGGGAGGACAGAATGTCTTTAGTGCAGAATCCTCCAGTGTCTGGCATCGCCTCTGTGACGATCCACCATGTCCAACCCAGTGACAGTGGACTGTACATATGTGATGTTACCAATCCAAACGACTGGTCCGGAAGCGGACAGGGTCTCATCAATCTGACGGTGCTGGGTAGGAGAACATCCAAGATTATGAATCAAACTTTGAGGAGAGTTGATATGAATATTTCAGTTGGAATGATTTTGTTGAGTCACTTGGGAATAAATGGACACACACATGGGAATAATGAAATGTTATTAACTGATTCAGTCACCAATAGTGACATTTCTCTTTCCTTACATTTGCTATTAAGTGGCTCCGTCGGCGCCTGTATGTGAGCTGAATGGCCACACCTACGTTGGGGATGACGTAACTCTTACCTGCCACAGCTCTCAGGGGGTTCCTACACCTATCTATTCATGGAGCAGAGAGCAAGACACAGCGCCTCTGCTTCCCAACAACGTTGTAGCAGGTATGTACCACAACTCCCACAGATGTCTTGATTGTTAGTGATTAACACTGCACCACTCTGCAACTGAACCTATTTCTCAGTCTGCGATAAGGTTCTGTAACTGGAGCAAAAGCTGTTTGCTCACCAAACATTAAACAGCTCTGTGGATTTACATAAGACTTATCAGAGTCTCTGGTATGAAAACCAGAACAGCCCTATTATGTGTTTAGCTGTAGTACAACCGACTATTGTTGGGCTAGAAAGATGATTTGAGCAGTTTGGCCAGAGTTTTTCTGTGAATTTGTTAAAGGAGTTTATTTGTTATACAGTATATGTTATTTATTAGTCAAAAAAAGTTAGAGATGATCATAAGGTCAATGGAAAAGCTCATTTACAAAAAAAAAATTAGTACAGTTTAATAATAACAGTTGTTTCAAAGAAGCTTTACAAAATATAATAAATATCGAACCCAAAGTTGAATTTTTATTATTACGTTTTATTTTTGTATTTTAAATATTTACTGAGGCGACTGTACAAGAAATAACTACCTGAGATGTTAGATCATGATTATAAATAATGTCCTTTCTAGTGTTGTATACAATCATATGGAGTCATGTAATCAGGAGATCCTGAGCAACTCATAAATTAGCATAACATGAGTTCATTATCGATTTAACACTAACTCTAAAAAATGTACAATGCAAAAACTTAAATAAGATAATGTGGAAGGAGAAGATGAGAGATGGAGACATGTATAGATGTATGTATGCATAATGTACGTACAGTATACATAATGTGGAGACAATATTAGGGAGCTGTAAAGCTGTCATTATACAGATGTAATCAGAACTCAGTTTTACACACACACACACACACACACACATACAAAACAAGAACAACAACACTTCTGCACCGGACAATGCATCTCGTCATGGCTACACTGCAACGGAAACCCAGGAAGATATGAATCCTGGCAGAGAGTCAGAGTGTGTGTCTTTCCCATTGCATAGTGCAGACATTCTGTGGAGGTTTTCGAATGATTCGGTACACTAAATTGTCAAAACAATGTGGACACCTGTCCATCACACTCATACAGTATGTGGGTCTTCCTTAAATTGCTGTCACAAAGATGGAAGCACACAGCTGTATAGAGGTCCAAACCTGTACTTGAAGATTGGTTGGCCTGAGCCCAAGCTTCAGCATCCTGCAGCTGCCATCCTTCCTCTCAGACAGAATGTTTCAGCTAAAAATGGATCCAGCAGACATGCATTAGTGTCTGTGGGCCAAGAACAAGCAAATCCAGGACAACCAGAGGAAGCTTGACTGGATCAGGGAATTTTTTTTTTTTCAAACTAGCTGGAGCCATCTGACATCATCCATGCATGGATGTCTCTGATTGCTCTGCTTCCCTGCTCAGTGGACTCCCTTCTCTAGCATCGCCATGGCCTGTTGCTCTACCTTGAGGTTTTGGCCCGTCCAAATTTTTTTTCCTCTTTGCCTCAAGGATATATTCCTGTAGGAATTTTATTTATTTATTTATTTTTTGCTTTTTCATTTTGTTTATTTCTGCTGAACTTTGAGGCTAACCTTTGCATTTAGTTTATTTTGTGCCTGTTTTCTGAGTTTTTAAGCTCTTGATTTACATTAAACAGTTTGGAACCTTTAATGATATCTGAGTCATCTTTGCAGTCGGTTTCACCACCTGTCCTGTGGCTCACAGACAGAGAACTCATATGACCAACAAGCACTCAAGTCCAGGCCCTGACAAAAAACCTTGCAACTAACAGAAGACATACATATTTCCTGTGTTGCAGATCAGCGCACTGGTTCTCTTCTCTTGTCCAACCTTTCTTCTGCCTTTACTGGAACTTATACATGCAGAGCTTCAAATAATCTGGGTGAGGCTGCGTGCAGCATTGCAGTGAAAGTGGCACGTGAGTATAACATCATATATTTCAGTAAAAGTATGTTTCAAAGTCTGTTTGCTAGATGAGAGTTTTTTGTTTGACAGACAGCAGCAGTGCAGCAGTGGTTGGTGGTGTGCTGATGGGACTTTTTCTCCTAGTCATACTTGTTGCAGCGGCGGCTGTTTATTTCTTCTGCTACCAGAAAAGAGCTCACAGCTGCACAGAGAACAAAATGCGGTGTGTGTTGAAAAGTTGAAAAGTGACAAGGAAAAATGTATTACTTCTGAAATCTTTATTTATTTCTTTTTTTTTCCTCAGTAGGAAGAACGTTGATTCTTCAGCGAAGCGCCAGTCAGCTGGCCCTCTGCTGTCAGCTCATTTTGATGAGGATCAGCCTCCACATCTCAGAGTCTCTCACCTCAGCCCACTGGTGTAAATGTGGACATTTTATTCATGTACATGATTGTACATAGAAAAATTGATTCTATCTAGGTGATCTCTAAATTCATGACCCTTATTGTCACTGGGTGCATATCTGGGGGGAAAAAACAACAAAACAACAACAAAATACCCACAACAGCAGATTATTTTCTTTGCCCTGCTTGGCTTAGGGGCTTGTTTGTCATTTGCGATGTTGGCATCTTTGAGCATACTTTAGGTACAAAAAGTAAAAATATCAGCCGTGTTATCATTAGATAATGAGTTACTGTGTGAATTATAAACTTTTTTTTCCAGGAAATTTTGCACAAATACTTTTTTATACACTATATGAGGCATAGTGTGTGACACTATTCAGTAAAAATCCATTTAAATCCACAAGTTTTATATCTACACACAATAAACTCTTGCCAAGTAACAAAACATTCATTATAATGTAATCTTAATGTTTTTTGTCATTTATAGAGAAATAAAATGAACTCAGAATTATTTTTTTTTTTTTGGCTTTGGGGCAAGTTGTGTACAGGGACAGTAATTTGAGTACTATAACACACAATGTTGAGTGATTACACCTTTTGATGATCTGAAATCTGATCTATTAAACTTTTTTTTTATTTAAATCTACTTCTTGTTTTTTGTCAACTAACTTCCAGACACAGAAGAGGAACAAGATCATGTTCATTCGGCCATTTGTTATCCTTGAGTGTCTTAGGTATGCTACAAAAATACATCATCAGAGGGAGCAGTCTCAGGTGATAGGAACTATGGATACATCTGTCATCTGGACAAGATCTGAGCATGAGTTTGGGCTTCAGGTTTTATCAAGATGGATAGATAGTTAGATGGGTGGATGGATGGGTGGATAGATAGATAGATAGTTAGATGGGTGGATGGATGGGTGGATAGATAGATAGATAGATAGATAGATAGATAGATAGATAGATAGATAGATAGATAGATAGATAGATAGATAGATGTTTAGGTGTTAATATTGGTTACAGGAATGTGAAGCAAAATGATTTCTTTTTTATTTGTAATTTAAAACATGAAATATACATTATATATATATATATATATATATATATATATATATATATATATATATATATATATATATATATGTGTGTGTGTGTGTGTGTGTGTGTGTGTGTGTGTGTGTGTGTGTGTGTGTGTGTGTGTGTGTGTGTGTGTGTGTGTGTGTAATAAAAACAGTTAAAATCCACAAGATATCCAGCAAACAATAGAACAACAATATTACACAAAATATAATACACAAAATATTTTACACAACTAGTCAGGAAAACATGGCACAGAGCTCAAAAGACTAGCAAACAAACTGTAAACAAACGTAACACAAGCTCGAATCCATGAGCTTTATATAGCAGTTCTACAGGAAATAAGCAAGAAAAAAAGAAAAGCAGAGAAGGGCGCCCTCTGGCGGTCAGGTAGGGGAAATACAATCAGACTACGTTACACACTGAAGCAATGTGAAGAACCCATTGGAGACGGTAATGTTTATAAATGTTTGCGTAGTTTATTGTGTAGGGCAGCGGTCTAGGCCCAGACTTTGTCCTCTGAGAGCTAGTTTGACATTATTAAAGTGGACAAGAGCGACTATTTCTGTGATTTATCACAACAGGTTTGCTGAATGCACTTATCAGTTATTAAGGCACATAACCTGATGGCCTCGATTAATAATAATTTTGAAATCAGAGACCTGAAATTGTATAAGACTTTATGTAAATAAATAATGGCATTTTGATCACATATTTTCATGGCATTTATATGCAGTTGCAATGGAAACTATTATGATGTCACTAAAAGGGGCGGGGCGTCTGCAAATTTGATGAAATGAATGAATGAAACTTAAAACAGGTTTATTGAGTTAATTTTATGATTTGCATATTCTCGAATTATAATTTTGTACATATTCTATGAACCTTTAGGTGAGCTACTCAGCAGTAGGTGTGATGTGTTGGTGAACCCTGTTGTAGGGATATTATATTATATTATATTATATTATATTATATTATATTATATTATATTATATTATATTATATTATATTATATTATATTATAGGGGGCACGGTGGCTTAGTGGTTAGCACGTTCGCCTCACACCTCCAGGGTTGGGGGTTCGATTCCCGCCTCCGCCTTGTGTGTGTGGAGTTTGCATGTTCTCCCCGTGCCTCGGGGGTTTCCTCCGGGTACTCCGGTTTCCTCCCCCGGTCCAAAGACATGCATGGTAGGTTGATTGGCATCTCTGGAAAATTGTCTGTAGTGTGTGAGTGCGTGAGTGAATGAGAGTGTGTGTGTGCCCTGCGATGGGTTGGCACTCCGTCCAGGATGTATCCTGCCTTGATGCCCAATGACGCCTGAGATAGGCACAGGCTCCCCGTGACCCCGTAGTTCGGATAAGCGGTAGAAGATGAATGAATGAATATTATATTATATTATATTATATTATATTATATTATATTATATTATATTATGTTATGTTATGTTATGTTATGTTATGTTATGTTGTGTTATATTTTGTTATGTTATGTTATGTTATGTTATTATGTTATGTTATGTTATGTTATGTTATGTTATGTTATGTTATGTTATGTTATGTTATGTTATGTTATAACACTTATTTTATATTTCTTAGGTTACTCCCAGCTGCAACTGAAACAGTTTCCAATCGATTAAGGACTTTGGTCAGTAGAGAGATGATTAGTAATAAATCTGGACTGGAGCGGCCAGATACCGCAGCACACCATGTCTCTACATTTCACCACTGTCTCTGTAACACAAGGTGAACTACATCGCAGATCGGTGTATTTACATATTCACAGAGGAAAATGTCTAGCACACAATCATTTTACCATAAGGTCCAGTGTGTGCTAGACCGGCATTCATCAGCAGAAATTATATTGTCATTATTTGAGAGTTAGAGACATAGAGTTTGTGTTATTATTTATATACACTTAAATAAAACAAATGTATTGATTTATTTTTGTCTCCTCACTGGACAAAACACATTCATTTATTTTTGTTTGTTTGGCGATTTCTATAATTGTTTCTGTTTATTAGCTCACCAGACTAAAAAACATTTATTATTAATTTATTTTTGTTTGTTTGTTTATTAGTTGATTTATTTATACATTTATTTTTGTTTCTTTGTTTATAAGCTCAGCAGAAAATGACTTGTGTTCACCAGAGTTGTGTTTGCGTCTTATGCCTTATTGTATGTATCTATGAGACGCAATACACACAAAAACATTTAAGCAGTTTATTTTCATATTTGTCTACAAAAGTGTGGCTTTTTTTCTTTATGTTTGCCCTTATGGGGCATCTTCTGAGATATTTATCATATCCTCTTATTTTCAAAGGATTTCCTTGCTTCTTGACCACTACACACACACACACACACACACACACACACACACGCACACACACACATGCACACGCTTTACAGAGATTTCCACAAATTGCTGTGTGTGTGTGTGTGTGTGTGTGTGTGTGTGTGTGTGTGTGTGTGTGTGTGTGTGTAAGGGAGCAGTCATTTCTATCCCTTAAAAATCCTCCAAAATACCCACAGAAAACAAACACTATATACTACGTACTTCACTGCATAGTGTAGTATCTGGAGGTTTAAATTGTGCTATCAGCCATTTTGGAAACTCAAACTACAACTGCCTCTGATGCTTTGAGGGTATAAAGTATTAATTATTAATACTCTCGATGGCCCTCATTAGAAGTGTCATCACTTTAGAGTTCTTGAAATCTACAACAGCACCGTGCTTCAGGCAGGCAGTCATGTACGGCGTTCCTGAATAACCAGGATGTCCACCAGGATATTATTTTCCATCGCTAACCTCAGTGCCTCAATGCTGTTTCTTGTCACATGCTGGTTGATGTTGCTGTAAATTTTATTCAGCTCATCAAAATCCAAGGGACGGTCCTGGATATGGGTAGCTGGGACCTGGTTATGACTGATGCAACTGTTGCACAGCCTGTTCGTCTTCATATCTGCAGAGACAGTTTTGATCGGAGGACTTGTGGCTTTGATTTTGTTTACTCATACGATGAAAGCACAAATTCTACCTGCAGGAAGAATCCACTGAAGAATTTCTATTTCTAAGAAATGTATTACAGTAAGTGTGAATTGATGTTAATCATTACTGTTAGAATGCACTGTAATGCACCTCTCTGAAGGAGAAACCCGCAGCACTTGGCATGGCTTTCCAAGATCTGCAGAAATCTAGCTGAAATCAGCTGAGTATGTTGACAACATCCTTAGCACCTGAGATAATAATACAACATTAACAATAATTCAGCTGACTACTTTGACATCATCGATATAAAATACCTGTAGTAATGTTGTTCCTATTAAAGTGTTATAAATAGTTTCCTAGTCTTTAGTAACACTGTCTTGACTCAAAGTGAGCAGGGTGGAGCTGCTTTCTATCAACTGCATTGGGGTTTTCTCCTCTCTGTAGAATCAACTCAATAGCCTATTTTATTAATGGGGAAGGTTAAGCATAAAAATGTTAACACAAACCTGATCAGTAGCTTTGGGATCGTCTTCTCTCTCTAAAAGTTTCAGAGTTTCTCACCATCATCTGCCTCTCTCTCACTCTCACTCATTTTCTACCGCTTATCCGAACTACCTCGGGTCACGGGGAGCCTGTGCCTATCTCAGGCGTCATCGGGCCTCAAGGCAGGATACACCCTGGACGGAGTGCCAACCCATCACAGGGCACACACACTCTCATTCACTCACGTAATCACACATTACGGACAATTTTCCAGAGATGCCAATCAACCTACCATGCATGTCTTTGGACCGGGGGAGGAAACCAGAGCACCCGGAGGAAACCCCCGAGGCAAACCCCAAACTCCATACACACAAGTCGGAGGCGGGACTCGAACCCCCAACCCTGGAGGTGTGAGGCGAACATGCTAACCACTAAGCCACCATGCCCAAACACAAACACAGGTTTCCCTGCATAGGAGACGTTGTTAACATCTGTGTTCATGTTTAACATGTTCTTAACCTGCTAATGATCATTTTGGTGTATCGACTGCAGCAGATTGTACACTTGTGTGAGATCAATTAGGCTTTTTGCCTTTAGGTTCCTCCTCATCAACACCAGTAGAGTAAACGTCCTTGTCATTTTCTTTGTCACAATCATCTCTGTCACAGATAAATCTACATAAAGAAACAGAATAGGGAGGGAAATAACACAGGACAAATAGACAAAAATAATGCAACACCAGGAGTGACAGCGTCACTTAATTTTTTATGAATTAGCATTCGGTTATTGTTAGCTTTAACGTAGTTTTAACTAGACAAAACTATCAAATTCTGTCGAGTAAAACTGTACTGTTGATTTTATTTCTAAAATAAATATAAACAGCTAGCTATAAAATGCTAGCTACCTAAAATTATATTAGCTTAAAGATGCTAAAATACACAAGTGCACTGCTTTAAACCGGAAAATAATTTTAATAAACACACCGTTCTCTTTAAAAACACGTTTAGAATTAATGTTAAATATGCCTTATGACTTCAATATTTAAGTATAGTAATACTGACTCTGTTGCTAGCTAAAATTATATTAGCCTAAAAATGCTAACGTTCAAAAGTGTACTGCTACCATATAAACAGCCATTCATGATCTTAATAGCTAAATATTTACTTTTCATTTTGTCATTTATAATATAATTTACAGTGTTATAAAGATAATTAACGTTATTAAAAAGTACATTATTTTCAAACGGCAAAAAGCGGCATAGCTTACCTTTCTGTAATATTAAATAATAATAATATTCACCGTTTTTTCACAAACATTTCTGTGAATGTTATATATCTTATGTCTTAAATATTTAAGCACAGTAATAGAAATGTTTTGCTTGAAATATTCACAAGATCAAAGATCACTGATATGCTTTTCGGGAAAAGTTCTGTTCTCGCAACCTTTATGAATTGTTCCGAGACATAACTTTTAGCAGAACAGAACATGTGCACGCAAGAATGGGAACTTTTAAAGGTGTTCATAATAAAATGGACAGTCTGCCAAATCTTGCATCCAACATCCAACACCCCCTGACCCAAAAGAAGGGGGGGGGGTCTGTTTATACAGTATGTGTTGCCAAGTTGTTCAGGATCCTCAGTGTGCTTTCTGAGCTTGGTTTCCTGTCTTTAGTGGAGAGTAGCATGTTCTCCATAGTGCCCATGCCTGTTTTCTCTGACTGTAGGTGGACTGGCTATACTAGTTGTGAGTGAGTGTGTGAGTATGTGTGTGTTGGACTGGAGTTCAGTCTAGGATGTATTCCTCCCTCTGAAGGCACATTGCCTAGTTTTTCAGACGATGAGGCGTATTTGTGTATACAGATGAACATAAAATGTATGTTATGTCAGCAAAGAACTTTAAATCTGCCTGCTTTATAGCTGATGCATCATGAGGGTCTTAAATTATGTCACACAGGCAAACACATGAAACACGGTTGCTAGCGTCAGATGGACTGATTTTAATATTCTAAAAACATGGGGTTAAAAATGCAGAGGTTTTATTACCCAGTGTTAAAGGTGTGAATGAGTGAAGCGCAGTGTGAAAGGTTTATTATCAATACTTCTCGCCATCACACCATGTCACAAAAAATGAAATGAATATAAATAGCTTTTGACCACACACACATCCCATCATTACTTATGAGAAACAACATGTAATCGAACACTTTATTTTTCATTGTTGGTAATTTGTTCACCTACAGTATGTCATATTAGATCAAGTTCAATATGAAACATACAACAAAAATACACTATACAGACATATTTATAATCACAAACAGTCTCTCTCATTATGTAATTTGTTATCTATTAGTCACTTCTACTGTAACAGAGTCCATGATGAGCTTCTGAAGTCCTGATTTCTCGATCAAGACTCGGCCAGTAAATTTTTGGAAATGATCATCCTCATCACTTCATTGGATCCTAGAAGAAATAGGAAGACAGTTTAAACTCTAAGGGCAAAGAAGTACGTGAAGAATGAACTATAATATTTTGACTTGCACAAGAAAGCACAAGGCTAAAGCTACCTTCACACATACAGTGATTTTATCCCTGCGCGTTTTATCTAGTCGCTGTACTACGAAGTCAGCAGTAGGCGTTTCTACTACTGGTTACCATAGGAACAAAATTGATCAGTGTCTGGTGCACCTAGCGTTCTAAATCAGTTTTCTTGCAGCTAAAAAAACACTCTGGAGGAAGATTTGGTGTTTGTATGTAAAATTCATTTATCTAACCAGCCAATCATGTGACAGCAGCAAAACACATAACAATGTCGCCTTTGTCACCGCGAGTCGCTGTGTGTGTGAACGTAGCATAAGGTCTCAGATGTTTTAGGTCATGGACTTGCCTTCTAATATCTGATGCACTCTTATATCTCGAACAAACTGCTGTACTGCGTAGTCTTTGAGGTAGCCATATCCACCGTGCATCTGCAGAGCCTGGTTACATATCTGAATTCAAAAGAAGAAATCGTGGTCATGTAATTACTGTGGAAAAACATACCATGACGTCGTATTTAACATCCCCTTCAGTAGTTAGATGCATCAGCCTGGAAAACCCTTCACATGGTTTTAGAGTTTTTTACCAGAAGCCAAATTTGCGTCTGTTTTGTTGTGCATCATTGAATTTTTCTGTTTTTCTTACACTCCACACGTGATTAACAACTCATATGAAAGAAGACACTTTAAGAGGTCTTTAAGAATTTGTAAACAGTCTCAAGTATTTCAGTACTTACCGTACCTACTATGGGGAAAACATTCATAGAAAAGCTCATAAAAGACAAACAGTTTTTTTTTTTTTTTCACACAAATGTTTTTTATCTTGAAAGTAAATGGATATCGAACCCATTTCTGCTCTCTGAGATGCCTCAGGTCAACAAGATTTCCTTAAAAATGTCAGCACATTTGTGCAATTCCATTATCTATTCATTTACATTTCATTTAAAAGTCAAATATAGCCATAATAAATAAATAAACTTTTCACCTACAGTACAGTGGGGCTCAAAAGTTTGGGCACCCCAAGTAAAAATTTGTATTAATGTGCATAAAGAAGCCAAGAAAAGATGGAAAAATCTCCCAAAGGCACCAAATTACAGATTAGACATTCTTATAATATGTCAAAAAAAAGTTTCAAAACACTTTCAAAATAACAGAAAACAAAAAAATGGCGTCTGCAAAAGTTTGGGCACCCTGCCGAGTTTATAGCATGCACCGCCCCCTTTGTATCTGCAAGTATCACAGCTTGTAAACGCTTTTTGTAGCGAGCCAAGAGTCTTTCAAATCTTGTTTGAGGTGCAGTACAAGGTATTAACTCTGCAGGGTGCCCAAACTTTTACAGACGCCATTTTTTTGTTTTCTGTTATTTTGAAAGTGTAAATGATGGAAATAAAATCTAACCTTTTTTGACATAGTATAAGAATGTCTAATCTGTAATATGATGCCTTTTGGAGATTTTTCCATCCTTTCTTGGCTTCTATATGCACATTAATACAAATTTTTACCTGGGGTGCCCAAACTTTCGAGCCCCACTGTAAATATATTTCTAAAGCTTTGAAAATCTGGCTCATTATTCACCTCTAGATCTTTTCAGAAAGCCTAGGTGCAGAGAAAACATTCACTTCTATAGCAATCTGGTAAAATATTTATTCATATATTTATTTATTTATTTTTGAGACTTTCACTTTATATTTAGCAGATTCAATAGGACACAGACAAAGAATATCATTCATCTAAATACTCTGTGCTAGTTTAAATACTACAGGAAGTACTTTTTTTATACGTTGTTTGAACACCGGCAGTGACTCAGCTTTTGGATATCTGGGGGAAGTTCATCCCACCACCTACATGCCAGAACACTGATCCTGATTCGTACCTTCTGTGTACCTTAAAAGTGTAACACAGTATTTAAGTGTATGTTACAGTATTTTGGGGTCAAAACTCATCATTTTGGCTCTTTTCTACAACATCCGATGGGTTTTCCAGACCACCGCACCATGGGAATATAAGCAAGATTTCTAAAATATGCACACAAAGGCTATTTTAAGGTTTTTAAGGATCCTCTTGATGGTGCATATCCACTAAAAGAAGTCGTGGCCTAACGGTTAGAGAGTTTGACTCCTAACCCTTAGGTTGTGGGTTCGAGTCTTGAGCAAGGCACCGAACCCCCCAACTGCTCCCCGGGTGCTGCAGCATACAGTAAATGGCTGTCCACTGCTCCGGGTGTGTGTGCAAGGTGTGTGTGTGTTCACTGCTGTGTGTGTGTGCACTTTGGATGGGTTAAATGCAGAGAACAAATTCTCAGTATGGGTCACCATACTTAGCTGTATGTCACATCACACACTTGAAATCTTTTGTTTTAATTTCACACACACACACACACACCACATGAGTGCTCATGTGGCTGCACTCACCGCAAAGCATTCATCAGTGGCGAAAAGTTTTGCCATGGAGCAGAGCGACACAGCATCTGGTCTCTTCTCCTGCAGAGCGACGGCAGCTTGACGCACAAGCAACCGAGACGCTACCAGCTTGGTGGCCATTTCAGCCAGCTTAAACTGCAGGAACTGAATTCAGAACAAAACCCAAAAGATATTACTTAGCAGTACTTGCATCAACTATACGGCACAGTTGTTTGAACAGCAGAACGAAACGATGCAAATGTAAATCACACACAGACTCTTCACCTGACTGTTTGCAAGAGGTTCTCCAAACTGTTTGCGAACACGTATGTGGTCTCGGGCGAGCAGGACAGACGCGTGAGCAGCTCCGAGGGAGCAGGAAGCTGTGGAGTGAGCACAAGTTAAACCCAGTGATTTGCTGAGGCAAAGATTGTGACTAGTTTGAAACATTAATACTAAAAGATGTAATATGCTCAGGACTTGCTTCGTTCAAGTGTCCATATATACAGTACACATGAATGATTATGTACATATGGACTGCTGGGCTAAGTGCTTAGCCTCACACCTACAAGGTTGGCGGTTTGATTCCTGCCTCTGCTTTACGTGTCTGGAGTTCATGTATTCTCTGTGCTTTAGAAGTTTCCTCCAGGTACTCCAGTTTAGGTAAAGACATGTTGGAGGCAGACTGGTATTTGTAAATTGTCCAAAGTGTATGAATGAGTGTGTGAGAATGTGTGATTGTGCACTATGATGGACTGGCACCTCCTCCAGCATATTCCCCACCTTGTTCACCAAATGCCCTGGATTATGCTCTTAGGTTCCCTGCAACTCTGTGAAGCACAAGTACTACAGAAAATAGAAGCACTACGAACATATGCAGCATTCTTATATATGCTTAAGCTCCAGTATTGTCCAGAGTATGGTACTCTTTGGGTAAAAATCACTACACTTTATACAGCTGATTAAAAAAAAAAAACTCACACACATTCCAATTAGAATTCTAAATAATTTTCCCTTATTTTAAAGCAATGCCATAATTGCCTTTTGACCAACAACAAAAATTAGGCTGAAGACAGAAATGTTTCAGTTTAGCTACTTCTACAACAAATATAAGATAATACAAACATCAAATATCAATATCTTTGGTGCTCGTTTTCATGAAGGTTCTTATAATATCAGTTTTGATATTTCAGGACTAAATCCTAAAATTGTATAAACTGCATGTGTTTAGAAATATTTAAGTTAAAGGTAGGGTCTCCAAAACAACCAAACAAAACAAAAATCAAAACAAACGTGTAGCCAATGAGCAGAAAGGGGCGTGTCTTGTCAATACGGGCGGAGAGAGTGTTCAGTGTGCATGTGCGCATATTCACAGATTGGAGTTTCTCGAGTCAATAACTCCTGAGCTAAACACTGTTACTACACAAAACACGGTTGTAGCTGCGTCTCTACATTACTACGATAGAAAAGAGGTGTTATTTGTGTAGTAACAGCGTTTAGCTCAGGAGTTATTGACTCGGGAAACTCCAATCTGTGAATATGTGGCCAACTTCCTGCTCCTTCAGTTCTCTCCAGCGCTGGAAAGCTGATCCTATATTAACACGTCCTACTTCTTGCCTTATCGTAAGTCTTTCTTCGTTTTCGTTCTTTGTTTTTATCCTCCATGTCAATGTTAAAACCGCTTTCTGCTAATGTCACACATGCGCACTGAACACTCTCTCCGCCCATATTGACAAGACCCGCCCCTTTCTGCTCATTGGCTACACGTTTGTTTTGATTTTTGTTTAGTTTTCAGCCCGACTCAGTTTTCTGAAGCGTTTCTCAAATATCGGAGACCCTAACTTTAAAGCTATCACATGATTTAACAAACATCAGCATGTTCCCAAATGCCTTCAGATGACAAAGATGGTCACAAATCCGTGAGAAAAGCAGCCTAACAGTTTGAGGAGAGTGAAGGCTGAATTGTTTTTAGCCTCCAGCTCAGTGAACACGTGTCACTGCTCGTCGTCAGCTAACTCACCGATGTTAATTCTGCCTCCGTTGAGGCCGTGCATGGCGATGTTGAAACCCTGTCCCTCTGTTCCCAACCGATTAGCCACAGGAACCGCACAGTCTTCAAAGATTACTGCTCTTGTGGGCTGCGAGTTCCAACCAACCTGCAGAACACAAACAGCTGGACTGAAGCTGTGTCCCAAATGACATACTCGCTTATGTACTACGCACTTACACTATGCACTCTAAACCCCCTAGTGCAGGGGTGGCCAACCAGTCAGAGACCAAGAGCCACATTTTTTACTGTGTTACCGCAAAGAGCCACATTATACACATGGGCACACATAAACATCACCTTTTTTTCCCCTGCCATTTTGAGAGCGAACTTGACACAAATTGTTTACTCAAATGATCTTGCTCCTACTGGGAAACTTTGAGTTATTTTCATCCCACTCACATGCGCGTTTGACGAAAATACTGTATTGAACTCAAGCGAAGCGAACACGTATATTAAAAAGACACATACAAACTTTGGTATGAACGTAAGAGCCGCGTGAAACCGGGCAAAGACCCACATGCGGCTCGGGAGCTGCGGGTTGTGGCCATCCCTGGCCTAGCGTATGAGGTTTAGAAGGATAGTTTCGCCTTAAATGGAACACTAACTTTTTACTAACTGGAAGTATAAGCCGTTTCTTACTCTGTAGCTTTAGCAAAATACAGTGAATTTGTTAAATAAATCACACGACATGAGGCTAATTTAAAAGACATTTGTAAGATGTCGTGTCCCCTGGAATTCTGTCAGCCACCTTGTTCTCTCATCCAGAGTCAGCTCCTGGTAGCCTCTACCTCTCTTCCACTACGTAAGCAAAGCTGCGAGAGTTTGAATTGTTCCACAGGTCAGTTTTGTGGTTGAACTGAAGTGCATCAGGTTCTTAAAGTGCACTTCCAGATGTTGGGATTTTCGGTGTGAACGCTGCGTCTTTTTTGTGCTTTATTGCTGAAGACTACAGAATTGATGAAAATGCAAGCACAGGATTCTTCTTGTAATCTCCTACCAGTGAAGACACAAAGGTCATTACATTCTGTGATAGCTGTGTTTATGCAGCTTTTGCTTGATTTTGTGTTCATTACTGCGAACCACAAAATTGTGAAATCTTGAAAGGAATGCTAGCTGGGAGAAAAAAGTCACAAACAAAAGACTACGCAAAACAGACGTATCAGTGAATTACAGAGCTTTTGGTTTGGAATGACGTCGATATTATGAAGAAGAGGAGCAAACTGCACTGATATGGAAAAGTGAAGCTTCATCTCAGCTCTTCTTTACTATCATACAGGAACACAAGAACACGAGATGAGCTGATGAGCAAAGCAACACCTCATTATTACAGGAATTTTATCAGGACAATTCAGGATTATTCCTCCAGAGGATCATGGCTTACCTTCTTCTCCTTTTTACCAAAACTGAGTCCTGGAGTTCCCTTCTCCACCACCACACAGGAGATGCCTTTGGGGCCTTTTACTCCAGTACGACACATCACTACATACACATCTGTATCCCCTCCACCACTGATGAAGGCCTGATAGGGAAATTACACACACACACACATAAACGCATACACACAAACACACACATACACACATTCATCATTAGTCTTTACAGTATGTTGACCTTCGGAAGGTCTGAGTACCTTGGAGCCGTTCAGGATGTAATGGTCTCCTTGTTGCTTTGCGCTGGTTATCAGTGATGCTGCATCGCTTCCACTCCCTCAAAGAAAAACAGGAAATGTTAAATGCTATGATAAAGATGAGTTATGATGAAGATTGATAGACACGTACAAACTAATTTCCTTTAAATAAAAAAAGATCAGTGACTATTAAAAAAAAAAAAACATGATGTCATATTGATATTCCAATATCACCACTCTATCACTCTAGGGTTTAACTGAAACTAAGTGTTTTCATTCATCAGTCTTCATCAATTAAGAACCAACAAGAAACAACATAAGCACAAGGCAGATATTCTGAGAGGAATTTGACGACTGCATATTTTTGGACAAATGAACACTTGGAAGATAATCGCTGCTTCTAACATCACAAAATTGTCTGGGTGGGGCGGGAGTTATTACTCTCTCCCCTGTCAATCACAGCGGGATGCACTTATTTCCAGGGATTTCAGAACAGCGTAACAGATATTGCGTCATCGGGTAGGCGTGGCCTATTTGATAATCTAACCCTAACCGTAGTTTTTGGTTGTTTATTTGTTTTCTAAAATAAATCTACCTGTATGACTGTTTTGTTCTTCGTAGGTATGCTCTTTTTTTTTGAAAGAGGGCGTTTTTCCAAGACCTCCGGAAACACACCCACTTTACGTCGTGGTAACGAAACCCCTGGAATTTAGTGAATGCCCAATCACAGCAGCACCAGCCAATCATGATCTCATGTATGAGGAAGGGGGCAGTTATCCAGGTTCTCCAGGATTTTGCAATTTTGTCATCATATAAACTAACACAAAATAGAGTAAACTGTGGTATTTGTATATAAACATCACAGAAAAGTTTTTAGTTGCTTTGTTGCAACATGAGCAAAAGCTCAAATAAAAAGTGTATAGTGTTTGTCTTCATATATCTCTGAAGAACCATGTGTTAGCCTGCACCCTTCCATTTGCCCTGCATGGGGAAATACCTTGAATACAGTCAATTTCTTTTTTTTTTTTTTTTATAAGATTACAATAAACCAAAGATGAGATTAATAAGCGTTTTTCAAGCCTATTTTTTGCACTGATTTCAAGCTTCACTAAACTTGGCAGATTTTTCAACCAGATTTTTAGGATTTATGTCTAGAAAGATGCCAAATTTAATGGTAGGGTCTCCGATTTTTTGAGAAATGCTTCAGAAAACTGAGTCGGGCCTAAAAATAAACAAAAAACAAAACAAACGTGTAGCCAATGAGCATAAAGGGGCGGGTCTTGTCAATATGGGCGGAGAGAGTGTTCAGTGCGCATGTGTGACATTAGCAGAAAGCGGTTTTAACATTGACATGGAGGATAAAAACAAAGAAAGAAAGAGAAGAAAAGCTTACAATAAGGCAAGAAGTAGGACGTGTTAATATAGGATCAGCTTTCCAGCACTGGAGAGAACTGAAGGAGCAGGAAGTTGGCCACATATTCACAGATTGGAGTTTCCCGAGTCAATAACTCCTGAGCTAAACGCTGTTACTACACAAATAACACCTCTTTTCTATCGTAGTAATGTAGAGAGGCAGCTACAACCGCGTTTTCTGTAGTAACAGTGTTTAGCTCAGGAGTTATTGACTCGGGAAACTCCAATCTGTGAATATGCGGCCAACTTTACTTAAGACGCCGAGGCGCTTTTTTCCTTCTCGATAGGTGAGTAACGTTGGTTTTGCTTTGTTACACAGAACTAATATATGCCGTCCTTTGCATGATTATGCTTGTGTGTCATTTTTGCTTGTTTGTTTATGTATTGTTTGTGTATTGTTCTTCCCTTCAGCTATGATAAAGACACATTTCTTTCCATTAGTTGCCTGGGTTGCGTATGTATGTGTGGGCGGAGCTATCAATACAGGGGTGGGACCCATTTGGGTTAGGGGCGTGTTTGTTTTGGTGATTTTATATGTCAACATTGGCTTTCAAAAATCGGAGACAGTGCCTTTAATTTGATGCATGCAATGAGTAAAGGTTTAAAAATCTAATTATATAATATTAGATTAATAGTAATCTTATAAAAGAAATTCTAACTACATTTGATTATATTCAGGTTCTATTTACTTGCTAAGGTGACATTGTAGAAACTGAGACCATCCAGTGAAGCTGAGCTTAACAGTTCAAAACACTATTATATTGATAAACCTCTGTGTCCTACCAGGCTCAGTCAGACAGTAAGATGCAAACTTCTCCATAGAGCAGAGATCAGGACAATACTTCTCTCTCTGTGCATCATTACCGAATGTGTCGATCATCCAGGCACACATACTGCAACACACACAACAAACCTGCATTCAGGTGACACAAGTCGGCCATTACACACCATAAAATCTTGTAAACATCATAAAGTCTTGTAAACAGAATCCTGGGTTATCTTGTATCATGTTTCACACTGCTCATACTTTACCCTGGGGTAACTATTAATCTTGGCAATTCATAATAAGACTTTTCACTCTGTTCATTCAAAAAAACCTTGGTGTAACCGTCTTCTTACTTGCATATTTTTAGATAGTTTTGCAGCATCAGAAACCATGATTGGATAAATAGAGCATAAATATGTCTTGTAATTTCACCTAAGTGAATAAAAAATCCTCTTTAGCTGTTTTAATGCTTCCTGAGACTCACAAAGACAAAGATGACAAAAGAAAGAAAAAGAGGTGCAAATTATATGAATTTTAATAGAATTTGCATACTTGCAGTGTTAACGACCATGATCGGATAATACGGAATGTAATAGTTTAAATAATGGTTTGTCTCAAGCTATTGCATCAGTAAAAAAGAAAAAGTAATAGAATGCAATGGGTGCTGAATCAAATGCAGTAAATACTGAATCGAATGCAGTGGGTGCTGAATCAAATGCAGTAAATACTGAAGCGAATGCAGTGGGTGCTGAATCAAATGCAGTAAATACTGAATAGAATGCAGTAAATACTGAATAGAATGCAGTTGGTGATGAATCAAATGCAGTAAATACTGAATCGAATGCATTTGTTGATGAATCAAATGCAGTAAATACTGAAGCGAATGCAGTGGGTGCTGAATCAAATGCAGTAAATACCTAATCGAGTGCAGTTGGTGCTGAATCAAATGCAGTAAATACCTAATCAAGTGCAGTTGGTGCTGAATCAAATGCAGTAAATATTGAATCGAATGCAGTGGGTGCTGAATCAAATGTAGCAGGTGCTGACAAGTAACGAGCTGAGATTAGGAGCACTCTCTAAAAGAGAATCTCAGCTTGTTCCCTGTATAAAAAACAGCCTACAGAAGCAATCAATCAATCAATCAGATTCCAAACACTCCACCATGGCCAAGACCAAAGAGCTGTCCAATGATGTCAGGGACAAGACTGTAGACCTACACAAGGCTGGAATGGGCTACAAGACCATTGCCAAGCAGCTTGGTGAGAAGGTGACAACAGTTGTGCAATTATTCGCAAATGGAAGAAACAAAATGTAAGATTATGTAAGATGTGCAGATTATAGTATTGTAGTAATAGGTGGCATTTGCTAAACAGTCAAATGGTGAATAGCTTCATGACTGATGGCTGAAAAGTGAGTGCAATCTGTAGCACTATCATCACATCCGTCAATAAAATAACCGTCAATCTCCCTCGGTCTGGGGCTCCATGCAAGATCTCACCTTGTGGAGTTTCAATGATCATGAGAACGGTGAGGAATCAGCCCAGAACTACACGGCAGGATCTTGTCAATGATCTCAATGCAGCTGGAACCATAGTCACTAAGAAAACAACTGGAACACACTACGCCGTGAAGGACTAAAATCCTGCAGTGCCCACAACGTCCCCCTGCTCCAGAAAGCCCGTCTAAAGTTTGCCAATGAATATGAAGAATGAATCAGAGGAGAACTGGGTAAAAGTGTTGTGGTTATTTGAGACCAAAATCGAGCCCTGGCATAAACTCAACTCAACGTGTTTTGGAGGAGGAGTGCTTCCTATGACCCCAAGAACACCATCCCCACCGTCAATCTTGGAGGTGGAAACATTATGCTTTGGCGGTGTTTTTCTGCTAAGGGGACAGGACAACTTCCCTGCATCAAAGGGATGATGGACGGGGCCAAACGGGTACTGTCAAATCTTGGGTGAGAACCTCCTTCCCTCATCCAGGGCATTGAAAATGGTACATGGATCGGTATTCCAGCAAGACAATGACCCAAAACACACAGCCGTGGGAAAAGGAGTGGCTCACGAAGAAGCACATTAAAGTCCAGGAGTGGCCCAGCCAGTCTTCAGACCTTAATCCCAAAACAAATCTGTGGAGGAAGCTGAAGGTTCGAGTTGCCAAAAACGTCAGTCTTAAAACCTTAATGACTTGGAGAGGATATCCTCACCGTGGAATTTGTTGAGTCGGGGAACTCGTGATAGTCGGTAGTGACAAACAGGAAGTGTTGGTGAGTTTCTCTGAAATTTTACGGTGGAATCTATTCAGCTTTGTTTGTTGTTTGGTAAACGTTAACATTTATACTGACTTGTGAATGCTGATATAAGCCGTGGTGCTCGCACAACCAGTGGACAAAGCTTCAAAGATGATGGACGTGTCGAGGCGAGACAGTCCCGAGCCCCCAACATCCGGCTGCACATAAATTCCCCCAAAGCCGAGCTGGGCTGCTTTTCTCATGGTTTCCACAGGAAAGAATTCCTTTAGAAAAATATACACACCATAATATGGGTTTCATACAGCATAGCTGTGGTTTAGTTATTAAAAAAAAAATTTGAAAACCAGCCTCTTACTTTCTCGTCCCATTGTGCCATGTGTGGTGCCATTTCATTGGCTGCGAAATCAAACGCCACTTTCTGAAACTCTTTTTGCTCATCTGTGAGACCTACAGAAGCTAAAACAAGAGAAAGAAATTATTTAAACAAGATTTTCTAAAGTAAATAAAATATTTGCATGATACTAGAAAGTACAACAATCCATCCAATCCATTCATCGTCATGCAGAATTAGCTAGTCACTGTGAACAGATAATGTATGGCAAATCATATGGCAAAAGCTTTAATTGTTTTGAAACTGCTGTGGAATAAAATAAATAAAAACTAAAGCTTTTTTTTTACATTTAAACTAGTTTATCTGGGTGATCGTAACCTCTGGGAAAAGGAAACAGAATCCTGGGTTATCTTGTATCACATTTCACACTACACATACATTACCAGGGTTAACAATTAATCCTGGATATTTATAATGGAACCGTTCACACTGTACATTCCCAAACCCTGGTTTAATCCAGGGGCGCCGCCACGGCCACCCCAGTATAAACTCTGGCCACAACTTTGGCCACCCCTAGTATTAATGCAGTTCAGTTTTTCTTATTAATTTTAGAGATGGCATATGCTATATTGGAAAATAATTGGCCTGTTAAGTGTTTTTAAACTAAATATTGTCCTTTAATTTGGTTTGCACATATATTAGCTAATGTATAATTGTTTTTTTAAGGAAAAGAACTACACTAACTGCCAATTAATTACTCTTTAAATAAAGCCGTACGTTTTATCTCTTTGTCGCCATCTCTGTTTGAACACTGAAACTGCAGTTATTTGTGGTTATCTTCTTTACGCAAAAGAATCTAATGTTTTGAGGTGTATGATAGAGAGATAGAAATGGTCATAGATAGATAGATAGATAGATAGATAGATAGATAGATAGATAGATAGAAATGGTCATAGATAGATAGATAGATAGATAGATAGATAGATAGATAGAAATGGTCATAGATAGATAGATAGATAGATAGATAGATAGATAGATAGATAGATAGAAATGGTCATAGATAGAAAGTTAGTCATAAGAAAGAAAGAAAGAAAGAAAGAAAGAAAGAAAGAAAGAAAGAAAGAAAGATTTTGGATAAATTTTAACCAAAAAAGTTATGGACTACAGCTTTAATGTCATATTGTTACATTAACCAGAAACAAAACTAAACAAGTACAGTATACTGTAACACCAGTGTTGTAATGTAACGGAGTACAAATACTTCGTTACTGTACTTAAGTAGAAATGTCACGTATCTGTACTTTACTTCACTATTTAAATTTATGTCAACTTTCACTTTTACTCCACTACATTTCCTAGATAAAATGTATACTTTTACTCCGCTATATTTCCACTAAGCATCTTCGTTAAAATCAGAAGTAATGTGTGCGACTGCAATAAGGGAGGTTTGGTGAATCACTGATCCTAGATTGCATTACGCTCCGCACGCTCTACGGTGAAGCACGGGGACACGCAGCGTGCACGCGCAGTCAGAGCTGGAGGCGTTTATTCATTCATTCATTCATCTTCTACCACTTATCTGAACTACCTCGGGTCACGGGGAGCTTGTGCCTATCTCAGGCGTCATTGGGCATCAAGGCAGGATACACCCTGGACAGAGTGCCAAACCATCGCAGGACACACACACACACACTCATCCACTCACGCAATCACACACTAGGGACAATTTTCCAGAGATGCCAATCAACCTACCATTGCATTTATCTATAACGTTAATCGGCGGAAAGCCGCAAAGATGGCAACCAAAAGCAGTGAAATTTCACTATTCTTATGACCAGAGTTGATAGCACAAACAAAATATTAATGCAAATACTATTCAATACTAAATAAAAAGAACATTTATTGATTTGGTCTTTGTCTTGTGAATATTTTTTATTAATGTCTGCATTCATTAGACACACTGTTTGTAGAGAATGCACACATAAATGAACGGATTTGAATCAAGACTGGCATCATTACATCATGCATAAAATTTTGGTGTCCACTTTTGCCATTTTAAATAATACCATAACTTTTGGCTTACTATGTAGTCATATAATATATAATATAAACCTCTTCTTGTTTTAAATTCTCACTGAGGGCTAAAAACCCCCTAAAGATGAAATCCTAGAACCGCCCCTGCTCTTATGCCTACCGAAAATCACTGAAATTTTACTTTTTACTTTTACTTCAAATACTTAAGTACATTAAATATCAGAAAATGACTTTTGATACTTAAGTACAGTAAATATCAGATACTTTTAAGACTTTTACTTGAGTAATATTCTAAAAGGTAACTTTCACTTCTTCCAAAGTCTTTTTCTAGTACGATACTTGTACTTTTACTCAAGTATTGCTTTCTAGTACTTTATACAACACTGTGTAACACACTGCACTGATTATTATTATATTTTTTTTTGGTGCCACCCCTACATTTGCTGTGGCCTCCTCTGGCCACCCCTATTAATAGTTACTGGGGGCGCCACTGGTTTAATCTACTTCTTATTTGCATATTTTCAGCATCGGTAATCATGATCGGATAAATATAGCAAAAGGGGGGCACGGTGGCTTTTAGTGGTTAGCACGTTTGCCTCACACCTCCAGGGTCGGGGTTCGATTCCCGCCTCCACCTTGTGTGTGTCACCATGTTCTCCCCGTGCCTCGGGGGTTTCCTCCGGGTACTCCGGTTTCCTCCCCCGGTCCAAAGACATGCATGGTAGGGTGATTGCGTGAGTGAATGAGAGTGTGAGTGTCTGTGTGTGCCCTGCGATGGGTTGACACTCCATCCAGGGTGTATCCTGCCTTGATGCCCAATGACGCCTGAGATAGGCACAGGCTCCCCGTGACCCGAGGTAGATCGGATAAGCGGTAGAAAATGAATAGATGAATGAATGAATGAATGAGTCTTGCAAAAATAAAAAGTGAGTAAAAAATCTAATTTCTCCTATTCCACAGCATTATTTTTTATTTATTAACAAATATTATTGACAAAGCAATCTTGTGGTCATCTTTTTAATCCACGTTAAATAAAGTAAAAGTAGTGAAAGTGTTGACGCAACATGCTGTCGCCTGAACGCTGATTGGTTGAAGCTTATAGGCGTGTCTGATGACGTAATTCTTCCGCTGCACTTTTTTTTGTCAAGCTCACGTCACATGCAGGTATGAAGGTGAACAACCGCTCGCAAAGACACGCAGATATAAAGTGCATCATCAGAGTTTTACTTACGATCGATGCAGGCTGCAATTCCTCGTTTCTGTACACTGTTACATATTAAGCTTCTACTTCTGTTAATGCTACATGAAGCAGAACGTACCAGCCGCCACAGAGACGCAGCCGCCGCCATTTTGATTCAGAGTCACGGGTCACAACCCAGGGTTGCCAGATCCACGCCGAAACGAGCAGTACACAGCAGTATTGTACGCAGTTCCTTTCTAAAAAGTAGGAGCTATACCGATACTAAAAATTCATTTACACTATAAGTAAATAACTACTATGAGATAAATACTTAATATAAATGCTTTACAAATCAGTAAGAAAACGTGCTTTACTTAATTATTTTACTAATTAGCCCTTACAATGTTTTTATTATTATTATTATTATTATTATTATTATTATTATTATTATTATTATTATTATACAAAACGACCATCCATAACATTTAAAGCCACTAACAGGTGCAGTGATTATCATAATAATAAGCTCATGTATTATATAAAATTATTGGGGTTTTTTTTTTCTCTCTTTAACAACGTCACCCTGTGATGTCGGGTACATAACCATTTGGGAATCATTTTCAACGGAATAATAATAATATTTTTTTGCAATTACTGTACATTAACTTCTACCGAAACGACATAGAGATAAATCCACCGATGTCGCGTATCTGGCAACCTGATCCCATTGGTGAAAACTCATGGGTAATGTTGTTCATCTGTACTGTAGTTCTGTTTCAGTCAAGCATAAAGGGTACGTCAAGAACGTCAAGTCTGCGCTACATTTTTGCATACAGCAAGTCAATGGAAAATTAAGAGTTTTATAGGAAACATTTCTTATAAATGAATGTTATCCTGGACGCTAATGGTTTTAGTCTTTTGCTATACATCATTTGTATTCATGTTTTAAAGTGAAATTCCTATTTTTAGTCATTAATGATGGAATTATCTGCATCCTGGGCTTCACTATAATGCCTGTGATAACAACAGTAAAGTCACTATATAATTGTTAACTTTGGTAAATAGGTTAGGGTTAGTTTTTACTAATATTTTAATTTTGCAGTTTTTCGTTTGAAACATGGCGCCAAAGAAGAGGACCCGAGGTGCTGCCATAGTGAATAAGAAAAGTAAGCAGCAAATTATATTATACTGTATGTTTGTGGCTACAGATGTAACCATTGTAATTGTTTGATAATGCAGGTAAAGCCCTCGAAGATTCACCTGATGCTGAGGATGGTGTCGGAGGTGGTAAAAGAAAGAAAGTGGCATCTGCAAAAGAGTCAGTGAAAGCCGCTTACACTCACTGGCTGATGAAGTCTGAACCTGAGAGCCGAATAGAGAATGGAGTGGATGTGAAGGTAAACATAAAGGAGGTCCCGTTTTCTGTTCATCTGCATCCACTTCATCCTCTGTTTAACCAAAGTAATATCAATTTTCTTTAATGAATGTTTGCAGTTTGGAATTGAGGACCTGAAAGCTCTCCCTAATCAAAGAGGCTGCTGGGACGGAGTGAGGAATTATCAGGTAAAGGTGATGAGATGAAATGCCACTCGTTACCTTGAAACACAAAACTCTCTGACCTCTGATCATCTTAAACCACCTTTAATCTGCGTTAATCATGCATTGTCATCTTCCCTTCCTGTTTAAGTAACCCATAACATGACAGCGCATGCTGTGATAGGAAAATAGTCAACGAAGTCTGGAAGTGTTTCATTCAACTAATAACACAGCAATTTGTCAAGTTTTCTATTGATTGGAAAATAACATTGTACTTTTATTTTTGTCCATTTTAAGCTAGGTCTAATGTTTCGAACCCTGCTAAACAAGTTATAAAGTCTGCAAGTCTGTGATAAAGTGTCCTCACCAGCTACTTTCTTTTCCTATTTTGATTAACTAGGCAAAAAAATACAACCACTCATGTGACTGAAAAACAAGAAAGACCTGTCCGGAGCTCTGTTACAAAGCTTTGATGCTGGAGTTCTTCCATATATACTAAATAAACATGCCCATGCCACTATTTCTGGAGCAACTGCTGTGCAGGTTCCTGTGTCAGGTCCTATAGAGTTGATCTAGAAGCGACATAGAACAGGTGCATCAACATAATATAAAGCTGTAATGGGTTTTGCAGCTGAGGAGTCAGAAATATTCATTTAGTCAACGGTGCAGATCAAAAGGTGTTCACTTGGGATTTAAATGAAGTTTCTACCACATAAACAAGCAATTTTAACATATTGATGTATACTACAGGGGGGCACGGTGGCTTAGTGGTTAGCACGTTCGCCTCACACCTCCAGGGTTGGGGGTTCGATTCCCGCCTCCGCCTTGTGTGTGTAGAGTTTGCATGTTCTCCCCGTGCCTCGGGGGTTTCCTCCGGGTACTCCGGTTTCCTCCCCCAGTCCAAAGACATGCATGGTAGGTTGATTGGCATCTCTGGATAATTTTCCGTAGTGTGTGATTGCATGAGTGAATGAGAGTGTGTGTGTGCCCTGCGATGGGTTGGCACTCCGTCCTTGATGCCCGATGACGCCTGAGATAGGCACAGGCTCCCCGTGACCCGAGGTAGTTCGGATAAAGAGGTAGAAAATTAATGAATGAATGTATACTACATGGCAAAACGTTTGTGGTCACCTGACTATCACACCTATAGGTGCACTTTAAACATCCCAGTTTGGATTTTGTCTCTGGTTGTATAATAGCCTTCACGTTTCTGTGAAGGCTTTCCACTAGATCTTAGAGCATGTCTGTGTGGATTTATGTTCAAGAGATCATCGTTCTACTTTATTTCAAAGGTGTTCAATGGAGTTGAGTTCAGGGCTCTGTACAGGACACTCAAGATCTTATGCTCCAAACCTGTCAAAGCATTTCTTTGTGGAGCTCGCTTTGTGCACAGGGGTATTGTCATGCTGGAACATGTTTGGGCATCTTAGTTCGAGGTAAGGGAAATTGTAAAGCTACAGTATACGAAAGCTTTTGTGGTAACAGTTTGGGGAAGGACCACATATGTGTGTGTGATGGTCCACATGGGTGCTGTAAGAAACTAAATTGATGAGGGTGAAGATCTTAATAAAGTATTTTATTCCAGTGTAGCAGTGACAAAATAAGTGAAGATCTTTGGGTTGATCAACCAATGGCTGGGTGATGCCATTGCAGATGTCTTTAAAATGGTAATCATGGTCATGTGTACATTTTCTTGGGATTATTACAGGTGTTATCACCCAAATGGGCAGGTGATACTATTGTTTTAAATGTAATCACAGTCACGTAAACCTTTTTTTCACTGAAGGCCCTTGATGTCCAGATGGTTGCTCCTATACTGTACTATTACAGTTCTAAACATATTACGTTATGATATGTAAGCCTTTTTTGGAATAAGCTCCTTCTGTTGTGTATTTTTGAGTTGAATCTGGGTTCAGACGATCTGTAATTTCTGTGCTGGGGTCTTTCAGGCTCGTAACTTCATGCGGGATATGAAAGTGGGTCAGCAGGCTTTCTTTTACCACAGCAACTGTAAAGAGCCGGGAATAGCGGGTATCATAAAGGTGAGTATGACAATGCAGACTTGGTGTAACTGAAATTAAACATACGTTGATATTTCTTTTAAAGATGCGGCATTGACATTCCAGATTGTGAAGGAAGCGTATGTCGACCATACACAGTTCGACAAGAAAGACGTGCATTATGATCCATCCAGCAAACCAGAGAACCCTAAGTGGAGTATGGTAAGGTCCAAGATTTAGATCTGGGAAACAAGCTTTCCTGGTATTTTAATAATTTCCAATAGCATCACTTCCTGAAGTGTGTTAATCCTCTTAAACACCAATTTGGCAACAACTCATATTTATTTATACTTTTTCTCTCTTGATGTTCATGTTAGCCATAAAGCCATCTATAGACTTGTTAGAAACCGCAGTTACAGCTTGTAACAAAGAGGTGAAAATCGCGGCTCCTTTGACAAATAAACAAATCAGACCTTCTCGCCATTTTACCACATGAAGCACACGAATATGAATAGAAATGAATCGCCACCCAACCAATCAGAATAGAGTATTAAACAACGCTGTGGTATAAACATTAACACATGCAGCTGTTGTGTTTATCGCTGAAGAGTAATAGGATTTTCTGTCGATTGATGTTTGTGTAGGTGGATGTCCAGTTTGAGAGGATGACCAAGCGCTTCATTCCACTGACTGAGCTGAAGAAATATCACCTGAAGCACAAGAGTGATGGAGGAGCACTGAGTAACATAGCCCTGTTCACCAAAGCTCGGCTTTCAGTACAGCCTTTAACCACAGGTCCCTACCATTTTCAGTTCCCCAACACACACTCATGTGACAGTCCAAAGACAGTGTGTGTGTGTAAAGTGGCTATATAGTGGTTAGAAGTGAATATACCGTACACTGGAATTATATAAAATTACAGAACGTCCAAATATTTATTTATATAAGGCATTCTTAGAAGTTTTATTTGATGATAATTACAGTGATGGTTTACAGTTTTTCACACATGATCCTGACTTGTTTTTCTTTTCAGAGGAATTTGACTTTATCTCGAGTTTGGAGGATACAGACCCCCTGTGAGGATAAAAACCATTAGAGGTTATATCTTGGATCTGACCAAGTCCATACTGACCACCAAGATGAATGATTATGGTTTATTAGCTGTTACCCTGTACAGAGAAAAGCTGGTAAACTTTTGTATCTTTTGTTGCAAACCAAAAATCATTTCCAATTCATTAAACTTCCAACTATGTTCTGCTACCCCACTTTGTTTTTATTTTTGGACAAATAATTTGACGCAAATATAGCAAAGTTTATTCACAGTATGGCTCATTGTGCAAAAGTGCTTTCCACCATCACAAAACATGGAAGATTGCTTGACCTGAGCGACGCTATAATGGCAAGATCGAGAAATAAAGAGCTCAATTAAAGACCCATCAGAAATATGACCCATATTTTCCCCATTGTTCATAAACACCTATACGGAGTGTCCATGTCTAATACTTTTGGACTAGATACATACCTTTAGCACATACAGATACACAAAAGTGGTAGAAATTTAAAGGAGAAAAAAAATCCATAAGAAAATATAGATTCAAAAACATTTGGTAATCTTATGAGTTGTTGATGCTGCGTATGATTTAACTCAGTAGTAGGAAGCTGGCTACCTGTGATGAGTGAGATGTGAGAACTGGATGTCTGTATGTTGACTTACTTAAAGCTAACACACAAATACAGTATATACACACAGTACAACTCATCTACTTTGTTACGATCAACCTTCTGAGATCTCAGAATTCAGGAGACCGTCCCATGTTTCCTATTTTCTTTGGTTTTCCTTAGTCTGAGTTCGGAGTTTTAGCTAAACGCAGCATGAACGTCTTTATCGTTTCTGCACTGCCTCTTCCCTGATTCCAAGAATACAGAATAATATTGTGTGCAAATGGATTACGAATAAGCTAACTGTAAATAGAGCAACTTCTGACAACAAAACAAAACAAAAATCTCCCAGTGTTTACTTAAGGCTGATTTACCAGAATAAACACAACGTTAAAATAATTAGTATTGATTTGATCAGAAAGGTAAAGGAATGTTTTTGAATGATGAACTAAAAAGCAAAAAATGTGGATATTTTTAAGTAGAAAGCTTTTGTAGGATAGCTACTTATTTATAATCGACAGGTTTGGATGGAAATCTCACCGATCGACATGTACATGTCTAAAAATTGAGCACCTGGATGATATTTGGGAATGATCTGCTTTCCCGTCGATCCCGAAACTCCTGTGCTGCTGAGCCCTCAGGAACGGTTTTTAAATAGAAACCACTAGCATTTCACTGAACATTGTCATTAACCACAACACTGCCAGTTTTCGATCCTTCAAACCTCTGAGATGCTATGGCGGCCTGTTGGGACATACTCCTCTTGACGATGTCTCCTTTTCTCCACAGTGTGATTTCCTTCACAAAGGAAAGTAATAGATTATACTTTTTTCTTTGCACTGCTATACAATCTGTAGGATTTCCGTGCTGCATGAAGGATACCGCACCTGCTGTTTGAAGTAGCGTCTCTCCTCCTCGTCTATAAGGACCAGGTTCAGATAATATCGGACAGAGTACTTCTTATTTATGTCTTTCATGGTGGGAGTCAGCTCGTAGCCGGCAAGAAATAACCGGATGGGTATCGATTCGCCTAATGGAAACAGGTAAACGATGCGAAAGAGGGGTAGAAGTTATTTAAACGTGTGTGTGTGTGTGTCAGTCTGGGAAAGACATGCTTTTTATATTACGGTTATACTGTATGATTTTAGTTTGTATGTCTGAGGTTCTCATTAGCGTGATATCTAAAAATAATTAAAGTGGTTGAATGTTAATAGGATGTATCTGGATTTTCAGGATAACCAGCACAGACAAGTTAAAAACAGCTGAAAAGGTCATTTTTTAGTAGCTTCCTTTATGTTTGTCATAACTACTGAATTTGCATGCTTGACTACTACACTGCTTATTGCACAACAAACATTTACATAGTGTTACTCCAGTCCTACACACGCACTGCCACTTTATGACTTTAATAATGACCACTGTACATCTTTGTTCTTAAACTGCAATCGTGTAATATATAGAATACAGTTAATCTGTAGAGAAATCTTAATCTCAGTCTGTAAAGAACTTGGAGAGTTATGTATCTGTACATTTATTCTTTATTTCTCATGGTATTATTATGTTAAATGTGCACAGGTCTTGAACTGTTAAGTCTTAGTCCTTAATATCGCTCTGTTGTTAAGTCTTAATCCTGAACGTTTCTCTTATGTTAAATCTTAGTCCTGGATGTTGGTGCTTTTTTAAGTCTTTTGCAAGCTTCTCCAAATATAAGGATTTTGCATTCAATTTCTGCAATCAAAAATCCAGCAAATTCTAGAGGGACTGATTAATTATTATGAATTTTTTTTGATACACACAGAATTTAAAATGCTGGAACCGGTGGCTGACGTGTTCAAAAGAGAATCTTTCGGTTCAGAAAAATTAGCGGAACATTTTCAGAAGATGAACGACTTTCCCAGGCCACGTCTCGTAGCATGATTTTCTACAAGTAATACTGACTATATGGTTTGAATATATTTGCTTTACCTCTCACTGGTGCTCCATCCATAATCTCGTATTTGGCAATGGTTTCGTTTTCATGATAGACGCTGGGTCCCGTACCCGTTGTCTCTCGCTTTATTATATCAATCTCCATGTGCTTTATTTTTATCCTCACAAGAAGGAAGTAGATCTTCCCCACAATCACATCTTTCAAGTGATATCTATATGCAACAAACAAAAGTGATCATCAGCTAGAACCTGCTGGAAGTACATTACAAGTCTAATATAGTGTAATATGAAATAATTCATTGTGGCACTTACTTGGATTTGTTGTACTCAAACTCAATATGCAGACAGTCTTCAATGCCAACCTCCATCTTGATAGATGAGTTTAACTCGGGGTATGTGCACAGCGTGTGCACTACGATATCCATTTCCTTGGTGATGTTGGTCATTCTGCGGCTTATCGTCGCACGAAGTATGTACCTACAGGTGACAGAGACAAGTGTGTATGCAACACAAACTGTAATGCTGGAATAAAACCAAATCCTCATGGAGGAAGATCAGACATAAAAGTATCCTAATATAATAAATCTCACTTTACAGTGAATTTTTAAAATAGTGAAAAATAAATCACACAATGTGGGCTAATTTAACAGGCATTTGTGAGATGTCTTGTCCACCAGACTGCTGTCAGCCATTTGAAAAGAATTTTCTTATCCAGCGTCAGTGCCTGGTAGCTCTGCCCCTCTTCACCTATGTAATCAAAGCTGTGAGTGCTGAGTGCATGAAACATCCAACGGTCTACGCATCGTTTTTTCGGTTGAATAAGTGCATCATCCAGATCCAGATGCTTGAAGTGCTCATCCACTCGTTGGAATACTCAGTGAACACACTACTCGGTATGACGTGCAATAGTGCATAAATATGCACTGCACCTTAAAGCTGGAGCAGGGATTAGTGGTGCTTTCTATATGAACTACTGTACTGTGCCCAACAATCTCTAATCAACACTGCGCCCAATGACCAAATCACTGATCACTTATGTCCCTAATGACTAATCACTGATAAACACTGTTCCAATGACCAATCACTGATCAGCAATGTTTCAATTACCAATCACTAATGCCCCAATAACCAATCTCTGAAAAACACTGTTCCCAATGACCAAATCACTGATCACTAATGCCCCTAATAACCAATCACTGATCAACAATGTTCCCAATGACCAATCACTGATCAGCAATGTTTCAATTACCAATCACTAATGCCCCCAATATCTAAATCACTAAACAACACTGTTCCCAATAACAAATCAGTGACCGCTAATGCCACCAATGACCAATCACTGATCACCACTGGTTCCAATAACCAATCACTAATGTCCCTAATAACCAATCACTAATGTCCCTAATGACTAATGTTCCCAATAACCAATCACCAATGTCCTGAGCCAATCACTAATGTCCCCAATGACCAATCAGTGATCATCACTGTTCCCAATAACCAATCACTAATCACTAATGTCCCCAATGACCAACTACTGTGGCAACATTTATCAGTGGGTGGAGCAACTTTATGGCAGGTAATGTTGCATTCACACATACAGTTACACACAGCGGCAAAGCCACTATAGACAGTTAGTGTTTCGGTGAGAATGATGTGAGCGACAGAGTCTACTGGTGACCAGATGTAGGCATGTCCAGTGACGCAACAAAGTTAAAAACAGTTGGCTCGGTGCAGCGACAACCAACGGGAGTAAAGACAGTAGAGAGCACATGGTCCTGCCAAAGATTACACACTGCTTTTTCTTCATCTCTCCTGATATGATGCAGATTACCACTGTTGAATATTATATACAGACCAAATATCCCTCCAGAATGTTTACCTTTAGCAGCAACAAAACTGATATGGAATGCAACCACATTGTCAACCACAGATAAACATTATTACTGTGTGTGTGTGTGTGAGAGAGAGAGAGTGAGTATGTGTGTATCTGTCACTCACCTTCATGTTCTGGCCTGTGTGTGTGTGTGTGTCACTCACCTTAGCTTCACGTTCTGGCCTGTGTATGTGTATGGCTATGTGTGTGTGTGTGTCACTCACCTTAGCTTCACATTCTGGCCTGTGTATGTGTGTGTGTCACTCACCTTAGCTTCACGTTCTGGCCTGTGTATGTGTATGGCTATGTGTGTGTGTGTGTGTGTGTGTGTGTGTGTGTGTGTGTGTGTGTGTGTGTCACTCACCTTAGCTTCACATTCTGGCCTGTGTATGACTCATATGGTTTCTCCACATGAGAAAACTCGAAGTCGAAAGACTGGGAGTTGGAAAGTTCTCCTGGTCGCGCGAGATCCTTAACCAGGGAAACAAAGTCATGGTGGTTCCCTCTGTCATAATACAACTCTAAACACACACACACACACACACACACACACACACACACACTCAGAATACTGATCCAGGATAAATGTGTGGAATGAATGTATGGAGATCTCTCACCGATCTGTCCGAGGAACTCGATCTTGATGCCATAATGCTCAAGTTTCCTCCCTGGGTTTTTCAGTGTGATGTTGACTTTACCGCTCACCGTTTCACCGTCAAGGAAAAGGAAATATTTCTCCTTTTTGCCATCTTCACTCTTGTGCTCAGCTTTTTTCCTCGTCTCAGCGTCGCTTAACACTATGTCGATGTCTGCGCTTTGGCCAAAGCCGAAAAAGCTCATAGCTCTCTCTGTGTGTGTGTGTGTGTGTGTGTGTGTGTGTGTGTGTGTGTGTGTGTGTGTGTGTGGTTGGTTGCGAAACACTTGTAGCACGGGATATGAAACTAGCTGGAAGTAAAGAAAACAAGTTCCGTTAAACTAATAACCACATAAACACGTTTAAAGTATAAAAAAAGACACATTAACTTGAGGTGTGTTTATAATGTACCTCACAAGGTAGTTATAGCGCGTGCTACCAAAACTACACGTAGTTAGCAAGTTAGCAAGGGGACAATGTAAAGATTTTATTAAAGTCCACATCCTGAGATAAAATTATTTTTAAAATGTTAATACCTGAAAGTCAAACGCTTATAAATGATTCTTAGACGTCGGTTGTTTTAAAGAAGACGTGCTTTAACAGCTGCTAATATCAAAGGCTGTATCCCAAATGACTTCCTAAGGGGTAAATTCTGCACTAGATAATGTTACAGAAGATGTTATGTCGTTTACTATGTAGTGCACTTCTATAAGGGGTAAAGACCGGTTTGTGATTCGACCATTTTATTAGACACTTTCGGGAAAGACCGTTGGGACTGAAAAAAATTCAGAATAAAAGTCTAACGGATGTTTCAAAATAAAGCTCCCCGGATGTTTATTTACATATTTATTATTAATATATTTATTATTTATATTTAGTGTATATATATAATATATAATTATATATTATAATATAATTATATAATAGAATATAATTATTATATATAATATTTATTCGTTTAAATATTAATCTGTGAGTTCGAGGTGGGAAGACACTTTAGATGGGATGCTGTACCATCGCATGGCAACACACACAGACACACACAGACACACACACACACACACACACACACACACTAGAATACTAGATGAACACAGTATTATAGCAGCAGGTCCCTGAGATAATGTAAAGTATTGTGCAAAACAGCCGAAGACTGAAATGTGAGACAGCATGTGCAAAGAGCAAAAAGTGTGCAAAACAGCATGTAAACAGTTTGATGGATGTATATTGGAAGTGTGTATTTGATGTAGGTCTGTGCAGTCCATACAGTTTATGTGCACATGTGTGTTCTGTGCAGTTATTAAGGAGTCTGTTGGCTTGTGGAAAGAAACTGTTACACAGTCTGGTGGTGATGGCCCGAATGCTTCGGTACCTTTTTTTTTCTGGCAGAATTGCCAGAATCTCCAAATCAGCAGGTCTTTTGGGATGTTCCCACGATGGGAATGGTTCAGGAATGACCTGTGTGTAATACAGAAGTGTACATTTTCCTCCAGGCACACACACATATTTCTCCAGGTACCATGCCGTGTCAACCTACAAACATGAAGCAGCACCTTGTGCCAAACCTTTATTGATTTCACATACAGCTGGCTTTAACTACTAATATGTTGTGCTAACGTGATTACTATCTGTTATTCTGACTTGAGATTTCATTCCTTACACCACAGGCTGCAGTTATAACAAGGTATGATTTTTTTTCTGCGTTATCTTACCTGAAGTGCTTTCTGGATCCCGATCATTTAAATGTCAGACGCACTGACACTGAAAATGTTGCTAATCTATTAAAGTGTTTCTTTCATTTTGGGAATTTGAAGTAATCAAACTAGCAAATAAACTATGAGGAAAATGTACAGTATGATAATATTATTATATTATTTATGTGATGACTAGGTGCTTAAAGATGTTCAACCGTTATATTTCTGATTAGCATTATATTAGCGTTATTTCCCAAAATTCAATTCAGATGTATTTGTATAGTGTTTTTAACAATGAACTTTGTCTGAAAGCAGCTTTACAGAACAGAATAAACATTTGTTTTATATTATACAAAGATTAATATAATACAAAAATTCAAGATTAATATTAGACTTATATTTAAATGTGTTTGTATTTATCCCCAATGTGCAACCCTGCATCGCTGACAATCATGGCTGACCCTACACTTTGACCCCAACTTACAAAGCAGGGATAAGTGTTCTACTGTGAGAGTCTCAAACATGATCTGTATTTATATCTATATATATTTACTCAGTTATAATAAATACTGTTCATCAGTTATTATATAGTTCATAACTGAAGTTTTAATGATGTTCAGTAAATTCTTATTATATTTATTGAGGTGGAATTTTAGAGCTGATTATTTTACAGCACTTTTACTGCTCCTGCTGCTGCTGCTGTGTGAGGCATTTACACTAACATTTATTTAGTGTGATTAAAAACTCACACCATTTGTGCAACATTTGGAAGGTATAATTTTATTTAGTCTTATTAGCGTTCATGTCCACGGCCAGAACCACTTCGTATCTCCGTTATAACTCTGCCACGTGCTTCTGTTCCAGCCGCGTCTCATCTTCTTCTCTGCTAGTTCCATTTTTTGTTTCATACAGAGAAATATTCAGCAGGTCCGTTCCCACAACCTTCCCATTCATCTCCCTGATAGCTGTTTTGGCTTCTGCTTCAGAGAAATATGTTATATATCCATATCCTTTAGCCTTTATAAGAGAGAGAGAAAGCATTACAATGAGCATTACACACAGACTAAAATATATATAAAACAGAACAGCTATGGAATATGCAGTATGGAGTCCAAAGCCCTAATGAACAGTTTAACTACCTGCAGAACAGAGGGCAAAGTCCAGATAACATCCAGTGTGTTAAATAAACCAATCAAAAAGTTCAAAATATGACAAAAAATGAAACAGAAAAATAATGGACACATAGGCATGTCCTATATGGACACAAAGGCATGTCTGCAATCTGGTCTGCGATCTGCAGACAGACTTTAACGCTGTACCTTTGTGTTTGTTATGCTGTAGGTGGGTTTGTGTTCGGGTGGAGACACAGGTTCAGTGGGAGATGCAGGTGTGGGTGGAGACACAGGTTTGAGCAGAGATGCAGGTTCGGGTGGAGACACATGTTGGGGTGCAGAAACGTTCTCGGGTGGAAACACGCTCTCGGGTGGATACATGGCCGTTCCTCCCAGAAGCCCGTTGACCATAATGTCTCGGCCACCATCATTGGGGTCCTGATTTGTAATCTGTAGAAAATACAATTTGGAGTTAAATTGTGAATCTCCTAGAGATAACTTAGGTGTTAAATGTCTGGAGTTAAAATGTAAAAACATCATTATAAAAACCTTAAGTATTTTTACTGTAGTGCTTTTTAATTTCTTACCAGTGTGTGCATCCTTTCAGGCAGAATTGTCTGGTGGTTGTGAGGAGGCTGTGGTGATGGGAGGAAGCAGTCTTCTTCAACAGTCTCTACCTTTAGGGGTTTGGGGTAGAATTCGGGGGGCAGGAACTGGGAGTACTCGGGGTAGTACATAGGGTTGTACTCGGGGTAGAGGTTGTCAGGGACATCTTCGAAGTCAGGTGTATTAGTCGCAGGCACATAGTGCACAGTTTCATCCGGCTGGAACTGAAAGAAGAAACAGAGATGGCTTTTAGAGAAACTGATTGTTTTAGAAAAACAAAAAGAAATGAACAAGTTCATACTGAGGCTTAATGATGAAAATAATGGTATTTGTCTTATTATACTGTATCTTCCACTTCTGTGTTAAATCATCATGTCTAAGGCTTTAGTGCTTCTTAAGAAAAGAAGCTACTTGTCTTACAATTTATTATGAAATTAATATAAATGTAAGTAAATATTAAAATAAATAAACTTAATATTAAACTAGATAGCATGAATGCTTAAATAAAATGGATCCTGAAGATCAAGTTTTCTAGCTTCATGATAATCAGATCACATTAGAGGCACCTCCCCATGTCCATATAGGGACAAATAGTCATGTCTTCTCAGGTCTGCGATCTGCAGACAGACTTTAATGCTGTACCTTTGTGTTTGCAGTATCTGTCTGCACAGGCTCCAGTTGTGACATGGTCTCAAGTGGAGACACAGGTTCGGGTGGAGACACAGGTTCGGGTGGAGACACAGGTTCAATGGGAGATGCAGGTTCGGTTGGAGACACGGGTTCAGGGGGAGATGCAGGTTTGGGTGGAGACAAGGGTTCAGGGGGAGATGCAGGTACGGTTGGAGACACGGGTTCAATGGGAGATGCAGGTTTGGGTGGAGACATGGGTTCAGGGGGAGATGCAGGTTCGGTTGGAGACACGGGTTCAGTGGGAGATGCAGGTTTGGGTGGAGACATGGGTTCAGGGGGAGATGCAGGTTCGGTTGGAGACACAGGTTCAGTGAGAGATGCAGGTTTGGGTGGAGACATGGGTTCAGGGGGAGATGCAGGTTCAGTTGGAGACACAGGTTCAGTGGGAGATGCAGGTTTGGGTGGAGACACAGGTTTGAGCAGAGATGCAGATTCAGGTGGAGACGCAGGTGGTACAGACACGCTCTCGGGTGGATACATGGCCGTTCCTCCCAGAAGCCCGTTGACCATAATGTCTCGGCCACCATCATTGGGGTCCTGATTTGTAATCTGTAGAAAATACAATTTGGAGTTAAATTGTGAATCTCCTAGAGATAACTTAGGTGTTAAATGTCTGGAGTTAAAATGTAAAAACATCATTATAAAAACCTTAAGTATTTTAAATGTAGTGCTTTTTTGATTTCTTACCAGTGTGTGCATCCTTTCAGGCAGAATTGTCTGGTGGTTGTGAGGAAGCTGTGGTGATGGGAGGAAGCAGTCTTCTTCAACAGTCTCTACTGTTAGGGGTTGGGGGTAGAAGTCGGGTGGCAGGAACTGGTAGTACTCAGGGCTGTACTCGGGGTAGTTCACAGGGTAGTATTCAGGGTTGTACTCGGGGTAGTACTCAGGTTGGGACACAGGGTTGTACTCGGGGTAGTACACAGGGTTGTACTCGGGGTAGTACTCAGGTTGGGACACAGGGTTGTACTCGGTGTAGTACACAGGGTTGTACTCGGGGTAGTACACGATTTGGTACCCAGGGGTGTACTCAGGGTAGACATTGACAGAGACATCTTCAAAGTCAGGTGTATAAATAGCAGGCACAAAGTGCACAGTTTCTTCCAGCTGGAACTGAAAGAAGAAACAGAGATGGCTTTTATAAAAACTGATTGTTTCAGAAAAACAAAAAGAAATGAACAAGTTCATACTGAGGCTTAATGATGACATTTCTCTTCAGAAACAGGCCTGAATTCATTACTTATTATACTTTGTCTTACATTTCTGTGTTAAATCATCATGTCTAAGGCTTTAGTGCTCCCTAAGACAATAAGCTACTTGTCTTACAATTTAATATAAAATAAATATAAATGTAAGTGAATATTAAAATAAACAAACTTAATATTTAAATAGACAGTATGAATGCTTAAATAAGATGGAACCTGATGATCAAATTTACTAATCAACAAAGTCATAATCAGGAAACTTACCATTTTCCAAACTTGGTGGTGTGATGTGCCTCGTTTAAAAAGTCAAATTTGTGAAAAATGAAGTGTGTTGTGTAAAAAGTTTGGGGTGTGTTGTGTAAAATGTTTGGTGTGTGTTGTGTAAAAAGTTTGTTGTGTTTTGAGTGAATAAAGTATGCTGTGTAAATTGTGAATGGTAAAAGTCTCTCCAAATAATCGCTCGCTCGATGAAGTTCGCTCACTGTGTTTGAAATCGAATGTCAACAATTTAAATGTAAACGGTGATGAGCTGTTATTGTGTTCCGGAACTTTTATGACCCTGTAGAATGTCACATGACTCAGCCAACAGCATCCATCAGTGTTATACACTACACTACTAACATATGTAATCATATGTTTATGTCCAAAACCACAACACAACATGACAATAATTCTTTTGTATTTAAAATGTCCTGACTAGTATTTTAAGACATGAGCGGCTCAGCCCCAAGAGGCCTCGCTCTAATTTTTTTTGTGCTAAAATATATTCACACTGGTATCTTCATGCTTTAATCACAGTCTATATATCTGTGTAAATCTCAGGATTATCTGATTTCTAAGCACAACAATGTGAATCTATCAAATGAAGTGAAGTTATTAGGTTTCTTTCCTCTTCATGCTGCTTTTTGATTTCTTTGTCATATTGACATTACTACAGTCAGCTATCAGGACAGGAAAGATCCGCTCAGCCACCACTTTCACTCCAACCCTTTCACAACAAACACTATTTTATTTTACTTTTTAATCTATTCTACTTTATTTTATTTCCTTGTATTTCATATTTCTACATTTTTGACCCTATTCTATAGGATTATAGGATTAGGATCTTATATAAAACAGACACTAGTAAATAGCAGCTCACTGCATGTGGTACCCTGTATGATTGTGTATGTGATCAATAGAAATGATTAAATTTCATTATGAAAATTAATATATACCATTTATATATATACGCTTTTAAAAACTGATGTCTGGCACAGTCAATTACAAGGACATTAATCAATTTATATCCTTTAATAAGCAGTAACACGCAGTAACACGTGAATTCACCACTGTTTACATGATCAGAGTTTACACCCCACCCCCCAGCGCTAATGCTAAAGAGGCTCTATGTGAACTCTATGGGGCTATTAGCGATCTGTAGAATGTTCACTCTGATGGACTGTTTATCATCGCCGGAGATTTCAATCATGCAAATCTCAAGTCAGTTCTGCCTAAATGCCTTCAGTATGTGGACTTTCTAACGAGAGGTGAAAACACGCTGGATCTTGTTTACGCAAACATTCCGAGCGCGTATAGTGCGGAGCCCCGTCCCATGTCGTACGGAGCCCCGCCCATTGTCGTGCGGATCCCCGGTCCGATCGTACGGTCTCATACCCTGCACACTTCCACTGCCCACAGTCTCTTCCTCCTTTAGGCTGTCTTCTTCAGGTGCAATATTCACCTGAGATTGTACACACACACACACACACACACACACACACACACTACTTAACACATAACATACAGCCATAGTGATTTAAATATTATTTTAAATATATACATATACTATATTTTACTATTATTATAGAGTAATAAAGAGCTTCATGTGGATTTAGGCTGGATGTTTGTAAGAGAGAAAACGACGATGGATGCCTTTTGTGTTTTCTCTTTTGTTTGAGCTTCTTCAAATCTCAGCAGCTTCATTATCTGAATCAGGTCTCTGGCATCTCGGCCACGTGACCTCATCACGCAAGATCTTCTCCCTTTTTATATGCTCTAAATTACTCTTAGGCCAGTAATGTTTAAGGAACTAGGTTTAAAGTTGGGGTGCACGATGTTTGAAAGCCAATGTTGACATTTGAAATCACCAAAACAAACACGCCCCTAACCCAAATGGGTGTCACCCCTGTTTTGATAGCTCTGCCCCACACATACACCAGACATAAGTATAACCCAAGTATAACCCAGGCAACTATTATGGCAGAACCTGCTGGGGCAGCTGGCCGAGGGTATATTTTTATCAATAAATGAACACAATGAGTAATACTATGGTAATACAAATGTGTTTTTGTAGTACTGTGTGTTGTACCGTGAAAGGTTTAGCTCCGTTTCATGCGGAAGACGTTCAGTTCTCTCCAGTGCTGGAAAGCTGATCCTATATTAACACGGGTCCTGCTTCTTTCCTTATCGTAAGCCTTTTTTCGCTTTTCGTTTTTATCCGCCATGTCAATGTTTCAATCGCTTTCTGCTAATGTCAGACATGCGCACTGAACTTTCTCTCCGCCGCATATTGACAAGACCCGCCTTTTTCTGCTCATTGGCTACACGTTTGTTTTGTTTGTCAGCCCGAATCAGTTTTCTGAAGCATTTCTCAAACATCTTGCACCCCACCTTTAAGGCTCCATAAACACACAGGGTCACTTTAGTGTGTGTAGCCGGTCTGCCTCCTGTCATGTTTTTTGGGATGTATAAAGAAGGCAGAGAACTTGGAGGAAACCCATACGAACATTGTGGAGAACGTGCACAGGAACTCAGCAAGTTCAAAAACTAAGCAGATCTCAGGAGTGTCAGATTGGTGACAGGTGATGCAGCAGACATGTCCTTTGTTAAACATATAAAACTTTCTGTTTTTTTAAACTTACTGCACACCGATAAATAAAATCTCTTGTGTGTTCCGACTCTCACGTGTTCTACTGTGAGAGTCTCTGATCACTTTACTGTTACAAACATGATCTGTATTTATATCTATATATTTACTCAGTTATAATAAATACTGTTCATCAGTTATTACACAATTCATAACTGAGGTTTTAATTATGTTCAGTTATTAAATCCTAATTCTATTTTATTGAGGTGGAATTTTAGAGCTGATTATTTTACAGCACTTTTACTGCTGCTGCTGCTGTGTGAGGCATTTACACTAACATTTATTTAGTGTCATTAAAAACTCACACCATTTGTGCAACAAAGGTGTAATTTTATTCAGTCTTATTAGCGTTCATGTCCACGGCCAGAACCACTTCGTATCTCCGTTATAACTCTGCCACGTGCTTCTGTTCCAGCCGCGTCTCATCTTCTCCTCTGCTAGTTCCATTTTTTGTTTCATACAGAGAAATATTCAGCAGGTCCGTTCCCACAACCTTCCCATTCATCTCCCTGATAGCTGTTTTGGCTTCTGCTTCAGAGGAATATATTATATATCCATATCCTTTTGCCTTTATGAGCTGTACAAGGAGATAGAGAAAGCAAACAATGAGCATTACACACAGACTACAATATATATAAAACAGAACAGCTATGCTGTGTTAGTATCAGGGAACTGTGATTGAACCCCCTATAGTCCATATAAACTTCTTATATATATTTATGCTGATAAAAGTCATTTCAGACAGCAGCTATACAAAATACAGTGTACAGTGTATCCTAAAAGACAGAGTAAGGGGAAGTGAACACAGTGTATTGCGAAAGGAAGAAACTGAAAGGGATTAGTAGTTCACCTTAGGTGGAGACACAGGTTCGGGTGGAGACACAGGTTTGGGTGGAGACACGGGTTCGGGTGGAGACACGGGTTCGGGTGGAGACACGGGTTCGGGTGGAGACACAGGTTCAGTGGGAGATGCAGGTTTGGGTGGAGACACAGGTTTGAGCAGAAATGCAGGTTCGGGTGGAGACACATGTTGGGGTATAGACACGCTCTTGGGTGGAAACACGCTCTCGGGTGGATACATGGCCGTTCCTCCCAGAAGCCTGTTGACCATAATGTCTCGGCCACCATCATTGGGGTCCTGATTTGTAATCTGTAGAAAATACAATTTGGAGTTAAATTGTGAATCTCCTAGAGATAACTTAGGTGTTAAATGTCTGGAGTTAAAATGTAAAAACATCATTATAAAAACCTTAAGTATTTTAAATGTAGTGCTTTTTAATTTCTTACCAGTGTGTGCATCCTTTCAGGCAGAATTGTCTGGTGGTTGTGAGGAAGCTGTGGTGATGGGAGGAAGCAGTCTTCTTCAACAGTCTCTACCTTTAGGGGTTTGGGGTAGAATTCGGGGGGCAAGAACTGGGAGTACTCGGGGTAGTACATAGGGTTGTACTCGGGGTAGAGGTTGTCAGGGACATCTTCGAAGTCAGGTGTATTAGTCGCAGGCACATAGTGCACAGTTTCATCCGGCTGGAACTGAAAGAAGAAACAGAGATGGCTTTTAGAGAAACTGATTGTTTTAGAAAAACAAAAAGAAATGAACAAGTTCATACTGAGGCTTAATGATGAAAATAATGGTATTTGTCTTATTATACTGTATCTTCCACTTCTGTGTTAAATCATCATGTCTAAGGCTTTAGTGCTTCTTAAGAAAAGAAGCTACTTGTCTTACAATTTATTATGAAATTAATATAAATGTAAGTAAATATTAAAATAAATAAACTTAATATTAAACTAGATAGCATGAATGCTTAAATAAAATGGATCCTGAAGATCAAGTTTTCTAGCTTCATGATAATCAGATCACATTAGAGGCACCTCCCCATGTCCATATAGGGACAAATAGTCATGTCTTCTCAGGTCTGCGATCTGCAGACAGACTTTAATGCTGTACCTTTGTGTTTGCAGTATCTGTCTGCACAGGCTCCAGTTGTGACATGGTCTCAAGTGGAGACACAGGTTCGGGTGGAGACACAGGTTCGGGTGGAGACACAGGTTCAATGGGAGATGCAGGTTCGGGTGGAGACACGGGTTCAGGGGGAGATGCAGGTTTGGGTGGAGACAGGGGTTCAGGGGGAGATGCAGGTACGGTTGGAGACACGGGTTCAGTGGGAGATGCAGGTTTGGGTGGAGACATGGGTTCAGGGGGAGATGCAGGTTCGGTTGGAGACACAGGTTCAGTGGGAGATGCAGGTTTGGGTGGAGACATGGGTTCAGGGGGAGATGCAGGTTCGGTTGGAGACACAGGTTCAGTGAGAGATGCAGGTTTGGGTGGAGACATGGGTTCAGGGGGAGATGCAGGTTCAGTTGGAGACACAGGTTCAGTGGGAGATGCAGGTTTGGGTGGAGACACAGGTTTGAGCAGAGATGCAGATTCAGGTGGAGACGCAGGTGGTACAGACACGCTCTCGGGTGGATACATGGCCGTTCCTCCCAGAAGCCCGTTGACCATAATGTCTCGGCCACCATCATTGGGGTCCTGATTTGTAATCTGTAGAAAATACAATTTGGGGTTAAATTGTGAATCTCCTAGAGATAACTTAGGTGTTAAATGTCTGGAGTTAAAATGTAAAAACATCATTATAAAAACCTTAAGTATTTTAAATGTAGTGCTTTTTTGATTTCTTACCAGTGTGTGCATCCTTTCAGGCAGAATTGTCTGGTGGTTGTGAGGAAGCTGTGGTGATGGGAGGAAGCAGTCTTCTTCAACAGTCTCTACTGTTAGGGGTTGGGGGTAGAAGTCGGGTGGCAGGAACTGGTAGTACTCAGGGCTGTACTCGGGGTAGTTCACAGGGTAGTATTCAGGGTTGTACTCGGGGTAGTACTCAGGTTGGGACACAGGGTTGTACTCGGGGTAGTACACAGGGTTGTACTCGGGGTAGTACTCAGGTTGGGACACAGGGTTGTACTCGGTGTAGTACACAGGGTTGTACTCGGGGTAGTACACGATTTGGTACCCAGGGGTGTACTCAGGGTAGACATTGACAGAGACATCTTCAAAGTCAGGTGTATAAATAGCAGGCACAAAGTGCACAGTTTCTTCCAGCTGGAACTGAAAGAAGAAACAGAGATGGCTTTTATAAAAACTGATTGTTTCAGAAAAACAAAAAGAAATGAACAAGTTCATACTGAGGCTTAATGATGACATTTCTCTTCAGAAACAGGCCTGAATTCATTACTTATTATACTTTGTCTTACATTTCTGTGTTAAATCATCATGTCTAAGGCTTTAGTGCTCCCTAAGACAATAAGCTACTTGTCTTACAATTTAATATAAAATAAATATAAATGTAAGTGAATATTAAAATAAACAAACTTAATATTTAAATAGACAGTATGAATGCTTAAATAAGATGGAACCTGATGATCAAATTTACTAATCAACAAAGTCATAATCAGGAAACTTACCATTTTCCAAACTTGGTGGTGTGATGTGCCTCGTTTAAAAAGTCAAATTTGTGAAAAATGAAGTGTGTTGTGTAAAAGGTTTGGTGTGTGTTGTGTAAAAAGTTTGGGGTGTGTTGTGTAAAAAGTTTGTTGTGTGTTGTGTAAAAAGTTTGTTGTGTTTTGAGTGAATAAAGTATGCTGTGTAAATTGTGAATGGTAAAAGTCTCTCCAAATAATCGCTCGCTCGATGAAGTTCGCTCACTGTGTTTGAAATCCAATGTCAACAATTTAAATGTAAAAGGTGATGAGCTGTTATTGTGTTCCGGAACTTTTATGACCCTGTAGAATGTCACATGACTCAGCCAACAGCATCCATCAGTATTATACACTACACTACGAACATATGTAATCATATGTTTATGTCCAAAACCACAACACAACATGACAATAATTCTTTTGTATTTAAAATGTCCTGACTAGTATTTTAAGACATGAGCGGCTCAGCCCCAAGAGGCCTCGCTCTAATTTTTGTGCTAAAATATATTCACACTGGTATCTTCATGCTTTAATCACAGTCTATATATCTGTGTAAATCTCAGGATTATCTGATTTCTAAGCACAACAATGTGAATCTATCAAATGAAGTGAAGTTATTAGGTTTCTTTCCTCTTCATGCTGCTTTTTGATTTCTTTGTCATATTGACATTACTACAGTCAGCTATCAGGACAGGAAAGATCGGCTCAGCCACCACTTTCACTCCAACCCTTTCACAACAACCCCTTTATTTTATTTTACTTTTTAATCTATTCTACTTTATTTTATTTCCTTGTATTTCATATTTCTACATTTTTGACCCTATTCTATAGGATTATAGGATTAGGATCTTATATAAAACAGACACTAGTAAATAGCAGCTCACTGCATGTGGTACCCTGTATGATTGTGTATGTGATCAATAGAAATGATTAAATTTCATTATGAAAATTAATATATACCATTTATATATATACGCTTTTAAAAACTGATGTCTGGCACAGTCAATTACAAGGACATTAATCAATTTATATCCTTTAATAAGCAGTAACACGCAGTAACACGTGAATTCACCACTGTTTACATGATCAGAGTTTACACCCCACCCCCCAGCGCTAATGCTAAAGAGGCTCTATGTGAACTCTATGGGGCTATTAGCGATCTGTAGAATGTTCACTCTGATGGACTGTTTATCATCGCCGGAGATTTCAATCATGCAAATCTCAAGTCAGTTCTGCCTAAATGCCTTCAGTATGTGGACTTTCTAACGAGAGGTGAAAACACGCTGGATCTTGTTTACGCAAACATTCTGAGCGCGTATAGTGCGGCGCCCCGTCCCATGTCGTACGGAGCCCCGCCCATTGTCGTGCGGATCCCCGGTCCGATCGTACGGTCTCATACCCTGCACACTTCCACTGCCCACAGTCTCTTCCTCCTTTAGGCTGTCTTCTTCAGGTGCAATATTCACCTGAGATTGTACACACACACACACACACACACACACACACACACACACACACACACTACTTAACACATAACATACAGCCATAGTGATTTAAATATTATTTTAAATATATACATATACTATATTTTACTATTATTATAGAGTAATAAAGAGCTTCATGTGGATTTAGGCTGGATGTTTGTAAGAGAGAAAACGACGATGGATGCCTTTTGTGTTTTCTCTTTTGTTTGAGCTTCTTCAAATCTCAGCAGCTTCATTATCTGAATCAGGTCTCTTGCATCTCGGCCACGTGACCTCATCACGCAAGATCTTCTCCCTTTTTATATGCTCTAAATTACTCTTAGGCCAGTAATGTTTAAGGAACTAGGTTTAAAGTTGGGGTGCACGATGTTTGAAAGCCAATGTTGACATTTGAAATCACCAAAACAAACACGCCCCTAACCCAAATGGGTGTCACCCCTGTTTTGATAGCTCTGCCCCACACATACACCAGACATAAGTATAACCCAAGTATAACCCAGGCAACTATTATGGCAGAACCTGTTGGGGCAGCTGGCCGAGGGTATATTTTTATCAATAAATGAACACAATGAGTAATACTATGGTAATACAAATGTGTTTTTGTAGTACTGTGTGTTGTACCGTGAAAGGTTTAGCTCCGTTTCATGCGGAAGACGTTCAGTTCTCTCCAGTGCTGGAAAGCTGATCCTATATTAACACGGGTCCTGCTTCTTTCCTTATCGTAAGCCTTTTTTCGCTTTTCGTTTTTATCCGCCATGTCAATGTTTCAATCGCTTTCTGCTAATGTCAGACATGCGCACTGAACACTCTCTCCGCCGCATATTGACAAGACCCGCCTTTTTCTGCTCATTGGCTACACGTTTGTTTTGTTTGTCAGCCCGAATCAGTTTTCTGAAGCATTTCTCAAACATCTTGCACCCCACCTTTAAGGCTCCATAAACACACAGGGTCACTTTAGTGTGTGTAGCCGGTCTGCCTCCTGTCATGTTTTTTGGGATGTATAAAGAAGGCAGAGAACTTGGAGGAAACCCATACGAACATTGTGGAGAACGTGCACAGGAACTCAGCAAGTTCAAAAACTAAGCAGATCTCAGGAGTGTCAGATTGGTGACAGGTGATGCAGCAGACATGTCCTTTGTTAAACATATAAAACTTTCTGTTTTTTTAAACTTACTGCACACCGATAAATAAAATCTCTTGTGTGTTCCGACTCTCACGTGTTCTACTGTGAGAGTCTCTGATCACTTTACTGTTACAAACATGATCTGTATTTATATCTATATATTTACTCAGTTATAATAAATACTGTTCATCAGTTATTACACAATTCATAACTGAGGTTTTAATTATGTTCAGTTATTAAATCCTAATTCTATTTTATTGAGGTGGAATTTTAGAGCTGATTATTTTACAGCACTTTTACTGCTGCTGCTGCTGTGTGAGGCATTTACACTAACATTTATTTAGTGTCATTAAAAACTCACACCATTTGTGCAACAAAGGTATAATTTTATTCAGTCTTATTAGCGTTCATGTCCACGGCCAGAACCACTTCGTATCTCCGTTATAACTCTGCCACGTGCTTCTGTTCCAGCCGCGTCTCATCTTCTCCTCTGCTAGTTCCATTTTTTGTTTCATACAGAGAAATATTCAGCAGGTCCGTTCCCACAACCTTCCCATTCATCTCCCTGATAGCTGTTTTGGCTTCTGCTTCAGAGGAATATGTTATATATCCATATCCTTTTGCCTTTATGAGCTGTACAAGGAGATAGAGAAAGCAAACAATGAGCATTACACACAGACTACAATATATATAAAACAGAACAGCTATGCTGTGTTAGTATCAGGGAACTGTGATTGAACCCCCTATAGTCCATATAAACTTCTTATATATATTTATGCTGATAAAAGTCATTTCAGACAGCAGCTATACAAAATACAGTGTACAGTGTATCCTAAAAGACAGAGTAAGGGGAAGTGAACACAGTGTATTGCGAAAGGAAGAAACTGAAAGGGATTAGTAGTTCACCTTAGGTGGAGACGCAGGTTCGGTTTATGAATTTTGTTTTTCAAAAAACCTCTTGTTTGAGTTTAAAATGCAACGGGCTCTCCCTAGGAGCTCCCCCCCTCCCTTTTCTGGACCGTGATGTCCCGTAAGGGCCCCGTAGTCCCCTCCCCAGGTGGATGTTGAATTGATATTTCCTAAGTTCAGGGGCAGAATGGAAGAAGGTGAAGGCTAGGGTTGGGATAAGATTGGGATGGAAGGTTAGGTTTAGGGATAGGATTGGGATTCTGATTATAATTGGGATAGGGTTAGGATTCCGGTTGTGGTTATAATTGGGATTTGGGATAGGGTTAGGTTAAGGTTAGGGCTGGGGTTGGGATTCCGGTTAGGATTAGGATGGGGGGTGGGGTTAGGTTAAGGTTAGAGATATGGTTGGGATTCAGGTTAGGATTAGGATCGGGGATGGGGTTAGGTTAAGGTTAGGGATGGGGTTGGGGTTTCGGTTCTGGTTAGGATTGGGATAGGGGATGGGGTTAGGTTAAGGTTAGGGATGGGGTTGGGGTTTCGGTTCTGGTTAGGATTGGGATAGGGGATGGGGTTGGATTAAGGTTAGGGATGGGGTTGGGATTTCGGTTATGGTTGGGATTGGGATTGGGGATGGGGTTAGGTTAAGGTTAGGGATGGGGTTGGGATTCCGGTTAAGGTTAGGAGTGGGATTGGGGATGGGGTTAGGTTAAGGTTAGGGATAGGGGATGGGGTTAGGTTAAGGTTGAGGATAGGGTTGGATTCAGGTTATGTTGGGGATTGGGGCCAGGGATGGGGTTGGGATTAGGAAGCTATAAGGGTGTACAATGGTTGTGATGTAAGTGCTTGTGGAAAGAGGCGCCCTTCGCAAGGAAGTCAAGACTGGTCATGTCTATAGTCATAAGTGCTGTCCATTTTTTAAGTGCTTGTATTAGAAAAAGTGCTTTCAAATTCTTTAATCACTCCACCTCAATCCGATGTGAAAAATAATTTTAAAATTTTGATAGGGATGGCCAGTCCTGACTTCAGTTGCAAAAAACGTCCCAGACTATTGTTTAGTGATGTGGTGTTTCACCTGGTTAGGGGGCCCCCAGGCCCCCCAGGGGGGACAGCCCTTACTTCTAGTTGGTTGGAGAAATGGCCAACTTCCCCGGCTCATTGAGTCCCAGGGGAACCCACGTATTGAGTCTTCGGATCCACTGGCGCTCTTTCCCTTTCCTTTGTTGGTCAGACCAGACCAAGTTAGTCTCCAAACCTGTAATTCTTATGTTATGCGTGCCGTGTTCTGTAAAGTGTTTTATGATTTCCCTATTATATTTGTGTTTTGTAATGGTGTATATATGTTGTTTAAGTCTTTCTATAATTGTGTTTTTTGTTTCACCGATATACTTTTTATTACATTGTAAGCATGTGATGCAGTATACTGCATTCTTACTGTTGATGTTAAGCTGTGGGTGAATGGGTATACCTCCCATGTGTTTAACAGGTTGATAGAAATGATCCCAAGGAGACGGCCGTCGGAGATTTGTAGCAGTGAACCTGGAACGTACCAAAATGTCTTGCAAGTTTTTGTTTTTACGGTATGCCGAAATGACTCTGAATTCTTTGAGTTCTGTTATGTGTTGTTGGGCCTTTTGAAAATTGTTTTTAATTTTCCTATTTAGTATTTGTGTGTGTTGGGAATAAGTGGTTATTAATGGGATGACACCCTTGGAGTCCGGCAACCGGGTTCGAGGAGACTTGTCTTTTAACTGTTTGATTGTTGCACTTTTGATGTACCTAAGAAATCTTTTGCTGTAGCCTCTCGGCTTGAGGGCTTTGAATAATGTTTGGGTGGCCATCTGAAAATCCTGTTCATCTGTACATATGCGGTGAAATCGTATTAATTGTGATTTAATTAAACCTTTAAAAGTGTGTTTTGGATGGAAACTAGACTTATGCAGCAAACTATGTGTATCTGTTTTTTTAAAAAATACCTTTGTTTTGAGCGATTGTGATGACGGTTCACCCAAAAATACTGTGGTATCCAGAAATTCAATGGAGAGTGGATCGGTTTTGTATTTGACTGTAATATTTGGATGATGTGTATTGGCTATTTTGATAAACTGTTCAAACTCCTCTTCCCCGTGTTCCCAAACTCCAAAGATGTCATCTAAATACCTGTAGTAAATGTGAGGTTTGTACTTACATTTCTCTAGCATTGATGTTTCCCATTCTGCCATGTAGATGTTAGCATATGCTGGTGCAAATTTTTTCCCCATGGCTGTCCCTTGGATTTGTAAAAAAAACTTGATCATTGAATTCAAAGTCATTTCGGGTTAAATTTATTTCCAAAAGCTGTAATATGTGTTCGTCCGGTCTGTCTGGGTCTGGATAGTTTTTGAATGCTTTTTTAACGGCCCTAAGTCCTAATTTAGTAGATATGTTAGTGTATAAACTGTCGATGTCTATGGTAAAAAGTAAGCTACTGTTTGTCAGTTTTATGGTTTTAACCTTGTCAACAAAATCGTAAGTGTCTTTGAGGTAGCTATTGTGTTTTTGTGAAATAGGATTGAGGAAGTAATCTACATATTCTGCCGAACGGTAAGATTCACTGCCACAATCGGACACTATGGGGCGCCCCCTAGGGATCTCGTGAGGCACTGTCCACATGTCTGGGTGAGTATGTATTTTCGGTAATAAATAGAATAACCTGGCTCTGAAAGTGTCTGGACCTATCAAGTAATTTTTCTGTTTGCTATTTATGTAGCGTTCCCGATGTAATTCCCCAACAATCGACTGTATTCTAAGTTTGGTTTCTATTTGGAGTGAGTGTGTTAGTGGTATGTAGTGATCTGTATTCCTTAGCTGTCTGTTAGCTTCAAATAAATATTGTGTCTTATCCATAATGACAATACCTGAACCTTTATCTGCTGGTTTAATGACTATGTCCTGGTTGGACTTAAGTGAGTATATTGCTTTTATTTGTTTTAATGGTAGGTTAACCGAAGTGCCTATGTGGTGATTTGAATTTATTGCTTTGTAATTATTTTTTACTAACCTTTTGATGTGTTTATTGCATGTTAAAAGTGATGGTTCCCAGCTAGATTTACCTATAAACGGAACTATTAAAGAGTTAGTCTGAAAGTCAAAATGATTCAAAATTTTTATTGATCTATTGTGTGCATGGACGTCCCTCCAGAGATCCCCAATGTCTGGCTTCCCTGGTGTTGGAATAAAGGTGAGTCCTTTCTCTAACAGCCGTCTCTCCTCCTGTGTTAACTGAAATGTTTTAGATAAATTAACAATATTAGAGTATGGAATGTTGCTAGATGTCTCCTACCTTAGAAGTTTAACTGGTCCAACCAAAACTTAAGATACGTTTAGCTGTTCCTCTCGTCCAGTGATACGCCTGATACGCAGGTTCGGGTGGAGATACAGGTTCGGGTGGAGACACAGGTTTGGGTGGAGACACGGGTTCATGTGGAGACATGGGTTCGGGTGGAGACACGGGTTCGGGTGGAGACACAGGTACAGTGGGAGATGCAGGTTTGGGTGGAGACACAGGTTTGAGCAGAAATGCAGGTTCGGGTGGAGACACATGTTGGGGTACAGACACGCTCTTGGGTGGAAACACGCTCTCGGGTGGATACATGGCCGTTCCTCCCAGATGCCCGTTGACCACAATGTCTTGGCCACCATCATTGGGGTCCTGATTTGTAATCTGTAGAAAATACAATTTGGAGTTAAATTGTGAATCTCCTAGAGATAACTTAGGTGTTAAATGTCTGGAGTTAAAATGTAAAAACATCATTATAAAAACCTTAAGTATTTTTACTGTAGTGCTTTTTAATTTCTTACCAGTTTGTGCTTCCTTTCAGGCAGAATTGTCTGGTGGTTGTGAGGAAGCTGTGGTGAAGGGAGGAAGCAGTCTTCTTCAACAGTCTCTACCTTTAGGGGTTTGGGGTAGAATTCGGGGGGCAGGAACTGGGAGTACTCGGGGTAGTACATAGGGTTGTACTCGGGGTAGAGGTTGTCAGGGACATCTTCGAAGTCAGGTGTATTAGTCGCAGGCACATAGTGCACAGTTTCATCCGGCTGGAACTGAAAGAAGAAACAGAGATGGCTTTTAGAGAAACTGATTGTTTTAGAAAAACAAAAAGAAATGAACAAGTTCATACTGAGGCTTAATGATGAAAATAATGGTATTTGTCTTATTATACTGTATCTTCCACTTCTGTGTTAAATCATCATGTCTAAGGCTTTAGTGCTTCTTAAGAAAAGAAGCTACTTGTCTTACAATTTATTATGAAATTAATATAAATGTAAGTAAATATTAAAATAAATAAACTTAATATTAAACTAGATAGCATGAATGCTTAAATAAAATGGATCCTGAAGATCAAGTTTTCTAGCTTCATGATAATCAGATCACATTAGCGGCACCTCCCCATGTCCATATAGGGACAAATAGTCATGTCTTCTCAGGTCTGCGATCTGCAGACAGACTTTAATGCTGTACCTTTGTGTTTGCAGTATCTGTCTGCACAGGCTCCAGTTGTGACATGGTCTCAAGTGGAGACACAGGTTCGGGTGGAGACACAGGTTCGGGTGGAGACACAGGTTCAATGGGAGATGCAGGTTCGGGTGGAGACACGGGTTCAGGGGGAGATGCAGGTTTGGGTGGAGACAGGGGTTCAGGGGGAGATGCAGGTACGGTTGGAGACACGGGTTCAGTGGGAGATGCAGGTTTGGGTGGAGACATGGGTTCAGGGGGAGATGCAGGTTCGGTTGGAGACACGGGTTCAGTGGGAGATGCAGGTTTGGGTGGAGACATGGGTTCAGGGGGAGATGCAGGTTCGGTTGGAGACACAGGTTCAGTGAGAGATGCAGGTTTGGGTGGAGACATGGGTTCAGGGGGAGATGCAGGTTCAGTTGGAGACACAGGTTCAGTGGGAGATGCAGGTTTGGGTGGAGACACAGGTTTGAGCAGAGATGCAGATTCAGGTGGAGACGCAGGTGGTACAGACACGCTCTCGGGTGGATACATGGCCGTTCCTCCCAGAAGCCCGTTGACCATAATGTCTTGGCCACCATCACTGGGGTCCTGATTTGTAATCTGTAGAAAATACAATTTGGAGTTAAATTGTGAATCTCCTAGAGATAACTTAGGTGTTAAATGTCTGGAGTTAAAATGTAAAAACATCATTATAAAAACCTTAAGTATTTTAAATGTAGTGCTTTTTTGATTTCTTACCAGTGTGTGCATCCTTTCAGGCAGAATTGTCTGGTGGTTGTGAGGAAGCTGTGGTGAAGGGAGGAAGCAGTCTTCTTCAACAGTCTCTACTGTTAGGGGTTGGGGGTAGAAGTCGGGTGGCAGGAACTGGTAGTACTCAGGGCTGTACTCGGGGTAGTTCACAGGGTAGTATTCAGGGTTGTACTCGGGGTAGTACTCAGGTTGGGACACAGGGTTGTACTCGGGGTAGTACACAGGGTTGTACTCGGGGTAGTACTCAGGTTGGGACACAGGGTTGTACTCGGTGTAGTACACAGGGTTGTACTCGGGGTAGTACACGATTTGGTACCCAGGGGTGTACTCAGGGTAGACATTGACAGAGACATCTTCAAAGTCAGGTGTATAAATAGCAGGCACAAAGTGCACAGTTTCTTCCAGCTGGAACTGAAAGAAGAAACAGAGATGGCTTTTATAAAAACTGATTGTTTCAGAAAAACAAAAAGAAATGAACAAGTTCATACTGAGGCTTAATGATGACATTTCTCTTCAGAAACAGGCCTGAATTCATTACTTATTATACTTTGTCTTACATTTCTGTGTTAAATCATCATGTCTAAGGCTTTAGTGCTCCCTAAGACAATAAGCTACTTGTCTTACAATTTAATATAAAATAAATATAAATGTAAGTGAATATTAAAATAAACAAACTTAATATTTAAATAGACAGTATGAATGCTTAAATAAGATGGAACCTGATGATCAAATTTACTAATCAACAAAGTCATAATCAGGAAACTTACCATTTTCCAAACTTGGTGGTGTGATGTGCCTCGTTTAAAAAGTCAAATTTGTGAAAAATGAAGTGTGTTGTGTAAAAAGTTTGGGGTGTGTTGTGTAAAAGGTTTGGTGTGTGTTGTGTAAAATGTTTGTTGTGTGTTGTGTAAAAAGTTTGTTGTGTTTTGAGTGAATAAAGTATGCTGTGTAAATTGTGAATGGTAAAAGTCTCTCCAAATAATCGCTCGCTCGATGAAGTTCGCTCACTGTGTTTGAAATCCAATGTCAACAATTTAAATGTAAACGGTGATGAGCTGTTATTGTGTTCCGGAACTTTTATGACCCTGTAGAATGTCACATGACTCAGCCAACAGCATCCATCAGTATTATACACTACACTACGAACATATGTAATCATATGTTTATGTCCAAAACCACAACACAACATGACAATAATTCTTTTGTATTTAAAATGTCCTGACTAGTATTTTAAGACATGAGCGGCTCAGCCCCAAGAGGCCTCGCTCTAATTTTTTTTGTGCTAAAATATATTCACACTGGTATCTTCATGCTTTAATCACAGTCTATATATCTGTGTAAATCTCAGGATTATCTGATTTCTAAGCACAACAATGTGAATCTATCAAATGAAGTGAAGTTATTAGGTTTCTTTCCTCTTCATGCTGCTTTTTGATTTCTTTGTCATATTGACATTACTACAGTCAGCTATCAGGACAGGAAAGATCGGCTCAGCCACCACTTTCACTCCAACCCTTTCACAACAAACACTTTATTTTATTTTACTTTTTAATCTATTCTACTTTATTTTATTTCCTTGTATTTCATATTTCTACATTTTTGACCCTATTCTATAGGATTATAGGATTAGGATCTTATATAAAACAGACACTAGTAAATAGCAGCTCACTGCATGTGGTACCCTGTATGATTGTGTATGTGATCAATAGAAATGATTAAATTTCATTATGAAAATTAATATATACCATTTATATATATACGCTTTTAAAAACTGATGTCTGGCACAGTCAATTACAAGGACATTAATCAATTTATATCCTTTAATAAGCAGTAACACGCAGTAACACGTGAATTCACCACTGTTTACATGATCAGAGTTTACACCCCACCCCCCAGCGCTAATGCTAAAGAGGCTCTATGTGAACTCTATGGGGCTATTAGCGATCTGTAGAATGTTCACTCTGATGGACTGTTTATCATCGCCGGAGATTTCAATCATGCAAATCTCAAGTCAGTTCTGCCTAAATGCCATCAGTATGTGGACTTTCTAACGAGAGGTGAAAACACGCTGGATCTTGTTTACGCAAACATTCCGAGCGCGTATAGTGCGGAGCCCCGTCCCATGTCGTACGGAGCCCCGCCCATTGTCGTGCGGATCCCCTGTCCGATCGTACGGTCTCATACCCTGCACACTTCCACTGCCCACAGTCTCTTCCTCCTTTAGGCTGTCTTCTTCAGGTGCAATATTCACCTGAGATTGTACACACACACACACACACACACACACACACACACACACACACACACTACTTAACACATAACATACAGCCATAGTGATTTAAATATTATTTTAAATATATACATATACTATATTTTACTATTATTATAGAGTAATAAAGAGCTTCATGTGGATTTAGGGTGGATGTTTGTAAGAGAGAAAACGATGATGGATGCCTTTTGTGTTTTCTCTTTTGTTTGAGCTTCTTCAAATCTCAGCAGCTTCATTATCTGAATCAGGTCTCTTGCATCTCGGCCACGTGACCTCATCACGCAAGATCTTCTCCCTTTTTATATGCTCTAAATTACTCTTAGGCCAGTAATGATTAAGGAACTAGGTTTAAAGTTGGGGTGCACGATGTTTGAAAGCCAATGTTGACATTTGAAATCACCAAAACAAACACGCCCCTAACCCAAATGGGTGTCACCCCTGTTTTGATAGCTCCGCCCCACACATACACCAGACATAAGTATAACCCAAGTATAACCCAGGCAACTATTATGGCAGAACCTGCTGGGGCAGCTGGCCGAGGGTATATTTTTATCAATAAATGAACACAATGAGTAATACTATGGTAATACAAATGTGTTTTTGTAGTACTGTGTGTTGTACCGTGAAAGGTTTAGCTCCGTTTCATGCGGAAGACGTTCAGTTCTCTCCAGTGCTGGAAAGCTGATCCTATATCAACACGGGTCCTGCTATCTATATATATTTACTCAGTTATAATAACTACTGTTCATCAGTTATTATATAGTTCATAACTGAAGTTTTAATGATGTTCAGTAAATTCTTATTATATTTATTGAGGTGGAATTTTAGAGCTGATTATTTTACAGCACTTTTACTGCTGCTGCTGCTGTGTGAGGCATTTACACTAACATTTATTTAGTGTCATTAAAAACTCACACCATTTGTGCAACATTTGGAAGGTATAATTTTATTTAGTCTTATTAGCGTTCGTGTCCACGGCCAGAACCACTTCGTATCTCCGTTATAACTCTGCCACGTGCTTCTGTTCCAGCCGCATCTCATCTTCTCCTCTGCTAGTTCCATTTTTTGTTTCATACAGAGAAATATTCAGCAGGTCCGTTCCCACAACCTTCCCATTCATCTCCCTGATAGCTGTTTTGGCTTCTGCTTCAGAGGAATATGTTATATATCCATATCCTTTTGCCTTTATGAGCTGTACAAGGAGATAGAGAAAGCAAACAATGAGCATTACACACAGACTACAATATATATAAAACAGAACAGCTATGCTGTGTTAGTATCAGGGAACTGTGATTGAACCCCCTATAGTCCATATAAACTTCTTATATATATTTATGCTGATAAAAGTCATTTCAGACAGCAGCTATACAAAATACAGTGTACAGTGTATCCTAAAAGACAGAGTAAGGGGAAGTGAACACAGTGTATTGCGAAAGGAAGAAACTGAAAGGGATTAGTAGTTCACCTTAGGTGGAGGCACAGGTTCGGGTGGAGATGCAGGTTTGGGTGGAGACACAGGTTTGGGTGGAGACACGGGTTCGGGTGGAGACACGGGTTCGGGTGGAGACACGGGTTCGGGTGGAGACACAGGTTTGGGTGGAGACACAGGTTCAGTGGGAGATGCAGGTTTGGGTGGAGACACAGGTTTGAGCAGAAATGCAGGTTCAGGTGGAGACACATGTTGGGGTATAGACACGTTCTCGGGTGGAAACACGCTCTCGGGTGGATACATGGCCGTTCCTCCCAGAAGCCTGTTGACCATAATGTCTTGGCCACCATCATTGGGGTCCTGATTTGTAATCTGTAGAAAATACAATTTGGAGTTAAATTGTGAATCTCCTAGAGATAACTTAGGTGTTAAATGTCTGGAGTTAAAATGTAAAAACATCATTATAAAAACCTTAAGTATTTTTACTGTAGTGCTTTTTAATTTCTTACCAGTGTGTGCTTCCTTTCAGGCAGAATTGTCTGGTGGTTGTGAGGAGGCTGTGGTGATGGGAGGAAGCAGTCTTCTTCAACAGTCTCTACTGTTAGGGGTTTGGGGTAGAATTCGGGGGGCAAGAACTGGTAGTACTCGGGGTAGTACATAGGGTTGTACTCGGGGTAGAGGTTGTCAGGGACATCTTCGAAGTCAGGTGTATTAGTCGCAGGCACATAGTGCACAGTTTCATCCGGCTGGAACTGAAAGAAGAAACAGAGATGGCTTTTAGAGAAACTGATTGTTTTAGAAAAACAAAAAGAAATGAACAAGTTCATACTGAGGCTTAATGATGAAAATAATGGTATTTGTCTTATTATACTGTATCTTCCACTTCTGTGTTAAATCATCATGTCTAAGGCTTTAGTGCTTCTTAAGAAAAGAAGCTACTTGTCTTACAATTTATTATGAAATTAATATAAATGTAAGTAAATATTAAAATAAATAAACTTAATATTAAACTAGATAGCATGAATGCTTAAATAAAATGGATCCTGAAGATCAAGTTTTCTAGCTTCATGATAATCAGATCACATTAGAGGCACCTCCCCATGTCCATATAGGGACAAATAGTCATGTCTTCTCAGGTCTGCGATCTGCAGACAGACTTTAATGCTGTACCTTTGTGTTTGCAGTATCTGTCTGCACAGGCTCCAGTTGTGACATGGTCTCAAGTGGAGACACAGGTTCGGGTGGAGACACAGGTTCAATGGGAGATGCAGGTTCGGGTGGAGACACGGGTTCAGGGGGAGATGCAGGTTTGGGTGGAGACAGGGGTTCAGGGGGAGATGCAGGTACGGTTGGAGACACGGGTTCAGTGGGAGATGCAGGTTTGGGTGGAGACATGGGTTCAGGGGGAGATGCAGGTTCAGTTGGAGACACAGGTTCAGTGGGAGATGCAGGTTTGGGTGGAGACATGGGTTCAGGGGGAGATGCAGGTTCGGTTGGAGACACAGGTTCAGTGAGAGATGCAGGTTTGGGTGGAGACATGGGTTCAGGGGGAGATGCAGGTTCAGTTGGAGACACAGGTTCAGTGGGAGATGCAGGTTTGGGTGGAGACACAGGTTTGAGCAGAGATGCAGATTCAGGTGGAGACGCAGGTGGTACAGACACGCTCTCGGGTGGATACATGGCCGTTCCTCCCAGAAGCCCGTTGACCATAATGTCTTGGCCACCATCATTGGGGTCCTGATTTGTAATCTGTAGAAAATACAATTTGGGGTTAAATTGTGAATCTCCTAGAGATAACTTAGGTGTTAAATGTCTGGAGTTAAAATGTAAAAACATCATTATAAAACCTTAAGTATTTTAAATGTAGTGCTTTTTTGATTTCTTACCAGTGTGTGCTTCCTTTCAGGCAGAATTGTCTGGTGGTTGTGAGGAAGCTGTGGTGATGGGAGGAAGCAGTCTTCTTCAACAGTCTCTACTGTTAGGGGTTGGGGGTAGAAGTCGGGTGGCAGGAACTGGTAGTACTCAGGGCTGTACTCGGGGTAGTTCACAGGGTAGTATTCAGGGTTGTACTCGGGGTAGTACTCAGGTTGGGACACAGGGTTGTACTCGGGGTAGTACACAGGGTTGTACTCGGGGTAGTACTCAGGTTGGGACACACGGTTGTACTCGGTGCAGTACACAGGGTTGTACTCGGGGTAGTACACGATTTGGTACCCAGGGGTGTACTCAGGGTAGACATTGACAGAGACATCTTCAAAGTCAGGTGTATAAATAGCAGGCACAAAGTGCACAGTTTCTTCCAGCTGGAACTGAAAGAAGAAACAGAGATGGCTTTTATAAAAACTGATTGTTTCAGAAAAACAAAAAGAAATGAACAAGTTCATACTGAGGCTTAATGATGACATTTCTCTTCAGAAACAGGCCTGAATTCATTACTTATTATACTTTGTCTTACATTTCTGTGTTAAATCATCATGTCTAAGGCTTTAGTGCTCCCTAAGACAATAAGCTACTTGTCTTACAATTTAATATAAAATAAATATAAATGTAAGTGAATATTAAAATAAACAAACTTAATATTTAAATAGACAGTATGAATGCTTAAATAAGATGGAACCTGATGATCAAATTTACTAATCAACAAAGTCATAATCAGGAAACTTACCATTTTCCAAACTTGGTGGTGTGATGTGCCTCGTTTAAAAAGTCAAATTTGTGAAAAATGAAGTGTGTTGTGTAAAAAGTTTGTTGTGTGTTGTGTAAAAAGTTTGTTGTGTGTTGTGTAAAAAGTTTGTTGTGTTTTGAGTGAATAAAGTATGCTGTGTAAATTGTGAATGGTAAAAGTCTCTCCAAATAATCGCTCGCTCGATGAAGTTCGCTCACTGTGTTTGAAATCGAATGTCAACAATTTAAATGTAAACGGTGATGAGCTGTTATTGTGTTCCGGAACTTTTATGACCCTGTAGAATGTCACATGACTCAGCCAACAGCATCCATCAGTATTATACACTACACTACTAACATATGTAATCATATGTTTATGTCCAAAACCACAACACAACATGACAATAATTCTTTTATTCACAGTCATGATTGTAAGAGTTGAGAGAAAACCGGAAAACCCAGATGAAACTCACACACACTCACACACACACACACACACACACACACAGTTACTTGAAAACAGCAGGGAACCCCATGTTTTGTGCAAGTTAATCTTGGAGGCTGCAATATGTTCTGTAACAATGTCTTTATTAAACAAAACAGAATCGCTAAAACCTAACAATGTACAGAAATTGTCACTTCTTTCAAACTCCTGAGTAATGTTGTCATCTACTTTACAGAAAATAAATACATCGTAACTTTACACCGGTTTAATGCTGTTCAAATCTTACATTAGAAGTACATTACAACTTTTTTGTTTTCACCAACGCCACATAAAAGAACACGCTCTGACAATACAAAAACAACAGGAGGACAGGTGATCGTATCATTCTGTCATGTAAATGGCACACAAAGTATTTCATTGTACTTGGAATGTTAGCTATTTTATGTATATATATATATATATATATATATATATATATATATACATCTCAAGACAGATAGATAGATGTTGATACACCATTTATTTTAGATAAACGATATATGTCTGAAACTGCAATTTGAATTATTTTGTATAGTTATGGAATAACTATCGAATCATTTTGGCCAGAATGCACCTTTTTAGACATATATATGTACATATGTATACGTATATATGTAAGTTAAGCAGCAAAAATGACTACACCAACACTGACAATGAACTGGCACACAGTAATGAAGAATAACAAATATCCCATTAGACTTGATCGCTCTTCCTTTTCTAAGATACTCTAAAATATTTCTGTATCAATCAGGCAGTTGTGGTGAGGCTAAATACTGTATATAAGTTTGAAAATTTTTTGTTAAATCATTGTAAGCATGTTTCGAGTATTTCATCGGTATTTGCACAGTTTGGCTTAGCCATGCATAATCAAACATCTCCAAACATAAAGCCTGAATATTTTGAACACAAAATCAAAACCAAGCACAGTTCACATTCCGGTACTGTCAAAGGAAAATAGTAATATTTCAATAAGAGTTTACCTCACTGCACTGTCTGAAACTGAAGCCAAAACCCTTCTTTTACATGGTGCTTTTTTTTTTTTTTTTTTTACAGCATTCGTAATAACAGTCCTTCATGCGGTCATGTGGGTCATGCCATAATGGAAGACAAATTGTCAAAACTCACAGAATTGTAAGACATTTTGAATACTTAACAGTCAGGAATAGCTTCTTTGTAATAGAAAGCAATTTAAAACCAGCATCCTGGAAGAAAATGATAGGTGATGATTGTGTGAATGGACAATGAGCTATTACATCAGAAAAAGAAAAAAAATCCGGTCATTTCCAAACAATGTAATTTAAGTCATGAATATTATCATTATTTACTGGTCATGGCCCACCATCTTTTCAACATTTCCATCTGACTTTGCTACAACAAAATACCACAAATATAGTAAAGCACAAGCACAGCCACAAAACTGGATAGTTTGTCCAAACGATTAGAATATAAAACAATAAAAAAATTACAGAAGGTCACTTAGAGAGAGAGAGATCACTCAGACAGAATTGTAAAATACACAAAGTGTATCTGTTGTTTACAAAAATTAAGTAAAACTAGAAAACAATTTGTTTGTCATTTAGCACAACCAGGTCCAAGACTTTTGATTGAAGACTGAAACCTGGCTTTAAAACATTACACTGTACTTACAACCGATCATTTGCACTTAAACAACAAAACATAACGTTCCATAACCCCGACATATTAAAAATCAGTTGTGCATGGCACACACACACACACACGCACAATGACTGATTCACCCCTGCCTTGTGCTGCTCTGTCTGATTATACGCGTTACAGATTATAGCGGAACTTCCTGTACAGTAGATGCTCTTTCGCTTCCACTACGATGCAAAATAAACACAACAATGTACACGTCTCATCACTAAGTAATGCTCTGAATAGATTTTGGGTTTGAAAATCCAAAATTCCTACTTGTAAATAAATAAAAAAAACCTTTGTGAATGACACAAAAATCTTTATTACACTAGCTTTAGTGTTAAAAGTATACACGTGATCTCTCCTGTAACATATAAAGAATAAAACTTTCCCAGAGAATTGAAATACTGTATCTGTCTGTGAAATACTGTGATGTTTGTTAACAGCTTTGGCAAAGAAGATTGTGTTTATGCACCTCAGAAGTAAATTCAGATTGTGGTAGTTTATATTTGTGGCACACAGTTCAGCTGTGTATCTCCTTCATCGTTCCTCGGTCATATGACAAATGAGGATTTGTGCCGGAAATGCCCCTGTTAAAAAAAAAAAAGAGGAAGTGTATTAATGTGAATTATTAACAGTATAATACCCTCGATGCAAACAAATAGTCTGAAGTATGGCATACACTCACCTCATCTGCAGTGACACAGTCCTTTCTGTCATACTGAGGAACTTTATAACTGAAAGAAACAGGGTATTATTTCAGACCCTCTTTATTCCATGGAATAAACACTGTGGTATTTGTACTGAGCAGGAATTAAGAACAGACCACTTTTATGCTCTGCTGACCTTTTGAACACGTCTATATTTACGGCTGTACTCACTCGTTTTCTGTGTGCTCTCTGCAGGAACAGTAGCCGTGTTTATGAGCCACGCAGAGCCCCGCTGTTAAAAGGATGAAAGCAATCACTCCTGCTAGGATCTTTAAGAGCATCATCCCGATGTCAAAATCGTCTGGAAAAACAGGGGGAAAAAATGTACTAGGCTTTGAATTTAAATTGAATTGTATTTGTTTAGCCTTGATGTATTCTGGCGGTGAGAAGAAGCCTTTATTTTTGTCACATATACATTACAGAACAGTGAAAAGCTTTCTTCGCCTATCTTAACTTTGAAGGGGTCAAAGCACAGGGTCAGCCATGATACAGCACCCTGGAGCAGAGAGGCTTAAAGGTGGGGTCTCTGTTGTTTGAAAGAAAATGTTGACATTTGAAATCACCAAAACAAACACGCCCCTAACCCAAATGGGTCCCACCCCTGTTTTGATAGCTCCGCCCCACACATACACCAGACAAGTATAACCCAAGTATAACCCAGGCAACTATTATGGCAGAACCTGTTGGGGCAGCTGACCTAGAGTATATTTTTATCAATAAATGAACTCAATGAGTAATACTATGGTAATACAAATGTGTTTTTGTTTTCGTAGTACTGTGTGTTGTACCGTGAAAGGTTTATCTCCGTTTCACGCGGAAGACGTTCAGTTCTCTCCAGCGCTGGAAAGCTGATCCTATATTAACACGGGTCCTGCTTCTTGCCTTATCGTAAGCCTTTCTTCGCTTTCTTTCTTTGTTTTTATCCTCCATGTCAGTGTTAAAACCGCTTTCTGCTAATGTCACATATGCGCACTAAAAACTCTCTCCGCCCAGATTGACAAGACACGCCCCTTTCTGCTCAATGGCTACATGCTAGTTTTGTTTTTGTTTTGTTTGGCGGCCCAACGCAGTTTTCTGAAGCATTTCTCAAACAACAGAGACCCCACCTTTAAGGGACTTGCTCAAGGGCCCAACAGTGGCAGCTTGGCAGTGCTGCGGCTTGAACCCTGATCCTCCAATCAACAACCCAGAGCCGTAACCACTTGAGCCACCACTGTTTATCCTGACGCTGCACGTGATGTTTTGTGTGATGTTTTCTGGTTTTCTGTTACATGATGTTACTTACAGACTTCCATAAGCTGTGCTGCGCATTTTGCAGAACCAGCATCATTTCTGGCCTGGCAGTGGTACTCCCCTGTATCTTCCTTCCTCACTAATCTGAATTTCTGAAAAGAGAAATACATAGAAATTAATACTTAAACCAGGAGAGGTCACTGCCAGTCAAAAAAGACTAGCAGATTTAATCACGTTATAAATATCAGCACTTCACTGACAGCTTGCTGAAGGACTGTTTCTGTTTCCTTTTTTTCCCAAAAGGTTTTTAGTGGCATTCTTAAAACATATAGTAAACTGATAATAAACTATATACAGAACTTGTCTAGATTGGCAATGCTGAAATTTAGATTTATTTACAGTGGAATTTATATACAACATAAAGTGGGAGAAATTATTCTTTTTTTTAATTGATGAACTCAAAATATTCTCCATTCGTCTTGACACAAAGTGAGAGTGCCTACGTGGGTTGACAGCATGTGAGACATTACAGGACCAATACAAGTTAATACACCAGCACAAATCATTTCAGACTCAAATGTTAATTGGCACTATTGAGAGGAAAAAGTGGGAACTCAGACTAGCATACTAATGTGTAAATCTTGGTAGGTCTGATCATCTAAAATAATCAGTAATCGTAACTAACTGGAGTAAATGTCACTGGATTTTGTGAGTGTGTAAAAAGGTTTAGAGGTGATAAAATCATGCAGCCTAATTCCTAATATGTTAGTCTAACCCTTCTGTTTACACTGATAAGAGATAAAAGCCTGTTCATTTTCTACATATGCATGTGACAGAGCCGCAATTTCGCTGACAGCAGCAAATTTTAAAGCAACAAATAATATATAAAAGGAGACTTTATCAGTTTTATGCAAGTTTTTCAATTTAATAATTAGGTATCATTTGGTAAAGAGACCGGTCCAAACAACCAGATGCAGCAACCGGTATAATCTTCAGCACAGTAGCGGAGAGGGAGCAGTTTGTGTATGAGAAATAATACCAAATATTATTTGGTATCTTCTTATCTATCAGTTTATTGTGTACTAAATCACTGAATCAATGCATCACTGCAGCTGCCTTCTTTTTCAAATCCACCCCGTTTCTTTGAATGTGACGTAGCTGTTGGTGCCACGTTCTATAAAGTCAAAAACTGTCATAGGCTTTTAATAATCATCCGTTGCATGATCATGCAAAAAAAAAAAAAAAAAAACAAAACCATGGATAGTCAGTACGTTCTGTGGTTACATGAAAAGCTGGCAGTGATAGTACTGCTGGAACGTACTGGACATGTCATTAAAGACAAGAGGTGCTAGACTTTTAAAGAAAAAGACATGAAATGAAATGAAATGAAATGTTTGACTCTCTTTGAACGAATCAAAGAATTTTAAACAGAACTCAGCTACATGTTCATGTTTGTGCTTACCAGAGTCCCAGTCTCAGCATTCATGACATATGAGGAGTTGTAGAAGCGGACGCTGGTTTTGGGGTCCTCAGGCAACTCCTCGTTGTTGCGGAACCACTGATATTGAGACAGAGGGTAGCCTTCACTCTCCATGCACCGTAGCTCTGTTGAAGAGCCTGCAGTGACCGAATTTGGTACACTGCACCGTGGCATGGCCGGCTTCACTGAAAGCCAGTCAAAATCAAGAGCAGAATATCATATTTTAGACATTTAAAGATGTTAAATTTTCATTTATTGTTGCATTTTTTTTTTTGGTTTGCCACTAACCCTCCTCTTTGGGGGACGATTGGGACTTTATTTTACAGTAGTCAAGACAGAAACAATATTTATGAGGATAGTGGGATGAGAGAGGGTATGGGGGTCTGGGGGTTAAATAATACCAATGTATAATAATGTACAATAATGTATAATACCAACTTTTGTTTTTTTTTGAATGTTATGTGTATGGGTGTTGAATTCAGTAGATTCAGCATAATGCCTGAAATGTGTGGTCGGGCACTAATTACGTGGTGTGTTCTTAAAGACAGTATTGACTGTACTACCACTGTGGAGTGATTCCCCTGAACATGTATGTAATATATGTTTGATTTCATTTTGATTGAGGTAGATGGTTCCAGGGAACCTGGAGCCTATCCCGTGATACTAGGGGCACAAACATGTGAATGGGGCACAATCGCACACACACTAAAGACAATTTGCACAAGCAAGGGTGGAGTTAGGATTCAAACCCCAACCATGGGATGGGGATGTGAGCCAAAGCTGCTAATAACTAAGCCTCTGTGCCCCCATTATGTTTTTCCAGTGTGTGATATTAATGGTGTTCTTTGATATTTCCAGTTTGTTGGTATGAATGTCCTGCTGATGGTTAGTGCTGTGAGAAAAACTACTGTGTTTATCAGCTGTATCTCTGAGAAAGCAGACTGAACGGGATAGTGAGATATACAGCAGAATATTAAGATATTTACTTTTCATATGACATGAATGTAATGGTTTGGTGAATTCTGTGTGCTCTTCATGCAGATGTCAAATTCCCTGTGGCCCATTTTATACATCCTATGACCTGTTTAGTGGGTTCTATGGATTATTTTGTATTATATATCAGGTGCAGACCTGTGTTTTTATCTATGTAGGACATGTTCTGTAAGATCTGAGCCCAGAAATCTTCTCTGCGTGTGATTGCTAGGTCATCTTCCAATTATTTACATGGTATGGAAACTGTAGAGCTGGATTCATATTATATATATATAATGTAGAATATAAATATGTATATAAATAATATAATATATAATAATATAGATCCATATTCTGCACTTAATTAGGGGTGAGATATACAAATGTTTAAGAAAAAAACAAACTAATAGATATGTTAAGGTACGGGGGCACGGTGGCTTAGTGGTTAGCACGTTCGCCTCACACCTCCAGGGTCGGGGGTTCGATTCCCGCCTCCACCTTGTGTGTGTGGAGTTTGCATGTTCTCCCCGTGCCTCGGGGGTTTCCTCCGGGTACTCCGGTTTCCTCCCCCAGTCCAAAGACATGCATGGTAGGTTGATTGGCATCTCTGGAAAATTGTCCGTAGTGTGTGATTGTGTGAGTGAATGAGAGTGTGTGTGTGTGCCCTGCGATGGGTTGGCACTCCGTCCAGGGTGAATCCTGCTTTGATGGCCGTTGGCGCCTGAGATAGACACAGGCTCCGCGTGACCCGAGTAGTTCGGATAAGCGGTAGAAAATGAATGAATGAATGAATGTTAAGGTACCTCTCACAGCCAGACTTATAAGTATTTCATCGAAGGGTTTCTGGTCTTCAATGGCAGCCACCTCACAGCGATACATTGCGCTGTCGGATCTGCTGGCATTCAGGATCAGCAGGTTTGCAGGTTCTCTTAATAGTGCTCTGTTCTCCAAATCACCTGCCATAACAGGCATATTACATACTATTCTCTGCTAATGATGGCATCACTTATATTTGAGGGTTAGTTTAAAGGTAGGGTCTCTGTTGTTTGAGAAATGCTTCAGAAAACTAAGTCGGGACGACAAACAAAACAAACGTGTAGCCAATGAGCAGAAAGGGGCGGGTCTTGTCAATATGGGCGGAGAGAGTGTTCAGTGCGCATGTGTGACATTAGCAGAAAGCCGTTTTAACATTGACATGGAGGATAAAAAAAAAGAAAGAAAGCGAAGAAAGGCTTACGATAAGGCAAGAAGTAGGACCGTGTTAATATAGGATCAGCTTTCCAGCGCTGGAGAGAACTGAAGGAGCAGGAAGTTGGTGCATATTCACAGATTGGAGTTTCCTGAGTCAATAACTCCTGAGCTAAACTCTGTTACTACACAAATAACACCTCTTTTCTATCGTAGTAATGTAGAGAGGCAGCTACAACCGTGTTTTGTGTAGTAACAGTGTTTAGCTCAGGAGTTATTGACTCGGGAAACTCTAATCTGTGAATATGTGGCCAACTTTACTTAAGACGCCGAGGCACTTTTTTTCCCTTCTCAATAGGTGAGTAACGTTGGTTTTGTTTTGTTACACAGAACTAATATATGCCTTTGTCCTTTGCATGATTATGCTTGTGTGTCATTTTTGCTTGTTTGTTTATCTGCAATCGTATTGTTCTTCCCTTCAGCTATGATAGACACATTTCTTTCCATTAGTTGCCTGGGTGACGTGTGTATGTGTGGGTGGAGCTATCAATACAGGGGTGGGACCCATTTGGGTTAGGGGCGTGTTTGTTTTGGTGATTTTAAATGTCAACATTGGCTTTCAAACATCGGAGACCCCACCTTTAACTTAAATGAATAAGAATATCCAGTATAATAAAAAAAGGTGTGTTGCCTTTTGTTTGTGGATGCATACTATTGTTACCTGAAATTTTTTTTTGGAAATATACATAACTGGGAACCCCATTTTTTATTTTCTTCCATTCAATTCTAGGGTTGTTTGTAGATATGGATTCTATCAAGCAGGTCATTTCTATTGCTTTAAAGAAACAAAGCAATAGTCAATACACACATTATTAGAATGGTAAGTTTAGTCTTTAAAAAAATGAGAACTTTAACTTACATTCAAATTCATTGGCCCACACGTCTTTGTTCGTAGTTCTGAGAATCACAGCAAATGTCACACAACCTTGAAAATACAAGAGAAAAATCAGCCAAACATTTCAATTCACCTTTCTCTCAAGCAAGATCAGAGAAGCAATAAACCCAACAACTACAAACATACCAAACACAATGGACATCATTGACATGGCCAGCATTACATTGCACTCTCAGACCCACATATCCAAAGAGCAGCATTCCCACCTACAACCCTGATAAAAAAGTAGGAAAGGAGGCTGTCTGAGTTGGAAGCTGCTGGCTGGAAAGGAAGTGTATTGTAGTCTGGTGCTACAGCACAAAGAGGTGAGGATCAGTGAGCCGACGTAGCGGCTGGACCGGATCATCGTTCTGGCTTGAAAGATATACTGCAAGCTGACTGGCCATGAGACGTGGAAACTCACAGGAGCCTTTACAGTCTTCCCTATAGTATGTATGTTTACATTTCCCTGAAACTTTTATCCCAAGTGACTTACAACTGATGTTAAAGGTGGGCTGCACGATGTTTGAAAAATGCTTCAGAAAACTGAGTCGGGCCGACAAACAAAAAGTGTAGCCAATGAGCAGAAAGGGGCGTGTCTTGTCAATATGCAGCAGAGAGAGTGTTCAGTGCACATGTCTGGTATCAGCCAGATTGAAACATTGACATGGCAGATACCTGCCTCGGGTTCTAGGTGTTGAACGTCGTCTTCCGCGTGAAACAAAGCTAAACCTTTCACGGTACAACACACAGTACTACAAAAAAACATTTGTATTACCATAGCATTACTCATTGAGTTCATTTATTGAGAAAAATATAACCTCGGCCAGCTGCCCCAGCAGGTTCCGCCATAATAGTTGCCAGGGTTGCGTATGTATGTGTGGGGCAGAGCTATCAAAACATTGACACCCATTTGGGTTAGGGGCGTGTTTGTTTAGGTGATTTCAAATGTCAACATTGGCTTTCAAACATCATGCATCCCAACTTTAATGCAAAGAACAAAAAACACATTTCAAGACAGTGTGGTGTAATGACAGGTAGTAGGTTTAATAATTCTTGTTGACTTTATGTTGTAAAACTCGAGCTGTTCCAAGCAAAACCTGCTCTAATACAACAAAGTGCACAACAATAAATCCAGAATTAACACTGAACCAAATCCCCTAAAAGACAACCAGCTGGTAGGCTTTACTAGCCAACATGCCTCTAGATAGTGGAAATGAGGCCACTCCTGACTCATTGGGTTCAGATCTCAACGTGAATTCATACATTGCGAAGAAATGACATCCTTAACCAGTGAAAATATCTTGAATATAGTCTTATTTATCTACTTTTTATTTCCTATTACTATATTCAAGATATTTTCACTTAGTAAGATATCAGTTTTTGCAGCGTGTGGATAAATGTTCAGATGTACCATGTCGATATAGGCATCAATAAACAGAAAAGGTCGTTCGTAAGTATTTCTTTTTTCTTTACTGTGAATGAACAAGCTCCTGATTTCTGATGTGTTTTGTTGTGTTCGCTGCAAACCGTGATAAACATACAGACAAATTTAGGGCAGCTTATGTTCTACAGTAAGTACGCTGCTGCTCTGTGACCTTCTGAACCATCCAACAGACTGTCACGAGCTATTTATTGAACAGGAATCAAACAAACTTAATGACTTTTCTGGGTTTGAGTTTGAATTCAAATTCCACAGGAAATGATAAGACTTCTGATAGGTATTTTGTTTCATTTGTCATTTACTTTATTATTTAGTTTAACATCATGGACCAAGCACAGAGAGTGTACAACCACCTACAACCCCTGATACATCAATCATGGGGCAACAAATCTGTAAGACAAAAAAAAATAAAAATTCAGTAAACAACCTGTGTATTAGTTGGGATGTCTACAGTACCGGTCTCTCTCACAAAGCTTATAGTGATCAAAATCTACTCTACATTGTTATTCTTGCAAATGAAGGGACAAGATGCAGATTTAGGACAAGATGTCTTTCGCCTTCAGCCAAAACCCTCTTTCATTTACTTCAGTGGTAGTGGTTTAAAAGAAGAATCCTGCGCTTGCAATTTCACCAGTAAGATTGATTAAGTGCGATTAAAAAAGTACTTAAGAGTGCCAAAGAGTGTTCACTTTCTTTTTTTTATTCCAAGGGTTGGAATAAAATCAAAGTTAAAGTGATCCAAAGAACGGGGCATGTTAGTCTGAGCTGTAGTTTGTCTAGTCTGGTGGCCGAAAACCTTACAAAGACACATCAGAATAAACTATGTACAACATATGCAGTCACTTCCATAATTATTGGCACCCTTGTTTTACACATTAAGCATAAATACTAACTCAATGGTGTATAAAGATCACGATGTATCATTCATATATATATCTTCTCTGTAACTTTTTTTTTTTGACACACTCATTCAGAACACTGCAGATAATTTAGCATTATTACATAATTAAGTAAATTCTGTTACTGTAGGATGATGAGATCATGGAAATGGCAAGAAAAAAAGGTCATGCTAGAACGAATTGTTAATAGCTACATGATGTCTCATTAGCATGTGAAGGCTGGTAATAAAAATCCCATTAAGAGAGAAGAACAGCACTATTGTACATTTGTTTTAATTTACTGAGATGATTATTTACGTTCTAACATCATATATTATTAGTACATATTAATATGACCAATTATTATATTGTTTTTAATGATTTAAATGTCATGTGGTACAAGGTCATATATAACTTTTGCCCTGAATAGTGCATGTCTTTAAACAGTATTTAAAGCTGTAGCTTTTTATAAATCTTTTATAATTTTCTACTAAAATTATGGATTTTTTCCCCCCTCCTAAACAAGGACAGCTGTGCTTATGTTTGTCAAGACAACCGGTACAAACGTGAACGAAAAGTCTGTAGCTATCACAAAGATGTAACCCAGGAACAACATACTCAAGGTGCAGGCAATGGTCAGACCATCAACACACAACATGAACTAGACAAGACTGTGGTAAACACAATGGCTTGATAATGACTGAAGGAGTGAATTCAGAGAGGATACTTCACAACATGAAGGTGCAGTATGTGTGTGTGTGTGTGTGTGTGTGTGTGTGAGAGAGATTAAGAGGTGAGTGCAATCAGTAGTCGAGTGAACGTGAGTGTGAGATTATCCGTGATGGCTGTACGTCTCAGTCAGCTCCATAGTTCACTAGTCAGCTTTAAGGTCTGTCAGTCCTTCAATTCTATTCTACCTGTTTCAATTGTAATTGAAGTGCCATGACAGAAATGTGTGTGATTAAGCAGGCAAATTTAAATGATGTATAAAATTGACATATTTGATTAATTTGGGTTTTTTACACTTGTGACCGATGAAGAAATGAAAAAGAAATTGATCTGACCATATATATGTGTGTGTGTTTATAGATATTTATGTTGCAGAGTTAATCATACATAAAAAAAACTCTATTTTACATAATACAAAGAAAAGGAAAAAGTCAGTTTAAAATAATCACCTAATAAAATTATTAATATAAATTATTCATCACTGGGATTTTGCATAAAACCAGTTTAAGATTTTTTACTAAAAGCAAAATCATTTTCTCAACTAAACGTGTGTATTACATATTATAATCAGAATCAGAATCAGGTTTATTGGCTGAACGTGTTGACAACCTCTTATTGTGAGCAGTTTATGTGTATTCATTGCTGCTTTTTTTATTGAGCCAGATTAACATACTCGTATTAACGTTATGCTACGTGACTCACTAGACTAATTCTTCTACTGGATTAATATTTATCATTACAATTGTTTGGAATAAACTGTAAATTCTTCTAAATTGGTCAGAAAGTGTTGATTCGTTTTCGAAAAGCAGCTCTGAGAGGAACTCCAGCTACAGCGCAAATCGGAGGTTTATATTAATGCACTCACTCTAATATGATTTTGTTTCTATGGAAACAGCTTACACAGGGACTTGGACAGCAGACGTGTGTGTGATGAGAGCTATGGTGACATTTTTCCAGAGAGATGTGCTGTGATGTGCTGGTGAAGAAACAACTGTTTATAACATAAATGATAACAGGAAGTAGGTTGTTAAGCTGATGTTCCTCAACATTACACATAACTGTACATAAGCTAGAAATTAGGACGTGTTCTTCTATAATTAATACATATTGTCATTGGGCTGATAAACAATTACGGTGCTTTGTATCAGGGGACGTTACACCAACCTATTCAATTCAGTTTTATTTATAGAACGCTTTTTAACAATGGAAATTGTCTCAAAGCAGCTTTACAGAACATCAAATATTTATGTACCTTTAAAATATGTATGTACATAAAGGTAAAACACCCTCAGATGGTACGAGGAAGAAACCTTGGGTGACACCAGAGAGTGTGAATATAAAAAATGTCTTTTCATTATGTTAACATGTAAAATAGTTGCACAGATGAACTGCACGTCATATTCTATTCTAATGGAATTGTAATGTTTTTAATGGACATTATAAAGAAGAATGGCAGAATTTTCATTTCACTCCGAGTTTTAATCTGTATAGAACTGTGTACGACAAATAAAAATATCGAATCATGAATTTATACCTTATTTACTTTAATTACAACAAAGTGTTTATATTAGAATAACCTTTTCGAAGCTAACAGTCCTTGCTCAATACTGGCACAAACAATACATACAAAACTTTGTGTCTAACCTCCTTGTTCCTTTTAAAAAAAACAAACCCTAACAACCCTATAAAGGCCAAGTCCATACTAAGCCAAGACAAACAGTCATGTTATCCCAGCTGTAACTGATGGAACTCGAAGGTCTCAGCTGACGTTCGCTGGACTTTCCCATCAGCCATGAATCTCTGGCTATTTTTACATCCGCTGCTGACACCGAGCCGTTAGAAAGGCCACACGATACACTGCGTTATGTCCTTTCATAAAGCATTGCACTGGCTTTCCCGTGCCTGTGCATCGCTCATCCACATTAATGAAGGCTTACTTACCATCTTCTTTATGGAAGAGGGATTATTTTTCTAAAAAAGCTTCCAGAAAAGAAGGACAAAAGGTCAGATACTAACGGGAACTGGGGCAAATATAATGCTTTAACATTATAATACTGATTTTCAGTGATTCACCTCAGACTTTTAACCGAATATATTTGTCAAGCTGTGACGTAAAGGGAATTCATGCACTCTTTCTTTCCACAGTATATGTGGACTAAAACCCTTGAGATTTATTGTAATGCCTTCCACACTGCAGAAGGGGGGCAGGAAAGATTCTCTGGATTTCATTAGCTGAAAAACATCATAAACGTCTGATGCCGAATGTTTTCATAATTCCTGCAATCTCAGTGTGGGGAAACTTAAGATATTTTCAGTGCTATTTAAACAAGTAAAATATTGTTGTTCCCAGGCAGAAACATCCAACATGCTTACATTTTAGGAACTTCACAAACTAACTGAAGAGTTTGATATTCAAAACACACACACACACACACACACACACACACACACACACACACACACACACACACACACACAAACAATATGCCAAGCTGCCCTTCAGCATGAAAATAAACATTGGAACAAACTGATTGGCATTTGCTTATTTACAACAGTTTTTTTTCTTTCCATTTCTTTTCCTTTTAAACCCTCCTTTTTAAAAACTTGCGACTGTGTGAAAGTTGAACGTTCTGATTCAAGAGGCACACTGAAAACATGACGTCACTACTGACCCTTCACACCCTGGACAAAACCTCTTTCAGCTCCTCCTTTCTGGCAGGCGCTACAGAGCTTTTCTTTTTAAAACTGCCAGAAACAGGAGCAGTTTCTTTCCCCAGTCAATCACCCTGATTAACAACTCACCATGATTATATTCCCTGCATCATATCTATAAGTAGTGCATTATCAGAACTGTCAGTCATCACATCATCCATATCTCTCACAAACACTACTGCTGCTGTATATTGTACAAAGAAGCATAATATTGCACAATACGGTTATTTGCACTACCGTGCACTTCTCACACTTTATGTACATAACTGATCAGTCATATATTCTGTATTCATATTTAATAATCGTACTGTCTATATCGTATCTCGTCGTCCTGTCTTGTATAGTACAGTGTTATTTATGTCTGTACTTTTGAGAGTCACAAACAGCAGGAACCAAATTCCGTGTGTGTGTGTGTGTGTGTGTGTGTGTGTGTGTGTGTCACCACTCTTGGCCAGTAAACCTGATTCTGATTCTGATTCATATCCCTATTCTGGTATTGCTCTGTTCCCCAGCTTGGCAGATCCTGTCTGTATACTGCATGTGTAATGAATGTAAAGACAACTGCATGTATAAGGACCAGTGTAATGTTACTGAGGGCTCAGGGTCAAATATCAGACTTTTTCTAACACTATTTTCTAACACTGACATTTACAACAAGCCTTCACATCCATTCATAACCACATTCTGACTCTCTCGATCAGATGAACATGAAATACGATCTGATATGATGATTCGGTTAGAATAAGACTGTCGTTCTAGCTAAGAGAAGGTAGCCTATGCTAAGCTACCTCCAGCCTGTCACACAGCTTCGTTCTCTAACGTCTACACACATAATACCCCTCCGTAATACCCTTCACGAGAACACTTCGTTTAGAAAAAGTACTTACAAAGCGAGTAGAAGAGCGCCGTTACAAACGTTTGACGTCCCGTCGCCATTTTGGAAGCACGTTTAGCTTAGCTCAGCTGTCCGCGCGCAGGGTGGACGAGCAGGAGGATGCTGCCGCCGCTCAGTTGCCATGGTGACAAATCCGTTCTCGCGAAAGAAGTGGCAGGCGGTTCACTTCCGGTTTGTGCTGCGCGTGCCTGCGAATTCCGGCTATAGATGAAATACATGCGGTATTTAATAAAAAGTAAATAATGATCATAACTTACATTAAAGAGAATCGCTTTATTTAAAGTGAATAAAATCCCCTACTTAATGGAGTTCCACATTAACTGAGCCGCAGCCACACACCTGACTCGTGTGTGCAGAGTAGGTGAGATGAACTGGGAAAGCAGGCAGTGGGTCAAACCACTGTGAGGAAGGGGAGGGAGGGGGAACTCAAGTATTTTTCACAATTTTTTAAATAATTTTTCATGTGCACGAGGTGTACACACACACCCACACACACCCACACGTGCATGTACATATGTATATATGTACACACACACACGCACAGAAACAGACACACACAGACATGCATATGCACATGTTTATATGTACACACACATGTATATGTGCACACACACGTACATGCATGTACATATGTACTGTATATATCTACACACACACACACACACACACACACACAGACATACATGCATAAACACATTTATATATGTACACACACAGACATACATACATGTACATGTGTATATATGTACACACACACACATACATGCATGTATATATGTACACACACACAGACATACATGCATGTATATATGTACCCACACACACAGACATACATGCATGTACATGTGTATATATGTACAGACACGTATATACACACACGTGCATATACACATGTATATATGTATACACACACACATGCATGTACATATGTAATGTACACACACCCACACATACACACACACAGACATGCATGTACACATGTGTTTATGTATGCACACACACACACACACACACACACACACACACACACACACACACATATTGTTTTATTTCATGCCATCCTATAGGAGCTGGATTACCTGAGCAAGGTACTGCATAATGCTACAAGTAGTGACAAGGACCCTAACGAAACACAAAACTAGCTGGACATCTCTAAATTTTAACTGCAGTGGTTTTATGCTATGATGATATATATTACTTTTCATTTTGAGAACATATATCATTCAGGCACGCCTGCACTTTATACTAGATACTATTATAATATTATATATTAATAATTAAATAAAGAAATCTAATTTTAAGGCAAATTTCAAAGTAAATTCTATGACGATATGCTTTCTAATATGCTAATATGTCAAGTAACATAATTATGGAGACTATGTCACCTGATTAGAGTTTCTGAAGTGTTAAAAAAAAGTATATAATATGCTTAAATACAGAAATCTTCATTTCTACTCATATTGTATAGCCTTAAGTTGTTTTATTAACCGTTATAAATCCAAATGTCCTGAATTTCAACAGCAGATGGCGCTATTTGTTAACCCAAACCATTTTTTCCCCATATTATCATATTCACCCTCTGTGTAAGAAGCTAAAGCAAAAGACTCTCTTTTCTGTTTTTTTTTTTTTTTTTTTTTTTTTTAATTATATGTGATTAAATATTAGTGCTTTATCTACATGGATTAAACATAATCTGCTGTAATAATTCTCAATAAGAATGTTCAGATGTGTCATTCTTTAAATAGTACAAAATAGTCAAAGTAACTGTTGGCATGACTGCAATATTAGAGGAATAAAAACATTTCAGAGGCATGCTGTTTTTGGAAAATAATAAACATTTTCAGCGGTAAGATTGACTCTGCTTGTGTTGGGCCTTATCACACCATCTTATTGTTGCTTCTTTTCCTAGAATTGCATGTATTGTCTCTTGTCATTACTTGGGATTCAAACTCACAACTTTCTGATCAGTGATCCATCGCTTTAACCACTAAGCTACCACATCCCCCACCATCTATGGTCACATCCCTCACCATATACCGTCAAGTCCACAAATAGGAAACTGGATAAAGCACTGGACTCCTAAGCCAGAGATTCTGGGTTTGAGTGTCATCTGAAGCGTGGGTTCCATAAACACTCTCTGTTAATTCTAGGCAAGCTGGGATATGTGAAGAAAACATGTTACTGTCCTATAATGTATAAATGCCTATAGGTTTGTGCCAAAATAGATTAGATTTTGACGTGACCCAAGATTACTGCAGTCTTGATTAGAGGTTCAGTCCCAGCTGAAGAGCAGCAGCCCCACAGCATGATGCTGCCACCACCATATTTCACTGTGGATATGGGTTCTTTGGTCGAGGAGCCAAAAATATCTTTTTTGGATGAAGTTCTATATATGTTTTTACCTCATCATCCTGTAATACATTTCCCTACATGGTTTTAGGTGATGGATTTTTATTGTGAGGAATGGCTTCCATCTAGCCATCCAAAAAAAAAAAAAAACAGCTACGTCTTCCTGCTATTGGTTAAAAAATGTTAGTGACTTTTTTGTCCTATTATATACTGTATTTGTATAAATGACAAATAAAAACTGCTTTCTGTCCTTTCATTTTTTTCTCCCTCATGGTTTAATGAATGTAGATGTGCTGACACTGCAACATGTCTCTTCAGCAGTAATACATATTGCACGCTAGGAGTCAGAAGGCACAATAACATATGCTAAAGACTGTTGAGAATGCATGATTGCGCTCTTAAAAATGCGAAGGTTAGAGCTGATGAGTGGCAAACCCATTAAAAGTACTGATTAAACCTGCGTGTACCATGCAGATCAGATTCAGGTTCACAACACATGACCCAGACTGTACTATGCCCCAAGCATTACTGACAGGCCCTAAGTGGCTGTGATCTGGAGTATACATTATGATGGCAGGGTATTTCTAAAGCAATCAAAAATCACAAATGAGTGACAGAGACGGAAAGGAATGGTGTCAACAATGGATATGAAAAAAGCTTCACACACTCCTGTTAAAATTGTAGGTTTTATTCATGCAATAAATGAAACTAAAAGAAATTATGTTAGATCCTAAATCCAATACTGAATTCAAGTGAAAAACAAATATAAATGTTTTAGGGGTAAAAAGAAAGCACTGTTTAACCCCCAATCATCTGAAGCTATTCCTTTGTTGATTTGGATTTGTGTTTTTGGATTGTTGCACAAGAAGTTAATTTTTTTCTTAATCTTCTGCTGTCTAACATAGCTGTTTGTGCCAAAATAGCTGTTAAAGTTACCCATGTCCCTCTGTCTTGACTAAAGCTCCAGTTCCAGCAAAAGAGAAGCAGCCCCAAAGCATGATGCTTCCACCACCATGCTTCACCATGGGTATGGGGCTCATAAGGTGATACATTTCTACCTTGCTTCCATAACACAGATGCCTACATGGTTTGGGGAGATTTATACATACATGGATTAATTCTGATCTGAGAAAGGGCTTTCATCTAACCACCCTAAAACATTCATTCATTTTCTACCGCTTAAGGCAGGATACACCCTGGATGGAGTGCCAAACCATCACAGGGCACACACACACACACTCTCATTCACTCACGCAATCACACACTATGGACAATTTTCCAGAGATGCCAATCAACCTACCATGCATGTCTTTGGACCGGGGGAGGAAACCGGAGTACCCGGAGGAAACCCCCGAGGCACGGGGAGAACATGCAAACTCCACACACACAAGGTGGAGGCGGGAATCGAACCCCCAACCCTGGAGGTGTGAGGCGAACGTGCTAACCACTAAGCCACCGTGCCCCACCATAAAACATAAGCTAGACATTTTAAGTTTTGAGTTTTGTTATATACAAAGAATTTTAACAAATATTCCTTGCCAGATAGAGTATACCTTCATCTTCTTTGGTGTGGGTGGGTCTTTGGATGTGGGGGTGTTGTTAGGATGTTTTGCAGGTTAACCTTTTATTTTTTTTACCAGTTCACTTATGTTTAAAATCAATTTATCAGACTTTCAGTTTTTCAATCATTATAAATAAATCACTTATAAATAAGTCTGATATACAATTAGTCGATAAATTGTTGGCTTTCAGTGTGAGACATTTGCTTTTACCCTTGTTGTGATAACCTTACACAATTTAAATGGTTGACGATAACAGCTTCAAATGTTAAATGCTTGTGAACAAGCACTTGGGGCATCTCAGAGACCAGAAATTGGTTTGATATCAGATATCAAATAGAAATACTTACGAAAAACTACAAATACTTGAAGTGTCTATTCACATGAATCATTAACCACAATGGTGGTATTAATGGCTGCTATTAATGGAAAATAATGAACCAATCATCAGCTTTGTACATATCAGGCTATACTGTTGAAATGTTGATAATGCAGCCATAGCAACTGCTTGATCCATGCTGATAAGATTGTGAACACGGCTGGACAGGCTTATTAACACAGCTGGCTTATTATGTGGTGCTATTACGAGATGCATCATTACAGGACGAATCGGATTATAGATTTAATTATAAATATTTGGCCATTTTTCTCCCTGTCTGTTTCTATGATATTGTTTTTGGGGTCATTAAAAATTAGGTATATGTTGTGGCCTGTAGTAATTCCACTGAGATGTTTGAATTTGTGCTACACAAGATTTATATGCGGTTTCTTTTGCTCTAGCATCTTGCAATTGCAACTAATGTCAATTTGCTGTACCATTAGATTTGTTCCATCATACCACCATTTCAGGAGGCAGTTCATACCCTTTTCCTTCACTATGTTTCATGGTGTGTTTGGTTGCCTGGTAACAGGGGATTTTCTCTGTCGCTGAACTGATGGAGCCCTTGAGTGCAGTAGTATCAGGTCACCTGTGAACAGCAAGCTGACCTGGTTAAATAGATTTCACTTCACTAAAGTGCGTTTAAGCGATTTGACATCGATTTGCCCCCATTTAAGTACTTTTGAAGAAATTTTAAATATACAATGCCAAAATGTTTCTGAACATTATGTACATTATGTTTATTTTATGTATGGACTGAGAAGTATTAGGAATTACTTTTATTGGAATGATTTAGATGCAATCTAATCAGAAATCCCAAAAATCTTTATCTCAGTAATTAGGCATTTGTAGTACAACACTGCTTTGTGTATTACATTTAATACTCATACTGCCCGAAAAAAAAATAACAAAATAAAGAAATAAATATGTTTGATAATATGGTGTAATCTAGCTAAAGACGATAACTACACATATATTGTAGTTATCATAGCTAATTCATTGCAATTCGGCCATTACTATATTATTATGCTAAGTTAGCAAATAAAACATGCTTAATATCTTATATTATGTTTCCTATATTTTAATTTGATACTTTCCATTCTTATCTGTTTTGTTAAAACAAATTGCACTCTTCATAATGAATAAACACTGTATCTGATTAAAACTTTACATGCCAGGAAGGGAACATTTCTGCTTTTCTCATATCTCACGTGACGTCTCGTGCGAACGGCCTTGTTATTCATGGGGTGTAAGGTTGTTCACACTGGACAAACGTGTCATTTTTTTTAATGAAACAGTCTATTTTGACCGTAAATGGTCAAAACATACACAGCAAATTTCATGCACTGGGCATTAAAGGAGCCTAATTCACCTCTACCTGGTGTTGTTTGGTTTACATCTTTCTTGCGCCTAGCTACATCATCTTGGACTTTGTTGTGAGGAAGGTAAAAGTGACATTTTACATTATTAAACTATTTTAATGCCGTGAGGGATTTTCAGAGAATACTGAGCTTGTTTGGAATAAATAGCTCTGTGGTTAAAACGTTGGATTACTAATCAGAATGCTGTGTGTTTGATTCCCGGGTCCACCATGTGATGCCCCTCCTGGGCCCCCGAGCAAGGCCCTTAACCACTAATTAGTCAGCTGTTTTTTTTTTTTTTTTTAGATTTTTAAGACTATGAAACGGTTATTATTTAAATAAACTCTAGTTAGGAGTTAAATCTTACTCTATATTTTAATATGTTCATGTTAATTTTAACACCAAAGCAGTTTTTACTGCTTAAAAGAGCTGAAAAATGAACTCGCAGAAAATAATACATTTAACTTTAGAGTTTGTCTGATGGTCACTCAAATGTAAACTACAGCTACTGTACAGTTAGCTGTGTACTGTAGATAGACAGATAGCTAGATAGATAGATAGCTAGATAGATAGATAGATAGATAGATAGATAGATAGATAGATAGATTTGCTTGATTTCATTGATTTACAATATCTTTACATTGTCAGTGCAGGCTTGCATTTCTGCTGTCATGGAGTGTTTCACTGATTTAGTGTACACTTTATCATTTAAATCTTATTTACTCTTAGCTCTAGTCTTTTCTGATTTTGACCTAGTTTTTGCATGTTTTTGGACTTGTTGTTGATGACAGTGTCTGCTTATAATCTGGATTCATGCTTTGGATTCTGACCAAGATTTGCAGAAAAGCCAAATTAAAGCCCTTCTATTCCATCGAACTGCTTCCTGTTCTCATGTACTAACACATTTTGTTTTAGATAAACATAAATCAAGCTCATGGTTAAATGTTTACAGATGGTTTCAAAATTATATATAAAAAAACACTTTCTGCTTGTGATTTGCTGTAGTTTTTTTTCCCTGGCATCATCTTTCAGCTCTGTTCCTACTAAGAAAAGGAAAGTGCCAAGGACTTGAGCTTCAAAAGCACCAGAATTAGGATGTTGGATGTTTACTTTCATCTAAGATTTTACAGAAGGAAAAGGACAAAAGGACGAGCCCAGCATCCCTTTGGCAAAAATGATGGAAATCTCTGCACTGGAGACATGCTAGATAACTACTGTACATGAAAATCTTGTTAGAGCTTCTGATATATGTATTTCATTACTTAATACACACATGCGTCTTATGCATGGTGTGTGTGTCTGTTTCTGTGTGTAGGCATGCAGGCATGTGTTTGACTTGTAGATGTACTGCAAATAAACAGATCAGAAAAATCTGAATCCTTTTTAAAGGTAATTTATTTATTTTTTTTTATTACAACTTAAGTACATAAGTATGCACACCCCTAAACTAGTACTTTGCTATAGTGTATTTTTGGGAAAGAGTTTTATTTTCACCTTACAAGCAGACTTCAAGGTCTTAAACTAAAATTGACCAGTATGTATTTACAACCCTTACCTAAAGCGATTTACATTTAGCTCATATTTAGGACTGAGCAGATAAGGGTTAGGGGCCTTGCTCAAGGGTCCAGCAGTTGCATCTTGGAGGTCCTGGGATTTGAACTCACAACTTTCCAACGATTTGTCCAACGAACACCTGAACCACTGTGCTACAGTACCACATCCCCTATTCATGATGCAGGAAAATCTCTTCTTCACCCTACATTCACCCTAGATCATGCAATCTGTCTATAATAAATAAATAAATAAATAAATAAATAAATAAATAATTTCTCAATCTAGATTTAAAAGAAATAAGCAAGACTGGATTCAGATGAGGATTGGTCTATTGGCGGTCAAGCAAGAAAGCAAACCCTTGTCTTTTTCCTTAGATCATCTCTACTTTGTGAAGCCCATAGCTTTTACTTAATTTCACTCTGAAGGTTGTGAAGCTTCATGAGTAGGCCTGCTATAGGTTTCATAAATAATCTATTTTCTGGTCCACTTCTTTAATCCGCTCTAATGATAATGGTATTTATTTTTTAGTTTACTCTATACTGTGTGCTTATCATACTGTAACCTACTCAATGAGAGTACACTATAAGGCCTTGCCTTTTAAAGGAGGCGATGGTTTCTTACATGCATCTTATCGTTATAAACGTTTATTCTCACTTTTATTACTTTGTCTCATGTGTGTCCTCTCTATACCTTTTGGCCAGAAATGTACTAATGGGGACTTTTCTGGCCAAAAGGAATAGAGAGGACACGTAAATTCATCATTCATTCATTCATCTTCTACCGCTTATCCGAACTACCTCGGGTCACGGGGAGCCTGTGCCTATCTCAGGCGTCATCGGGCATCAAGGCAGGATTCACCCTGGACGGAGTGCCAACCCACTGCAGGGCACACACACACTCATTCACTCACGCAATCACACACTAGGGACAATTTTTCCAGAGATGCCAATCAACCTACCATGCATGTCTTTGGACTGGGGGAGGAAACCCCTGAGGCACGGGGAGAACATGCAAACTCCACACACACAAGGTGGAGGCGGGAATCGAACCCCGACCCTGGAGGTGTGAGGCGCCATAACCCAGATTTGTGAAAATATAAGGGATTGTTGTTTTATTCAGAGTGTCCTCAGTACCTGTCAAATATTCCTGTAGCTCCTTTTATGTTGCTGTAGGTCTGTTGTTCTTGGTGATGTCACTGTTCTGTTCCATTGTATATTTGCAAACCATGGCTTCAGCAGCCAGATGATACCAAAAAGATGTAAAGAAAAGCCTACCAAAACTGGCATTTTTGGGGGGTTAATCAAAATAATTTCATTGATGAGACATTTTGAACAACAGATTTAATGTTGATTGTCATTCTGAACACAGCCACACCCCCAATTAGACACACACCCCTAAAATATTTCTCGTTGTCCATTACACAAATAATAATACACAACAGTATTAATACTATTGTCACGATGCAGGACAAAGGCGAGTGAGGATCCAAATGCAGATTTAAAGTTTAATAGTCCAAAACACAAGAAACAGATGAACAGACAGGCAGACAGAACAAGGCAGCAAACAGGGCTAACAGGACACAGGAACAGGCACACCAACATCCAACATGAGGCAACGACCAACACCAGGGAAGTGAACAAACAGAGTATAAATAAGAGACAAGAACCAATCACACAGCAGAACTAATTAGAGACAAGACAACACACCTGAGGGGATGAAGGAGTACAATTAATGTCCATGGGAACAAAAGAGTGGGCGGAGCAAACAATTAACAACCGGGAAAGACAGCAGACAGAAACAGGACAGAAACACAGACAGACTCATTACAACTATTAATACACAACTGCAGTGTAGAGACAATTTATCTACAGTGTAAGACATTTTAATATTCCATTGTGTGTGTATCATATACATTAATTTGACCTACTTTTACTCCTATCTTAGTTTTACTTTAGCAAGGACATAAATCCAGTGTCCAGTTTTTTTTTTTCAACGCAACGCTGACCAAGTTATACATACTCATTAACTGTTTGTTTTTTCTTTTTAAATTCCTAAACAGAATAAATGTGTTTTGTCTTAAATGCAAATTAGATTTTAATTTAAAACTACAGATTAATATAAACAATTAAAGTTAGAGCCCATAAATAATTTCCCCAAATATCACAATCTTTGTCTGTAAAATATTAATTTTAGTACATCCCAAATCATGAACTAAACTGAACTTCTGAAGTCTGATTGGACTTTATTTTTTTTGGCACCAGGTCCAAGCTACGGGACTAAATGACAGTAGGTTGTGAAGACAGCTGCTCTAAATAACATGCACATGTATGAGTGTATTTGTTGGGGTCAATTATCAGGGCAGCATGATGGGATGTTTATAGAGCTATGCACAAGTGTGTATGTTGCCAGTTTTATTTTCTATATACTACCTGGATTTTGTGCAGTAGAACTGAGTATAACACATGATTGTTGTTCTGTCAAACACAAATCAAACCTCCTCATGGCTCAATACTTTGAGCCCTGACAGGAAATTTAGTGATTTGTATTTGAAACAATAAAATAAAAAAATATATATATATTTTTTAATTCAATTCAATTCAATTCAATTCACATTGTCTCAAAGCAGCTTTACATAAGTATAGAAACATAATAAAATTTTATATATATATATTTATTATATAAATAAAAAAGTTCAAAGTTTAAAGTTAAGTTACTATAAATCTCTAAAATGTATCCCTAATGAGCAAGCCTGAGTCTACGGTGGAAAGGAAAAACTCCCTGAGATGATAAGAGTAAGAAACCTTGAGAGGAACCAGACACAGAAGGGATCCTCATCCTCATTTGGGTGACACTGGACAGTAATTAATGTCAATGTAAATAATGTCCTTTCTACAACATTTTGTAGTTGAGCATCTTAATTTTAGGAATTAAGCATCCAAGATGACCAAGGTGTGAGTGCATCACGAGGCTCAGTGTCAGATTTTGCAATTTTGCAGTAATCTTCCTGCTCATTTCGAGTCTGTTCGTACAAAACAGTTTCCCTTTAATATCATACACCAAAAAGGAACTTTTGGATATCGGCCTACTCCACTCCGACAGTTTTATCACCAATACTCGACTCACCACAGAGATAACAAGAACACCAGAGTTTACGCACTCGTCCCGGCCGGGCAGAAGTGCTCGCAGATTGCATCGAGACCGTAAACGAAGGCAAGGGAAACACTGAGGGATAAAAGCTAGGCTAAAGCTAACACCACACCGGCCCTCCTTACCCAGCATTTTCCTCGACAATGTGCAAACCCTGGTGAGCAAAATGAATGACATATGACTTTGCCTAAAAATCGGTAAGAGACTTATGGACTGTAATGTCATGATTTTCACTGAAACATGGCTCAATGACGGTGTACCCGACAATGCTATCAAGGTAGACGGATGCCACACACTCCGGCAGACAGAACAAAAGACGAATCCAGTAAGACCAGAGGCGGATGATTGTGCATTTATATTAACCAGGCCTGGTGTACAAAATCTGTCATTATTTGGAGACACTGCCCAGTTAAGCTTGAATTTGTCATGGTTAAATGTAGACCATTTTATCTACCAAGAGAGTTCACCTCCACTAATGTTACCACAGTATATGTCCTCCCAGACGTATAAACAAACTTTATGCAGCCATTAGCAAAAACTGACTGCTCTCCCAAAGGCTGCCTATATAGTTGCAGGTGATTTTAAACACTCAAACTTAAAGCCAGTGCTCCCTAAATTTCACCAGCACGTTTCCTGCAATACAAGAGGAAACAAAACTTTGACCATGTTTACACAAATATCACTGGAGCTTACACCACAACCCCCTCCCCCACCTTGGACAGTCAGACCACCTTTTTTTTTGTTTCTCACCCCTAAGTACTCACCACTCATCCAAAGTGTGAAGCCGTAAAGTACGACCATCAAAGTGTGGCCAACGGGGGCAGAATCTATACTTCAGGACAGGTTTAAACACACTGACTTTCCAGGCCATCAGTGACTATAAACCCAGCAACTTCTCCCATCAACCACAGACGTCTCATTCTTAAACGTGCTTAACAACAGAGAGACACTAAAACTCTGAAACAATTCCACATCCGCTCTGCCACCATCACCCTTAACACAGGTGTACCACAGGGCTGTGTACTGAGCCCACTCACGACTGCAGGCCTGTGTATGAATCTAATTCCATAACCAAGTTTGCTGACGACGCCACAGTGATTGGCCTCATCACCAACAACAATGGGGCAGCCTACAGAGACGCGGTAGAGCATCTGGACGCATTATGTGCCGACAATAACCTGCTCCTTTACACCTGCAATACAAAGGAGCTCATCATGGACTTCAGGCGGGAGAGAGGAGGCACGCACGCCCCATCCACATCAACGAACTGCCAGTTGAACGTGTCTCCAGCTTCATGTTCCTGGGGATCCACATCTCTGAGGACCTGTCCTGGACAACCAACACCTCGAGCCTGGAAAGCTCACCAGCACCTGTTCTTCCTGAGAACATTGAAGAAACATACTGTAACATGTCTTTAGCCATCCTGTGAACATTTATCGCTGTGTGACTGAGCATCCTGACCATTGAGGAGGTCCAAAGGAAACGCTGTCCGTGTCATGCTCGGATAGCATTCTTAAAGACTCCTCCCACCCTGCCCATAGATTGTTTGCCCCCCTTCCCTCCAGTAGATGTCTCCCGACAAAAACCTGTCGACTGAGGAGCAGCTTTTTCTAAACTCTGCCTCCTGGTGACCAATATATTATGTTAATATCACCTGTATGTTTGTGGATATAATATTTAATATATAACACCATATATATTTCATGTCTATAGTACCCCACCTGTATATCTTGTATATCCATACCGATATATACATAGCATATTCTTTTGTATATTATCCTGTTCATACTGCAAATACTGTATCCATATTGTAAATACTGTACATCGTGCACTTGCTGCTTATTGCACTTTTGGTTAGATGCCAAACTGCATTTCGTTGCCTTGTACTTGTACATGTGTAATGACAATAAAGTCGAATCTAATCTAATCTAATCTAATCTAAAGAGCTCTTGAGGACTTAATGGGTCAGCACAATTTCAGAGTTCACCACAGACCTAACACTAATTCCTTCCTGCCAAAGTCTTCGAATGTTCGCTGATGAAGGTCCGAGCACAACGCTAATACAGAAACACTCCCACTATACTCTGCTGCAGTGGTGCAGTCCAGGTGATATCCACCCATCCTTTTTCTGAACTGCTTATCCTACACAGAGTGACGAGGATCCAGGAGACTACCCCAGGGCACAAGGCGAGGGACACCCTGCATAGGGTGCTAGTTCATTGCAGGGCACAAGTGCATACACACATTCACACACTACAAACAGGTTAGTGATGCCAGTCATTCATATCTTTAAACTGTTGGTGGAAACTGGAGTACTCAGAGGAAATCACCAAAGCATGGGGAAAACGCCATAGCAAATTCCAGACACACAGGGCAGAGGCAGGAACCAAGACCACCACCCCTGAGGTGCGATTACACTTACAATTACCCTATGAGATTTGTACAAACCTCTTTGCTTTGTGTTACTTCTAACTACACTGTGGATGAATCATATCTAATTAAAAATGATGAATGTGATGTGCAGATGACACCGTGCAGAGCTTTGAATTCCCTTGTGGAAAAAAGTGTCACTGAGTGCAGTTTATCACTGTCCATTATGCTTTTCTGTGCATTCATTATCTCTTGATAAGTGGTTTCTCATGGGAACTTCTGCATCTCTGTGGGACTCATACAATGCAGAGCACAACTGTGTCAGGAAATAATACATCGGCTTGACATTTGTGACTGTAGTGCAAAAAGGAAAAAGCCAGAAGTAAAATAAACACAAAATATCAATATCGTAGAACAAAGTACCAACCACTATCCACTGTAGCACTTATCTACCATCTGGTAGATCCCAGGATGCACACACTCATACAAACAGCCATTCAAACCCTACAGCAAATTTAAAGATGCCAATCATTTTACAACTCTTTCTACAATAATCTATTATGGACTCAATTATATCAATCTTTTTTTAATACTCACTTTACAGAAAATACGTTTGCCTGCTGTTTTCCCTGTGCATGAAGAAGGTGCATAGAAAATGAATTTGTATTCTGTGTTCTCCAGGGGGGGTTAATATCGTTGTGTGTGTGTGTGAGGAAACATGCATGGTCATTATTTTCTAGTTTGATATTGTCTGTTTTCACACATCTTGATTTGCTTGGTACCTTTAGATTATTGTTGGGGTGCAAAATAATTAACAACAAATATTTCTGTGTTGGCACAACAGTTAATTAAAACTGCAGCCTCACAGCTACTGTGTTTCTGGTTCCAGATTGCTGTGTTAAAATTTCTCCCTATGGGTTTCCTCCAGTTTCTCTGTTTTTATCCCACATCTTAAAAAACATGCTGGTAATCTGACTGTGTCTTTTTTGTGTATAGTGTCATTGTGATGGACCGACATCCCATGCACACAGGAGGTATTCCCACTTCACACCCAGTGTGTTCCCTGGATACGATGTATGCAGCTATTTTATTATTTTTTTACTTCATGATATAATCTCCGTTAGCTTGTATATAATTATATAAAATATGTTAATGGTGTGTATGTGTCTCTGTGTATTGGCATCCCGTCCATGATGTCCCCCACCTTGTCTCCTCTGGGATTGACCCAGGATCCCTGGGCAACTCTGGATGCATGGATGGATGGATGGATGGATGGACATCAATTTTTTTTTTTTTTTTTGTTCAAGGCAAACATGCATCAGAAACATTATTAACATATATCCTACAAATACATGATTAAAACATATCAGTGAACACAAGCTAAAAGTTTGGTGATGATACCAGTAACTCACCATGATATAAAAAGCAAGCATGGGAACTTTTTTCTTCACATCATGATCAGTTTACATTTACAGTGCCAGAGCTGATCAGAACTAGAAAGCTGTGGACGCGCGGCTCATCTGTGCGCATGATACTGCGGTTGCACCACACCACACTACACAACACTACACAACATCAGCACGCTCCAACTCACCTTGAGTGAGTAACCGTGTTCTGTATTACGCACACAATTAACCAATACACTAACCGACTTCTGGCCGCCTCAGCCAATCAAAAGGTAACAGTGGCGTGGTCTGCTGCTGCATTTCCCACTCCAGTGTCGCAATAGTAGCGAATAAGAGCGCCGCGTGGGCGGAGCCGCCGTCTGAATTCCCGCACTGGGTTTCGCGTCGCGCTTGAGAAGCGTCTCCGTCTTCCACGAGTGTGTTGGTGCAGGTGTCCGGGGGGAGGATGAGGAAGAGGATGATGATGAGGATGAGGATGCCATAAGAAAGGCGGGCAGGGGCAAGAATGAAGGGAGACGCCGGAAAGAGAAAGAGAGATATAGAGTGAGTGAGAAAGAGAGAGAGAGAGAGAGAGAGAGAGTGAGAAAGAGAGAGAGAGAGAGAAAGAAAGAAAGAGAGAGAGAGAGAACGGGAATATGATATGAATAACGGGAAAACGGTGCTGTGCGCAGAAATCGACTATGTGCAGAATATCGAAAGGGCCACGCTGAGCTGTTATTTCTGGTCGGCGACAGTACTATGATTTGGTATGTGGCCACTTTGATAGCAAGCGTTTTCAGCACCAGGGGAACGACAGCTCAAGGTGAGTGGAAGCGCAGCATGTTGTCTTTTTTTTTTATTATAAACCCAAACAACAAACCCAAACAAACAGACATATTTCCTGCACCATTATTTCCGTTTTTTGTTGTTGTTTTTTTTCCAGTCGTTCTTTCATACATTCATATAGCAGGTTACACCAGCCAGCAGCAAAGCATGAGGAAGTATGTGCATTTCTTTTCTTTGTTTCTTCCTTTATGTTTTTTTCTTATCATTCTGCATAACTTGCATCAAAAGTTCAAAGTCGGTCATTCGTCATGATTGATCCTGCGCCTTATAATGATGTCTGATGTGAGGCCGTGAGCGGCGCCCAGACACAAGGCGTGTAAGCATCGCCTTCAGCTCCATCACCTACATCTAAAGACAAGCGACGCACAATTCACGTGCCATTTTACGCTTTGCACGCGCTGTTTAAACGAATGTATATGGCATGCACGTATATGGCGTGTAATTGTGTGAATGTAAAAATAAATAGCAATAAGAATAAGATTGTCCAGCATCCTGGAGACACTATGCATTCCAGCCTGTGCACAGGATTAGGGCAGGATTAAGAGAGCAGACATGAGGACCTGCGATTGTGTGCTCTGATTTATTCTCGACATATTGCATGGTGTAGTCTATTCTCGCTGCAGTCGTTGGCTATTATCAATCTGTTCAATCGTATATTTTTTGCAGGCGCCATGCTGTGTTCAATAGCTACACTGTTTTGGATGCACTACCAAACGCGGCTGTGTTAGGCCTACTAACGGCCACTGTATTATTATTATTATTATAATTTATTATTAATGCAAATCATCTGTACATGTGTGCACGTTCTGCTTTACGTTAAACAACAGCTTGCACACCCGTGGACTTATTTAACCTTGCGTTTTCCCCGCGTGTCCAGGAGAAGGGGTCGCTCTGTCGCGCTAATTAGGACTACGCGCGTGCATCTGGACTCCACACAATTAGTCCATAGGTTGTGTGAGAGTCACTATTCCACTAATCTTACATGCAACCTACTGAATTGATGCATTTTGTAAAATAAAATAAAATAAAAATAAAAAAAACCATTCCTTTTATTATATCTCCTATTTTACGGCTTTTAGATTTGGATTGTATTGATATTGACCTTATGCTCAAAAAATCCAGGCTACATCCAGAGTCCAGGTCTTATTAAGCCCCGAGATGAAGTAATAAATGCATCATTATAATCAGTGATCATTAGCACTTAATTGGCTTGTAGGCACAAAGCTGTGGCACAATGCGGGTGTGAAGCGAATCAGAAACTGACTTCACTGGTCACACAGTGCAGTGGGCAAGGTCATCTCTGAGCCTGTGTAGACCCGAATTGGCATGGAAAATATTGATTCACTGCTGAAAATGTATAAAAACGTAAAGATGTGAACTGCAGAAAAGAGCGACGGGACAGTTCGGCACGCCTGTGGGCGGGGCTTAACACTGCAGTTACAACTATAGCAGAACATTGACAAAGCTGCATAATGATTATTATAACTTACAGATAATGTATTTGTGTGTGTGTGTGTGTGTGCAAGTGAGTGTGTGTGATTATTATTATTATCATTATTATTATTATTATTACTATTATTATTATTATTATTATTAATGTTATAATTATAATTTAATTTTTATTATTATTTCTTATTATTTCTACTATTATTTTTTTTATTAACATTATATTTTTAAAAACATATTACACAGCAATAAACTTGCACAAATCTATACCTCAGCATTTTTTAATTCTTCAGTATGATTGGTCAGAAGGTTAGTTAATTTTCTATAACAGCAACTTTGACAGTAGTCCCGTCTGTAAGGTGTAGCATAGATGTTTATGTTACTGGGCTATTTTAAAGGTCGTAACATCTAGTTCACCGGAGCCGTTTTTCAATATATGGTTTTATGCTGCATTGAATCTCTTTTTTTGTTCTTATATTACCAAGAACACAAGTACTGTGTTCGCACCTGGATGTGTTCTTGATCTGTTGACTGAATCCACTCGAAGTTCCAGAAGTCATTGCGATGAAGCATCTGAACAATAATAATCTAAATATGCATTTAAAAAGAATGATTTTGATATATGATTTATATTGCAGCATATACAGTATGTGGTTGTTGAAAAGAGAAACTTGTCTCTCTGAACTATTTTAATCTATTACAATTATCCAATCTATTATCCAAAGTAAATTATTATATTAGTATTATTGGCGGTCCTGTCCCACTACTCCAAATATGCTGGGACGGTCCACTGTGCAAAGAAAGATCGCAGCACATCTCAGTTCTCACAAAGATGTGTACTATGTCGTCCTCTTCATGAAAGTTCGTTCTTTCAACGTAGCCTGACAAGACTGGTCTTCACGTGGACGCAAGTCAATTCTGCACATTCTTATATTTGAGAACCAGCTTTGTATGAGACTTGTACGACAAGAACGCACATAATCTAAAGACAAAAATAAACAGACTATTATTATTTAACAAAGAAAAAGATTTAACGGTTTTGAGCTTCCTGTTAAATGACAAGCTGTGTTTTTGTATTATTGATTTCAAAAGTCAGGAAAGAGGATGTGTGTGTGCCATGTGTGGCATCAAGGCCAAGTCTTGTGGACAATCCAATAGCTATAAATCAAACTATAAATGGGTCAAAATTTTGACATCATTCTTGTGTAAACCTTTTACAAATTACTTTTGTAAAAAATATACATTTTAATGGCTGTATAATGAAAGGAGGAGCTTGAAATCTAATCACAAACCCTAAAGATGTGAAATTAAGAATAACCTTATTGTGTCACCTTAAAGCTCCAGGGTCCATGGTTAGATCCCGAGCTCATGTTTGTCAGACTGTGTGTTAACTTCGCTTGTTTTTCTTGCACCCCAACAAAAAAGCTGTCTGAGCTAAATTGGTGTGAAAGAGTGTGCAACTGAGACTGTACAGTGAAGAGTGACCCATAATGGACTTAACTCCTATTTGGGGCGATTGCATGACAAGGATAACAAAATTACTGAAAATGAAAGGATGAACAAACGAAACTAAGAACAATACAGGCATTCTCTAAGCATGCATATTGAAAGGTGCTGACACAACTTAAATGCTTAAAATGAAGTTCATAAATGAATAGCATTTCCTACTACCTAAGGATGTAATGTACTCTGGAGATGTACAGTAAAATCATACACGCATGAGTTTTAAAATACATTCCCAGCAACCGATGCAATAGTATTGTATGTGATGTCTCACTTGTCAGAATGATTTATTCTTTGTAGCATTATATACATTTAGTTTTTTTGCTCCAGGTCAGCCTATAAGAAGGAAATGATGAAAAAATAAGGCATGACTTGATAAAAAATAAAAAAACCTAGGCTAGTTTCCATAACACACCAAAACCCAGGTTTGTAAAAGCAACACGTGAAAATGTTTTTGCTATATTAGTGAATTGAATCTCAATAAAAAACTAACCCTAGTGTCCAGAGGTGATCACAATCGAAGACATTTTCACAATGCATCATAGGTGTCATGGCATTTAGGTTTGCAAACAAAAACCCTGCAACTATGCTTCAAAAACAAGGGATTTAGTCAGATAGATGAGTCACGTTTATGTTGTGTTTTTTATCATGGCATAGTCATTAGTCTTCAGCTCAGGTGACTGATTGTGTGTTTCACATGTTCTCATTATGTTTACATGGGTTTCACAAGTTCAACAAGTCTCCAAAACATGCTCGTGGGTGGATTGCTTGTGTAAGTTTCCCCCTGTGTGTGTCTGTGTATATATATATATATATATATATATATATGTGTGCGTGTGTGTGTGTTTCTTTTCTATCTCGTACCTTGTGATGAACCGGTCTACCTTCCAAGGTGTATTCCTGCCTCGCCCTCAGTGTTCCTGACTCCAGATCCACCACGACCCTGACCAGGATAAAGCTAAGAATGAAATGAATAAACTGGGGATCAAGTCTGAGGCCTATTGGTTTTTTAGTTTATTTATTGTTTTTTTATGCTCCCGGTAGTTAAAATCAGGACATTTGCTGAACACATATGAATGAACCCAGATAAGGAGAGCTACAGCTCACGGACAGCTAAGGACAGAAGGATTCACACAGCTGTCTGATTGCTGATAATACACACCCTTGGCAAAGCCAAATCCTTCTTCTTCTCCTCTATTCTTCTTCACCATCTTGCCAAGCAGTAATCTTTAAAACTCACAGCTTTTTAAGGTGACTGGTCCATACTGCTTTTGTTTTTTCTGCACCAACACTTAGTAAGCCTTATTTCCTCCCTAAAAATTTCGCAGGTTTTAAATCAAACTCAAATGCAGCACAATTTCCTAAAGGCATTCTTCTTATGAAAACATCTAGAGAACAGAGATCTGTAATACTGTAACTACATACTGCTTCCTATTTCCTGAAGTTCTTCTTCTTCTTTTTTTTTTAAACCAGGATGCATTTTATTTCCTGTTATCAAGCACACTGAATCAATAAATCTAGATCCAGAAGTTCCTGGCTGTTAAACTGCAGTCTGTCTGGATGATATCCCTTCTATTAGTTTCAACCCCTCTACTATTGGAAAAAGTCTAAAGAAAGACACGTTTTTTACATTGAAAAATATTACAGTTTTACACAAAATCTGCAGTTTCCTGTCTGTTTGTAATGACTTTTTTATTTTATTTTATTTTATTTTAACTGCTATAAATATATAAAGATATAAGAAATTAGAAAAGAGTTTTATGATACAATTTAGAATAGAATTATATTCATGGATGAAATAGAATGGATATTATATTGAGTTCGTCCAGAAATGAATTTTTCAAAATGAACATAGATTTTTCGTCTCATTCATCGCCATCATCACAAATTTTATTCAGCCAAAGCCATCTTTAATTGCCGCGTTTCGCACAAGAGTTGGCGTGGACGTCAATAGAAACCTCTGAGAAACCTCTGAAAATGTTTATAAATAGGCTACAAAGGTTTGACATAGAAACGATATCATATGACGAAAGGTCACCATGAAGCTGTTTTAGACTAAATATCATTGGAACACTAATATAAATACACTTCTAGCATTGACTAGAAGTTTTATTATTATCTTTTGGAGTCTGATACTGAATTATATACAGTATCTTGTAGTATTTAGTAACGATCGGCTACCTCTGTTTCTATCCTCGGTTATAGAAGAGCAAGGGACTAAGTTAATATAGTTCTGTATTTTAGTTATGCACAGTAATAACAGAAAGAATTACAAGAAATTTACAAGTATGCAGCAAAATCAAGCATTTTTGGCTGCAACAATCACAAAAAACTCATAAAATTATGGACATACACATTATTTTTATCTTATATATAACGTTGTGAATTATTGAATGGAAGGAAAGGGTGAAAAGTATTATTCATATAATATATCATAATATATATATACATATATATATATATATATATATATATATATATATATATATATATATATATATATATATATATATATAGTATTATTCTATATTATATTTAAAAAAGTATTAACAAAGTATTATATTTGAGCATCTGCAAATGTATCAGTCAGTGTGGCTTATAGCAGTGCTCAGTTCTCAGAGTTTGAGTTATAGCTTTGCATGCAAGCTTGAGCTGAGGCACAAGCTCTTCCCCACTGCCACTCTCTCTCTCTTTCTCTCTCTCTCTCTCTCTCTCTCTCTCTCTCTCTCACTCTCTCTCTCTCTCTCTCTATCCTCACGCTTTCTCACCTTTCTTTCTGTCTCTCTCAGCCCTCCGTCAGCTGGAGTTGTGTCAGCGTGGCCTGCGCTGTCTCCTTTAGATTTATTAAATATTCAGCAATCTGCTTCCACATACTGAACTGCACTCGGCGTCTGTGTGCACTAAAGCCAAGACCCACACACCTCCGTGGAAACTCCTCCACGTCGGAACGTGTTATCGCTTTAACCCTATTGTGTGATGTTCATTTTCACACCTTAGCTTCCTTTAAAGAGAAACGAAATGTATTAACAGGGTAAGGATACTCCTTTCCAACATGCTCTGTTATGCTTGTTGTATAATTTAGCACATTTGTACCTGTAACGTTATGAAGGGAAATGCTCTAGATGAGCCGCTTTGGGATTCTGCTGTCCTGTGTGCAGATCTTATCGCAGACTAATCTAATGTAGAGAAAAGTGGATGAGGCCCTGCTGTGTTTGTGCTAAAGACCACATTTCCTGCTAAGGTTTTGTTCTGCTGTCATCATTTTTGTCTATAAATGTAATCAAATGCCTTTATATGCATTATGGAGAGGAAACTGTACATCCTGCCTGGAGGCTTTATGTACAAACATATCTATAGTCTGTATACACTCGCTGGACAAAGAGCAATGCATAAAATCATGCAGATGCAGGTCACATCAAACATCAGAATGGGGCTTGTACTAGACGGGCTGGTTTGAGTATTTCAGAAATTGAAGATCCCCTGGGATTTTCACACACAACAGAGTTAACACGGACTGGTACGCCATTCTCGGTTTTATCTGACAGGAAACCTAGAGTGACTCAAATAATCACTCCTTACAACTGTGGTGAGCAGAAAAGAATCCCAGGACGCACAAGACATCAGACCTTAAGGTAGATGGACTAAAATGGCAGAAGTTCACATCAGGTTCTTCTCCTGTCAGCCAAGCACAGGAATCTGATACTACAGTGGGTGCAAGTTTACAGAAACTGGTTCAAAAGTCTAGGCAATTATTTTCGCTCATTCTGATGCTTGGTACTTTTTCGCAGATGGTTGACTATTGAATGAATTAACAGGAGTATATATATATACAGTAGAGTTCTGTTTCCACCATAATTGCACAATTAATGAGTTTATTAATTCATTTATTTTATCCCTTCCTTCCTTTTTTCCTTCCTTCCTTCCTTTTTTCCTTCCTTCTTCCTTTCTTCATTCATTAATACACTAGTAATCACTTTGTTCTTGTCAGGGTGGTCGTGGATCCAGAGCCTATCCTGCAAATACTGAGATACTGAGATAATAAGATACTGATACACACTTAGGTGGATACACACACTTTCTCACACTTGTTTACACCCATGGGCATTTTAGTTTAGAATGTTTTTGGGTGGAGTATGGAAACCTGGAGAGCCCGGAGGAAACCAAATTTGCCAAAGTTGTTACCTGAACTAAGGGTTGAACCCGCTAACCTGAAGCAACACACACAAATCACAGTCTCCCAAAATGGGACAAGTTCTTTCCAAACCAGTGCCTGGAACAGACAAATTAATGTTGTATGCTGTACATTGAAATATCGAGGCCGGAAACAGATTGGGAAATTTAGGGACACCAGGCTCCAGATGGGGGTGAGTTCATGAGATGAGAACAGGGTGCACACTCTATCAGATGGACATCAGTGACCCTGCTAAAATGACCATGTCTTTACTTTTCAAAGGACTTAGTGACCATCTGGTGTCCCTGAGGTGTCTGTACTACTCGACTTTATTTTCCATCCTGTGCTTTGTTTAAGTTACTGTGAAGAAGACATTGTGATGCCTATGATGCAATCTTGACACAATTTTGTTCAAGTTTTATAAAATGCGACCTCTAAAGTGAGTGTACTGATAGAATTCTTCTGGAGCGTAGGCTCTTTTTTTCTGTGCTGTTAGTCAGCATGTGTCCGCTTGGGTATTTGGCCTTACACTGTCATCAGAAATATCTCTTTCAATAACTAAAATATAATATCATATCCCTGGGTGAGGGGGGCACGGTGGCTTAGTGGTTAGCACATTTGCCTGACACCTCCAGGGTTGGGGGTTCGATTCCCGCCTCCACCTTGTGTGTGTGGAGTTTGCATGTTCTCCCTGTGCCTCGGGGGTTTCCTCTGGGTACTCTGGTTTCCTCCCGGACATGCATGGTAGGTTGATTGGCATCTCTGGAAAATAGTGTGTGATTGCGTGAGTGAATGAGAAGTTCGGATAAGCAGTAGAAAATGAATGAATGAATGAATCCCTGGGTGAAAAAACTAGCACTCCAGATCATTCTCTCCTGGAGTCAGATTTGGTGTATGTGTGTAGCATCAGGGCCGTTGTGGCTCAAGCGGTTACGGCTCTGGGTTTGTTTATCAGAGGATCGGGGTTCAAGCCACAGCACTGTAAAGCTGAATGTTGGGCTATTGAGCAAGGTCCTTAAGTGATCAGAGCAAGCACATGCTGTGATTTATCAAAAGCTGATCAGAGAGACAGAACACCGGAGAAGTTGAATATTTATTGCTTAATAGAAGTGTTTATTTTACAGATATATATTACAGCATAGTGAAATTCTTTCTTTGCTTATCCCAACTTTGAATGTTGGGGTCAGAGCACAGGTTCAGCCATGATACAGCACCCTGGACCAGAGATGGTTAAAAACCCCATAAACTCCTACATCAGGTTCAGACTTACATCATCATACTAAAAGGAGCAAGAAATAAATACTGCCATTTATTACGAAAACATAGGGCACATTTTGATGCTTACAGAATTGTTCAGTATCAAAAAATACATGTTGCTCCTCCAATTGGCACAGCAAAGCCAATTCTATTCCAATTTCTACTTTTTTTTGCTATACAAAAGACATTTGAGTTAAAATGTGCTTAAGAAATCAGAGGATTGATTCAAATTTTAGCTTTAGTTTCCTGATTTAACAAGTATGCTCCGTTAGATTGGCTGTTTAAATAATTAATAGAATAAACGTCTACTCCAAATCTGAGCTCTGGATTTCACCTGCGAAGACTGCATTTGTTTGTTAACAAAAGGATAAACCAATATAAAGACCGAAGAGATATACAGTATACTATATGTGGAAAAAAGTCTTTTTGAAGCTGAGAAAGGAGAAAAAAATGATCCGAGACATTGCACATGGATTGAGCAATAGAATTGTTTATAGAATTGCTCAATCATTTAACAATTTGGAATGTTCTGGTAAAGAAAGAAACTACAACGACTGTCCAGTCAAGAAAAACCACAGCTGCTGATGACAAACGTTGCGAGAGGTGTGAAGAAAAACAAACAAAAATAACAGTCAGTGACGTCACCAATGGCCTCCATGGCATTATTTGAAAAATGTCATTAAGGGCAGAAATATATTGTCCATATCAGAAGATGCAAACCTGTTTTCAGCAATAAGAGTTAGAAAGTATGATCAGAAATCAGAATTTGTAAAGAAATACAGAGATGATCCACAAATGTTCTATAAACAAGATTAACCTCTACCAAAGTGATGTATAAAATGAGATAAAACTGTAAGTCACTATGGATAAAGGCATCTGCCAAATGCGTAAATGTAATATCCATGTCATATCTTTAGAGTCGTAGTGGTTAGTATTTTTATTTACCAACTGTAGGATTGGGATTTACATTTACATTTACATTTACAGCATTTGGCAGACGCCCTTATCCAGAGCGACGTACATAAGTGCTTAAATCTCTAACATTTTAATCTCATAAGTTACATACTTAAGATACCATGAGTTTAAAACATTTGTTCAAAGTTACAATGAAAAAGTGTCAAAGGTGTGTTTTTTTTTTGTTTTTTTGTTTTTTTTAAAATGCGAAAGATAATGAAAGAAGTGCTAGTTGAAGTGTTTCCTGAATAAGTAGGTCTTCAACCGCCGCTTGAAAATAGCCAGTGACTCAGCTGTCCGGACCTCTAGGGGAAGTTCGTTCCACCACCTTGGTGCCAGTACAGAGAAGAGTCTTGTAGTATACTTGCCTCTTACCCTGAGAGATGGTGGAACCAGTCGAGCAGTGCTGGTAGATCGGAGGGTGCGGGGTGCAGTGCGAGGAGTGATGAGGGCTTTGAGGTAAGAGGGAGCTGGTCCATTTTTGGCTTTGTAGGCCAGCATCAGTGTTTTGAATCTGATGCGTGCAGCTACCGGAAGCCAGTGGAGGGATCGCAGCAGCAGGGTGGTATGAGAGAACTTTGGCAGGTTGAAAACAAGCCGGGCAGCTGGGATTTGCATTGTGTTTTGTGTTTATTGTGTTTTTGTGTTTGTCCAGGCATTTCCAGGTTTCCTCCTCAGTCGAAAGATGTGATGTAGGGTGCTTGGCATCTCTAAATTGTCTATAGTGAGTGTGTGTGTGTGCGTGTGTGTGTGTGTGTGATTGTGCTCTGCAATGGGTTAGGTGTTCCTCACCATGTGCCTAGTAACAGACTTAAACTTGGTTGTGTTTAGCACATATTTCCCTGCAGCATCATGAAACAGACATTATACCAGTGACTTTGTGACAGAGTAGCCCTGCCTTTGAGCATATTTCTGTTAACTACTGTCTAAAACTCTTCATGTTCATCTTCAGCTTGTGGTATGGGTTTGATTTGATCACTCATTCCTCTCTACAGTTCGTGTAGCCGCCTTCGGCGCGACTCTGAGCACTTGTTTTGTGTTAAATGACCTTTACCAAAAGCATGCTGGTGTTCAAATACACATCTATCCTGTGGCCAAGCAGCTGAGCAGTTCTCTGTACCTCTCTGTGCACCTCTATACTTCCCTCGCTGTACGATGGCGGATTCCCAGTGCGCCGTTGTTTAGGATTGAGGCTGATAGTAGGTTTCACTCTCTTCCTTTCCCTTGCCTTATGCTGAGTCTTATACTGTAGTTAACAAGTAATTAATTTGTGTGAACATCCTGAAAAAGACTCACCGAGTCATACATAGAAAATAGAAATTCATATTATTTTCAATTACAGTTAAAAGGTTCTGTATGGGCTAATGTTGAATGGGCGATAGAACTTCTCTACTTGTATGCTAAGGTCTGGTTGTTTATTTACTATATCGTCGCTGTCGGGAGGAATCCTCATATCTCCAAAACCATTATTTTTCAGGAAATGAAAAAAACGCCGTACCTTATCTGCAGTGCACAGGGTTTAGTCCGCGTTGCAGTGGATTGTCTTGCGCTAAATTCCTGTCCTCAGATGAGCACCAGAACTAGCGGGGGTCAAGATTTTTTTTTTCTTTGAGCCCAGTGTTTTGAAGACATTTACCTCAGAAGACGTGTTGATTCGTTGCGACTCTTCTTGAGGAGAAATATGCCGCGAAGCTCTCCCACGGAGTGAAGAAGAGGTGGACAGTTGAAGTGTCCAATGGAGTTATGAGATTTGCGCTCAAGCTATTTTCAAGACTTTAGATTGGTTAATAACTTGTAAAAATAACAGACCCACGTGGGGACTGACCAATAGCATCGATATGTGAATGAAAAAATATGAAAAATATGAAATTGACCAAATTTGGACATACGAGGTTTCCGCCCGACAGCGACGATATACTGTATACTATATGAATAGAAACTGAAGAGAATAGAACTGAAATAATTCAGAACTCTTCTGTTAAAGCACTGATAATGATTAATAAAAAATCTCTACAGATATCAAGGTGCTAGGTGCCCCAAATATTTGTATATATTTATATTTATATTATCTCCTGGCCTCTATAATTTAAGCTAGTTGCACCACTTTAGATCCCACAATGTTTTTTCATTGTACTTTAAATTGCTCAAATTTGACAGGTTAAATAATCACTCAAATTTTTGGTTTGGTACCAATTATTGCTCAGGCCCTAGTATGCACTTGCAAGTGTGTGTATAAACAAGCTTTTGCACTCTATGCTCCTTCATTAAAAATTCCATCAATAGTATTTCTGACATGATACTATATCTCTCCTAGTGTTACTCATCCCAGTCCTTAGAACCATTCTTAAGGTCCAGTTATTTTCTGTCTTTCAATTACAACTAGCTTGAACGAAGAAATCCATATTGAACAACTGATGTATGTGGGGTGTAAGTGGCGAAAGAGCAAACGTGGACTGTCGAGAGGATTGGGTTGGGTAGCACAGCCAGTGCTGGAGAAATGATTAAATACAGAATAAAATCTTAGTTTAAAGTTTAAGTATTGAGGCAAAAATGTAAGCCAAATAGTCGTTAATTTTAAATAAGCTTGATTAGTTTTGATTAGTAAAACTAACAATTGTAAAAATCTACAAATATTTAAGATATTCAATGAAATAGATTGAAGATAGAAGAATTTAATTAGACGCTTTAAACTGAAATTAGTCCAGTGGATTGATTTGAAATGAATACTTTGAAGGTCTAAAATGCATAGGAGTAAAGAGAATGTTTATTTTGTAAATTTAATTAATTAATAGTGCAGTTGTTTGATTTTTATAAACGCACACAGATTTTTAATTTAGTATCTCAGTCCTACATTTTGTTGCACACACAATTAACCGTCAGCACATGATAAAAATATCATGTGCTGAATTAAGTGCTGTTTTATAAGCACGTAAATAGTAAATACAGACACCATATTGTTGTTCATATTATCATTGTGTTCATTTTTGACTTTTTACTTTTACTTTTGTGTACCTTTGTGTCTGCATTTCCGATGGCCCATATTTTTGGCTTGAAGACAAGTTTGTATAAATGTAATGGTTTAGTTCAGTGATTCTCAAATGTTTTGTAGCCAAGTTAACTGTAAAATAAATCCCACTGACCCTCTCAGAATGAAATCACATAATGAACAATATATATTTTTTTCTCTTCGTGAAACATATTTACACACACACTCTCATTCACTCACACACTACGGACAATTTTCCAGAGATGCCAATCAACCTACCATGCATGTCTTTGGACCGGGGGAGGAAACCAGAGGAAACCCCCGAGGCACAGAAAAGGTTCGGTGCCTTGCTCAAGGGCACCTCAGTCGTGGTATTGCCGGCCAGAGACTCGAACCCACAACCTTAGGGTTAGGAGTCAAACTCTCTAACCATTAGGCCACGACTTCCCCCTGTTATTGTGCATAACAGATTCCTGGGGTCCCTGGCCAATACTTTGGGAAACATTGGTTAAGATGCTATTGAAAAAAACGTCACCTTTGATGCTTTTACTCAAAAACATTCATGAAGTCCACCTTACTTAATCATGTACTTAAAACTTACAGTCAGGATGAAAAAGTAAGAAAATAATTCCAGCTCTGGAGAAGAAGGAAAAGATGCCTCACAGTGACACAGTGCTAATGTACAGAATGACTGATAGGAGTTTGGAGCATGGAGCATAGAGCATGGCTTCATTTGACTTTGGCTTCGTTATTTAGCCACAGCTCAGGATGCGATAAACTCAGCCTGCAGGGGCTACTTCTGTTTAAACCCTCTGTTATACCCATGACAAATTATAACCTGTTTGTCTTATCTGCTTTTCATATGTAATTGCTTTTGTTCCGATCCCAGATACACAATATTTATTATTAATACAATGTGTGTGCAATACATGGTTCTGTTAACGTTTTATCCAACAAGCCTCCAATTAGGTTATAAGATATTCATATTAACAAACCTTAAACCTGCTTGTGCCTTGTAGAGTTGGGACTTGAGGGGTTTTTATTGCAAGGTTGTTGGCATGTGCAAGATCTAGTGAGTTTAAGAGAGTGTGCACACGGCCCTTTGGCCATTTATCATGGCTAAACCGCCTATAGCACGGTTTATATTTAGGCTCAGGGCCAAACACATAATTTGATGAAATCTGTTCTCTTTCTGTCTAAAATCGGTGCAGACAAAATCTAATAAAGTGACCTATTTCCCAAGAACAAGAAGATTAAATTGGTAAATACTACCACTAATTGATGTTTAGCAGCACTTACTGAAGAAGATGTGGAAATAATTTCTATTGCGGAAAAAGCCCTATCAGTGCAACACAAATATATGCTTTCATTTTCAGCCGTGTTTCTAGACTTCGGAACTTTTCCGCAGTACTTTTAATGGTATAAAATGTTTTTGGTATCTAGAGTATATAGTGCAATGCAGTTTAAGTTTTTAAGCTCAAGCTGCTTGGTTTTTCCACACAGTGTCTCAGAAGTGGAGAGTGTGCAGTCAGCAGTTTATTTATTTATTTATTCCAGTGATTTTCCTTTTCACTGAAGTGCTAAAGAAATTCTACATCTTACTTAAGTGAACATTCTCAAGCTACAAACCCAATGGGGAAAAATCCATTTCGGGGAATATATATGTATATATATATATATATATATATATATATATATATATATATATATATATATATATATATATATATATATATATATATATATGTGTGTGTGTGTGTGTGTGTGTGTGTGTGTGTATATATATATATATATATATATATATATATATATATATAATATATATTAAAAGTACTGCGGAAAAGTTCAGAAGTCTAGAATCACAGCTGAAAATGAAAGCATATATTTGTGTTGCACGAAATAATAAATAAAGAAATAATAAACAAATTAATTAACTATATATATGTACGTACATATGTACAGTACGTATATATATATATAGTTAATTTATTTATTATAAATATAGTTAATTTATTTATTATAGTAAATATATTTATTTGTTTGTTTGTTTGTTTGTTTATTTATGTATTATTTCTTTTTCTGAGGAAGGTATACTGACCTTTAGCACTCTCAGGGCTCAATAGAAGAAGAACCACATTACGAAGCATTTATTTGTCACATACAGGTGCATCTCAATGAATTAGAATGGCGTGGAAAAGATCAATTATTTCAGTAATTCAACTCAAATAGTGAAACTCGTGTATTATATAAATTCAGCACACACAGACTGAAGTAGTTTAAGTCTTTGGTTCTTTTAATTGTGATGATTTTGGCTTGCATTTAACAAACAAATTCACAGAAAATTAGAATCCTTTATAAGACCAATAAAAACATTTTTAGTGAATTGTTGGCCTTCTGGAAAGTATTTTTATTTACTGTATATGTACTCAATACTTGGTTGGGGCTCCTTTTACTTTAATTACTGCCTCAATTTGGCATGGCATGGAGATGATCAGTCTGTGGCACTGCTGAGGCGGTATGGAAGCCCAGGTTTCTTTGACAGTAACCTTCAGCTCATCTGCATTTTTTGGTCTCTAATAGGACAGTGATTTTTTTTTTCCTTTGCATAACTCAGCTTGTTTGGAAGTGATGAAGGCCCCAGAATTTGAACCCCATGGTAACCTATCAGTAATTTCTGAGCATTAACCCACAGCCTTAATCCTTGGGCCAACTAGTCACTGCGACAATAACTGACAAATATAATTGGGTCGATCTATGCCACTGGTTATTAAAGAAAAAAAAACACATTTGAAACATTTCAGTCCTGAATTGTACCCATTAGGTCTCAATTGTCGCAATTCTCTGTAGCTGAGATCATCGTGTGTTAAATAAGAACTAGCCAGGAGTTGAGAATTTAGTGTGTAGTCCTTTTACCAAATAGGATTCCTAACGCCCAACCATCAGTAGACATTTAAAACTGATTTATAAAATCAGTCATGAAGTCATCTTCAAAGACGTCTCTAAAGCATCTCCGTCGCTCTATTAGTATAATGATGCCTGAATTCCTGATGATTACTTCCATCAGTGTTGAAGTCCAGTCCAGGGCGGTTTTTGCAGTACAGAAAGAAAGAAAGTGACCTTTTCACAGCGAGACTGCAAGTACGTTTCTGAAGTAGAGTAGGAGGCGGTGTGCATGATCTGCTCAGTAATGATGGAGATCTCTGGTGATAGCAGGTATTACTGGCTCCAAACAGAAAACACACTTGGTGGACATGTTCAGGGGGCTTTTCACGCAAGCCTTTCATGCTGTTTTTATTTCCAGGAGGCAGCGAGGCAGACTGGTTGTCACAATGCTGGGTCTTTGTTACTGCTTGCATGGTTTACAGCAGATGATGTGTAAGGGGCAGTTTTCAGAGCAGAGAACAAGTGTCTCAGGGGAAGGGAAATAGGTTATAAGGCAAGATAGACAAAGAAAGTTTACTGAAAAAAATGAATCAGTGAGATTTAAGAAAAATTCTTATGTATATTTTACATAAGAAAAAGTGATTTTATTGCTTATCGTCGCTGTCGGGCGGAATCCTCCTATCTCCAAAACCATTATTTTTCAGGAAATTAAAAAAAGCCATTTTTTTTTGAGTTATTAAACATTGTATCGTTAAAGTTGTTATTATACCATATATTGCTATCATACTGTTGTGTACCAACATTAACACAACATTTTCCCAAAGTCACGTTTTATCGGAGATACAAGCTTTATGACTTGGGAGCAGGGAGATACGAGATTATGCTGTCATTGATAAGAACGGTACGGACACAGACGTCACTGCTGCCAGCAGTGTTCAATAAAGTCTGCGGTCACGTTGAGATTTGCGCTCAAGCTATTTTCAAGACTTTGTATTGGTTAATAACTTGTAAAAATAACAGACCCACGTGGGGACTGACCAATAGCATCAATATGTGAAATTGACAAAATTTGGACATAGGAGTTTTCCGCCCGACAGCGACGTTATACCAAACGTAATTTAAACAAGTTTCTAAATTGATTGATGTAGAGTGAGCGTGATCAGTTCACGTGGTTTTAACGTAAACCATGTAAATTGTTAAATCTCAGGAGGGTATTGGTGCTGATGGGAAATACAGTCATGGGTTTGTTTCTCTGGTCAGGTGTAAGCTCAGTGTATGATTTTATTCAGTGTTCATAATGCTACCCAGTTCAATCACATGGAACTGATGGAGCCATTTAAAATAAGCACATTCAACAATCTGTGATGGAAAGCAGAGACAATATATCTGCATGGGGTTAATAGCATTTGTCAGTGTTAAACAGCAGACATTAAATGCATCACAGTCACAAGCATGGCACAGATTAATGGGGAAGCTCCAACCTATCACTAAAAATACCATCATTTCCAATCAGTGATTGTTCCTTATTAAAATCTACATACATATAATTTAGAATTTATCATACGTTCACACGTACAATGATTTTACCGTAGCGAGTTCCTGCTACAGATATATTGCCATAGTAATAACGCTTATCACTGGGTGGAAAAACTAAATTCAAATTCTATTTATTTGTATAGCACTTTTAACAATTCACAATGTCTCAAAGCAGCTTTACAGAAGTGTAGAAACAGAAGAGAAAAAAATGAAAAAAATATATAATAATAAGAAGACTAAAAAAATAAGAAAGTAAAAAATACGACATATATATATCCCTATCCCTAATGAGCAAGCCGAAGCGACGGCAGCAACGAAAGACTCCCTGAGATGATATACTGTAAGTAGGAAACCTTGAGAGGAACCAGACTCAGAAGGGAAACCCATCCTCATTTAGGTGACACTGAACAGTAAATAATGTAAATGTAGATAATGTCCTTTCTACAACAGTTTATAATTGTGTAACCAGGAGCTACTGAGGAACTAATGGGGCAGCGCAAACTCTGAGTTCACCACAGACCCAACACTAATTCCTTCCTGTCAAAGTCTTCAAATGATTGCTGATAAAGACCAGACTATACAGCTAACTGAGGCAACATACACAAAAAACTAGCACTGCAGATCGTTTTTCTTGCTACTAAAAACCTCCTGGAGGGAGATTTTTAGGGTTTGTGTGTAAAAAAGGGTCAGTGATGGCTCAACAGTTAATGCAATGGGTTGTTGATCGGGGTTGAAGCCCCAGCACTGCCAAGCTGCCCTTGTTGGGCCCTTGAGCAAGGCCCTTAACCCTCTCTGCTCCAGGGGTGCTATATCATGGCTGACCCGGTGCTCTGACTCCAACTACAAAAGTTGGGATATGTGAAGAAAGAATTTCACTGAGCTGTATATAGGCTTAAAAATAAAGGCTTCTGTTTTATTCAGCAGTGTTTATCTGCATCAGGACTGATGGGTAATGTAGTCCAATGCGTCAGCCTAACCATGACAGGTTCTGTTATTGTGTAGTAGGCTTTACAAAAAAACACAGTGACACTCATTTTCTTGCCTTGTGTAGTACTGTACATAAAAAATATGGGCAGCATGAGAGCAGGAGACAGAGAGAGCCTGAACTCATGTGTATAACACCAAATGTATGAATGATCTCAACCTTGCTTAAATGCCTGTATTGATTTGGTGATCAATATTGACTTGCTGATGAAGATGTTTGATTCATCGACCTCCTTGCTTGTTGGTTTATGGTGTCCAGGTGTCCACGGCGTGAGAGAGGAGCCCCAGTTTGTGACGGCCCGAGCAGGAGAGAGCGTAGTTTTGGGATGTGATGTGAGCCACCCTCTCAACGGCCAGCAGACCCCCTATGTGGTGGAGTGGTTCAAGTTCGGTGTGCCTATCCCTTTTTTCATCAACTTCCGCTTCTATCCTCCTCATGTGGATCCGGAGTATGCTGGTGAGTTCGGACATCACTGCTCACCTTAACTGAGATCAGTTGGAATTAGCTCAGACTTGAATTTTTAGAATTAGCTCAGACTTGCACACGTTTTTGTTTCAATTCGAACACTTAAGGTGGATTTTGATGCTAATTTCATGACACACATACATTAAACGCAGAACTTTGAGCATGCTCATGAGATTTAAAACGACTTTTCAAATCGATAGACTTTTTAAAGCTAAAAATGTTTCCTGCTAAAAATAAGCCATGTGAGATTCTCTATGCTAACCTGCTACTTGTTCCTGGTAAAAAACACATAACACATTAATTATCCCACATCTGATTTGGAGCTATAGAGAATCACACAAACACACACACACACACTCACAAAGCTGTGAAAGACACTTAGATTGGTGACATCAGCAACGTGGATATGCCACACCTGGCATTACATGGGAAGGAAGTGTCTCATGAGCTGTGTCACTTTCTAAACTAGGGCATGCGAGCAGGTTGTGCCTAATCTCTCTCACACTGAAGACTGTGGGAGCGCTAGAAAGAGAAGGCGACATAATCGTTCATAAGGATGAGAATCAGATTTGTGTCAGATATATATCGTGCGAGTGAATAAACAAATCAAAGACACAATTAGCGCGTCCTAATTAGCTTTCTAGCTCCATTGGTGGTGAATCAGTCTATCGTGTACGCAATGAGTTAGGACTTCCCAATGACTCACTACACATTGGGACATTGATGACTCTGTAACAAAAGTCCTATATAAACCCAAACATTAATATTTCAGTTTATACATGATATAAATGTGTTAGCTTAATTACCCATGCTTACTTTAAGCAGGATCATAGGCTGGGAACTTGTTCATCTTCAACAAAAATCATATAGAACATCAAATGTAATTAAAATTCACTACTGTATATTGGTAATTATAGCGGCAGCCTATAGCCACAGAGAGGCTAAGTAGAATGAGTACCTTCATAACTCGTTCCCATACCTTTGCATTCTCTTTGAAGATTTATTAACATACTGTAACAAATAAATGCAGAATGTGATGTGGTGGATATTTTTACTTTAGAGATGCTTGTAAGGCCTTGTTCTTCTATGCTCATGACTGGTAGTTAATGTGACTAGAAATTGTCATTGCCAGCGGTTGTTTTCTTAGATTTTGACAAGGGCAGAGGGGACTGGAGACGAGTTGGCAGGACTTAGGGGCTTTTTACACCTGGTCACTATATGCGTTTTCTGTGATCTGATAGCTAACCGATGGTAAAAAGACCAGGTCTAAATGCCCTCCGAAACGTTTTCGAGACGGATATAAATCCGATCGTTCAAACCACTTCAGGAGGTGGTCTGGGACGCATTTCAGATGAAACTGGACAGGTGTAAATGAATGTGGTTGTTCAAGCCACATACGTCTATGTGCTATACTCCTCCCAAACGGATACTCGCTATACTCCTCCCAAACGGAAGTACGTCACTCGCAAGTGACTCACGAGTCGCGCATCGCGGCAGAAACAAATAACACGGACGACACGCAGGCACTTATTGCTCTTTGGAGCGATGAAAGCGTCCAACAAAAGCTTTGTAATACTTTTAGAAACAAAAGTATATTTAAGTATATACACCAAAGCGTGTTCCATTTCAATTACCCCGGAAATGAGGTAAAATATATTAGCATTTTGGGCGGGAGTAGAAAGATCGGATTAATATCCGATTGCCAAGACGCATTTATGTGGCCTAATGTAAATGGAACAGTTTTAACAAATAATATAGCTATCAGATCAGAGAAAACACATGAAGTGACCAGGTGTAAAAAGGCCCTTAGGCTCATAAACAGCTTTTAGTAGACCTTGGTAAGACAAGATTAGCTTGATCAGGAGATGAGCAGGCGTTGTGCATTTAATGATTGATGATGTTTTGCTTTTACATTTCTACTTTGTTTGAATCTTGTCTATAAAATCTTGTAAAGATGTAAAGATAATTACATAAAGTTGGTTGAGAAACATGATGTCATTTCCTGTAAGGGAGCATGTTTTAGGGAGAGGATGTTCTAGTGCACTGGAAGGATTTCGTGACTGAGGGAGAGAGAGACAAAGAGAGAGAGATAGAGAGAGCAAGAGAGAGAGAGACAGGGAGGGGTAGACCTTAAAATGGTCGACTCCCTGATCGGAACCCTGACTAGTGAACTAGGGAGCTGAGTGAGATGTAGCCAATGTCAGATTTGATCATTTGCCAATTCCCACCAATAACAATCTCTTTTATCACACAACCACCAGCAACCAGGGAAGGCGAGTACTAGAACATTGTCCTTTCTCAAGAGACCAAAGGAGAAGCAAGTTTTAAACAGTTTTTTGGTATGGAAGCAGAGAGAAGTAAAAAGAATTGACGATCTCACTATTTGGCTGCTTCTTCATCACATTTTAAATTAGAAATGAGGCCTCATGTTCGATTTCAGTTCCCCTTAAATGAGCCAGACTGCAGATCCTTAAGAAACACTGCATTTAATCCCACATGGCTTTCACCCTGTACTCAGACTCAACCCAGAATTTGAGAATTATTTTTAGTTGGAGAACTGTCATGTCACGTGAACCCCCTATTATTTATTTTGCCATTAAAATAAAAAAAAAAAATCAGAAACTAGATTTGGAGCTATTGAGAACTCTAGCCACCAGCTAGCTCTGTCCTGGCATGCTGCCCAATGAAGTGTTTCATTAATTTGCTCTTTTATTATGTTTATATGTTGCAGGGATATTTTTTATCCATTTTTATTGACATCAGAAATCATTAGAATAAAAACATCCTGTCTAGGCTATTTTAAAATTGACGCAGTGCTCTCTAAACACCACAGGCAGCACAGACAAGGATTATCGCTTTTAAAGACTTCACTCATCAAAAGTATGAAAACAGAGCGCAGAATGATGTCATTCAGCATTTTGATGCGTTCGAGCTACAAAGTGAGAATAAAAAAAGCTTTTTTTTTTCCAAGCTAACATGCTAACATTAGTGAAATAAGTTTTCAAGTTGGATTTACCTTCCCAAGAGAGCAAACTGTATGAGCCTTGTTAAAAATGTAGCCAACTCATTCATTCTGTATTTAAAATAAAATAGAATCTCATATAAAAGTAATGTAGTTGTGTTTTCCTTACTGTTGAATGGTAGCAGCTATGTTGATATGACCTTATACACTGAACACATGGTTGAGGAGGACCTTCTCACTTTGAATAAGGAATGAAGTAAGAAGTCTTGTTTTCGTTTGATTTTAGTTCTAGGTGAAATACGTTCGCTCTTCATGTACATGTAACGTGTGCATGAAGCATCCCTCAGGGGTTTTGTTAATCAATTCAGTTTCATTTGGCTTTTTGATTGCCTTGCCTCATGCCACAACGGTGCATTAAACATGATTTTAATTGATGCATAAACTCTAAAAATCGTCTACATTTTCACTTCAACCAGGTGAGAGTTGCTTAATGCGATATTTGTATTACCAAGACGAGAATGTGGAAAATGAAAAATGGCCACAGGAGAGGAAAAGCGATGATAAAGTAAATGGAGTAAATGTAAATGGTAAATGTAAATGGAGACATATAGGATTTATAAAAAAAAAAAAAAAAAAGAAAAAAACATGCGATTAGACCTGTCACAAAATGGAAAGTTAAATAAACCAAGAAAATTATGATTTGTGTACAGGATAATCTACAACAGTGTGTTCTCATTGTTTTTTAACAGGCTTTATTTCTATTTAACTCACTTTAGTTTTGTGGCCAAACCTAATTTCAGTTTTGGAATCAAAATGATATCTAAATATCATTGGATCCTTTTCTGGCAGAGATGCATAATACTGTAAGAGCTTCCAACTAGTAAAATCAACATTTACTTTATTTATGGTGACTATTTTAAGTCGAAAATTTATGTCAATATTTATGCAGGGGAAAATTGACTGGCTTTAAAAACATGCACTTGTTGAAGTGCTGAAGCCTGAAATACAGAAAATGTGGACTGAAGACAGCAGCCTTTTTGGCTGTCAGGTCTAATAGGTTGCAAAATAAAATCAAGAAAAAAAACTGAAAATAAAAATGACTATTACAATTCTAAAGAAATGAAAATATAGACTCCGTCCAGGGTGTATCCTGCCTTGATGCCCAATGACGCCTGAGATAGGCACAGGCTCCCCGTGACCCGAGATAGTTCGGATAAGCGGTAGAAAATGAATGAATGAGTGAATGAATGAATGAATGAATGAATGAATGAAAATATGGAATTGAAATATAAGTTTAGAAGTTTTGAATAGAGTCTTCATAGGGCTACATACAGTCATATTTATTACATCATCACAACAAATACAACACTCACTCTCACTCATTTTCTACCGCTTATCCGAACTACTTCGGGTCACGGGGAGCTTGTGCCTATCTCAGGCGTCATCGGGCATCAAGGCAGGATACACCCTGGACGGAATGCCAACCCATCGCAGGGCACACACACACACACACACACACACACACTCTCATTCACTCACGCAATCACACACTAGGGACAATTTTCCAGAAATGCCAATCAACCTACCATGCATGTCTTTGGACAGGGGGAGGAAACCAGAGTACCCGGAGGAAACCCCCGAGGCACGGGGAGTAAATACAACACATTTGGTTTAATTTAACAGTATGGCTTTTCCTTTATTACTCAACAGTTTATAAAATAGTTCTTGAGGCCATCCTTAAAAATATTCTTATTTGCCGTAACCCGACCGACTCTGTCAATTTAGGACCGACTCAAATTTTTAATTTTTTTTGCTTTAAGTCCGACCGACTTGCCGGTTGTAAATTTGCGTTAAGACCGACCAATAATTTTTTTTTTACTCCTCAAACAACTAATACAAATTCTATTGTTCGAAAATCTATTGCACGAATCGATTGGAGCAACCAACACGAGTTTCAAAAACGAAAATAGGAAATTGATTTTAACGGCTTTCTCTCGGAGCGCGTCCAGGTTTTTTTTTTTGGAACGCGTCACACAGCAACTGCAGCTTTGGACACATGCGCATAACAGCAAATAATACTTCTGCACAATGTTTCTCTTTTTACAACAGAAATGTGAATGGTGTGTTCGACCGACGGCACGGGTTGAAGACCCAGTTAGTGACGTCACGATATACTAATTTGCTTAAATTCATACCTACGTAATCACCATCACCACAATTGTATTATTTTTTTTTTACACTGAAACTTGAAAAAAAAAAATATAGACCTACCTACCGTTTTTTTATTTTTTTTTACTGTTACTGCAAACCAAAATATTTTTAAGGATGGCCTGATCGAGGGACGGATTATAACACAACGAGTCCCTGGGCACAGGCGCATAAAATGCCTTTATATCGAATGTCATCAATAACAGAGGATTCAGTACTCAAAGTCCTACAGACAACTAATATATACATAAACACTCACTGTGAAGGTATAATGATGGGGTTTCTTTCTACTGTCTTTAAGTTGTTGTGTAGCCAATTTCTTTAGATTTGCAGGAGAGTTTTTACCCTTTGTCACTGGGTAGTTAGTCACACCTTAACTAGTTTCCCAAGTTGATGGTAAACGCTGGGTAAATGGAATCCTGGGTTATATTTTTGCAGATACTTCAACTGGGTTTAACAAATAATCCTAGCTATTCATAATATGACGTTTAAACACTGTATCTATACCTTAACCTTGGATTAACCTTCTTCTTTGCATATTTGTGGCATCATCAACCATATTTGGGGCAACATTTTTATCTACTCTGTACATAACACACAGGGTTTCAGTGACTGTACAAATTACATGATATGAGGCATGTACTGTTCAAATGCTGATTTTGGTGTCTAGCTGTAATATTTTAACAGAATTTCTAATATAAACATCTTAGAGTGTAAACTGTAAATGTAAACGTTTGACTCTGCAATGCAGGGTTGATGTAGCTATGGAGCAGGGTTTCTTAACTTTGTGCAAATTGTGGTTCCGACTTCTTGGGCCCTTGGGTCTGTGCACAGAAGACTGGTCCAGATTTTCATCCATGACTTGATCACGCACATTATTATTTTTCATTTTGTGAAAACATGTTTGTATGTATATATGTATATATGTATATATATATTTACAGATACATGCTGTTTAAAAAGTCACCCTACATGCAAATTTTAAATTTTAAATAATTATCACCATTATATTACAATATAAGTACATAATACTAATATATTAATATATAATTGTATTATTTAACTATAGTAATAATACTACTTGGTAGTCCTGGGATTTGAACTCATTGGCTTATCCACTGAGATAATTCTAAAGGTGACAGAGCTCCACTCTTTGTCTTACTCTCTCTCTCTCTCTCTCTCTCTCTCTCTCTCTCTCTGAGGAAAGGAAACATCACTTGTGGTCAGGCGTATTCTTTTATTCATTATCACACAGTAGAATCCTATTTACATTATAGGTTGTGTCTAGTTTGGCAAACATAAAAACTCAGTACCATGTCAGTCACAGCTAGAATTTAAATCACTGCTTTAACTTAAAATTCCTCTTGTATAACACGAGCTGCTTTATTAGGCTTAATTAGTACATCATGCCTTATCCATTATAATGAAAGTAAACCTGGAAATGAACTATTCTGTGACTGTTGCAGCATGTTTAATGTAATTTTGAACAGCTGGAACAGCATATATACAGATAAATTGCATTTGCACCATGTAAACTTTTGTGCAACAGTCCCTAAGTTACCGCATATCAATCACAAATCTACACCTTATTCCTAAGCGCTGGAATATGGATTATGTTCATAAAGCAGCTAAAAAGCTTGGCTCTTGCTTCTCATCCTGCATTAACCAATGAGTAGGAACTGAAAAATGACTTTATGATACACCAAGATGAGAAGCACAGAGAGCAATCGGGCTACAGTGAACAGTCAGGATGATAGGAAATGTGCCTCTCAAGTACTAGCTGAGATAATCTTTTTCATTTGCCAAGAGAGCGTGGATTTGCTCTATAACCTCGGTGCTGACGCCTCCCCTCATCAGCACTTTATCACCCTGTGCAAAAATAGACGTGTTTTCTCCAAAGCTCTGATTTTTTTTCTTATACAAACCTCCTTTACTGCAAGGCTGCAACCCCTGCTTCCCAATGGCATATTGATTTTCTGCTCTGGAAACCTGCAGTTTCCTCTCTCAGGTACTGCTTGTGATCCCAGGGCTATGATATCTACTGGTCAATAATATAGTGCTGTGAAGCGTGAAGGCTGGCCACACTGTCAATATGCCAATGTTTAATCTCAAGGAAAGTCATCCGTTGTGGAGATGAGAGATGAAATCTCATGTGGTTGCTTTCAGTGCAGAGAGAAGCAAAACCATATGTCAAATTATTTACACTATTTTACTCCCTTACTGCTAATGAAGGACTAACACAGCCATCATTATTTACTATTTCAACTGCTCTACATTTTAATGTATACAGTAACGTGATAGCATTATAGGGTATAATTTGTAAGGGATCTGCATTGTGGACATGTCCGTGTTGAGGAGTCTGATAACCTGAAGGAAGAAGCTATCAGATCCCTCAATTCCATTAGGAGTCCATGTTACTCTACTGAAATTCTTGCACAGTGCATTTTACTGTTACTACATGTAACACACCACACATTCAGTACATCACTTTCAATTTTGAACCGTTCACATAAAGCACTGTTATTACATGTAATAAGTAACAAAATTCATACTAGATTCTATTTTTAAAATATTATTCTTATTTCTTTTTATTTATATTCATTCTTGTTTTGAACTTCTTCGATATCGTTTATTTCTATGCACAGTGTAAGGAGGAGTGGCCGGGTTTTCATTTCAATATCAACTAATGCTTTCCAAGTACTTCGGGTACACAGTGTTGCATTATTCAGTTCTAAGAAATGTTCATACACTAGATGCCTGAAAGTATACAGACACCTGACCATTACACAGATACCTGCTTGTTGAGCATCCATTCATTAGCATCCAGCAAATTTTGCTGCGATACCTATTGCCTCTGATCTTTTGAAAAGGCTTTCTACTAGATCTGGAACCTTGCTGTGGTGAACTCATGGTGTTCATTCAGTCAAAAAAGCATTAGTGACACTAGAGGAGGCCTGACTTGCAATCAGCGTTCCAGTTCATCCCAGTGGTGTTTAATGGGGCTAGAGTAAGGGCTCTGTTTAGGCTACTAAAGTTCTTCAAAGCCATCCTTGGAAAGCCTTGTCTTCTTGGAGCTTGCATTGTGCACATGTGCAGTATCAGGCTAAAACACTTTTGGGCTTCTTAGTTCCAGTAAAGCGAAATACTAATAACACAGCAGACAAAGACCTTCTCTACAAGCATGTGCCTCTGACTTTGTGGCAAAGGTTTGGGATAAAGGTTCACATACATTTGGCCATAAAGTATGCATGTACATCTTTGTCCTAGCTTGACTTGCTCTCCCTGTACAGTCCAAGATGATTGTAAATGACGCTATGATGAAATCTAGTGTATTGTTTCTATACGGCAATATAAAGAGTTGTGTTAAGTGCACTTAGTGAGGATTTAATACTGACATTATTATTATTATACTGGCACACATCGCTATTCCAGCTATTTTACGGCTGTGCGCTTATACCTCATGCTTTAATCACATTATTGTAATACTGTAGTTATAGTTCCTGTCAAGGCCATGAGAATCTTCACGAGATTTCATAATGTAATTGGTTTAGATTGATACATCATGAATATTTCACTGTTTTATATAGTAATGGCATGTAGTATTTATAGTTTTGAAAGTCCATTTCTTAAGCAGCGCTTATCTCAAGACGCAAATGTTTGTGGATAAAGCTATGAATTAGGATAATGTAAAATGCAGCTGGTCAGGTTAGTCATAACAAAGTCGCCCTAAAGTGCCAGATTTACCTCAGTGTAGAGTGTTTTTGTTTAAATGTTAAATAAACATTCATCTTATAAAAGCTACACATAGCTTTGATTAGACTTTTTTAATAACACAGTATATTGGTAGAATTAAATTATGTGAGCATTCACCATACGAGAAACGATAACGTAACGTATTCATTCAAGCAAGCACTTTAATACAGTGCATAATCTGTAGCGAGCCGTGTTTATATAGAGAACAAATCACTAACGTCTGACCAATCAAACCGCTGAATACCTTGTGATGTGGGCACAAATAACGCTCCTGCATTGTCTGTGGTTTCTTGTAACAGAGAGATGAATATGACTGTTTTACAGGATTCCGTGTTCTTGTTTGTGTTTACTGTAGGTAGGACGAGCCTACATGGCAAGGCGTCTCTGCAGATCGATCAGGTGCGCTCGGAGGACCAAGGCTGGTACGAGTGCAGGGTTCTCATGCTGGAACAGCATTACGACACCTTCCACAACGGCAGCTGGGTCCATCTCACAGTCAACGGTTAGTTACACACCAGACATCTGCAACCACTAGAGAACCTTTATAGTCTAGAGAAAACGAATGCAAAGCACTTTGCTTGCTTCCTCTTCTCATGTCCATTTAGCAAACTCATGCTGCAGGAATGAATGAGCTTTTTTTTATGCCTAATGATCTTGTCAGTGATTCATCCAGCTAAAATATATTTGAAATGATTTAACTGTGCAAAATGGAGCATGTGTGAAATGTACAGCTTCGGCCTTGTTGTATTTGACTGATTACATTGCCTGTTATTTTCTCCCAATGGACATATCGAAGCTCATGTTTAAAACGCAAGCACGAGTTTTTGTCAGGTTTGCAATAGAGATTGTTTGAAAACAGAATGACTGATTGGACTCCGTCTAATCCGGCGCTGGTGCTCGTTCTGAGTGATCGCAAAACGGACTTGCGTTTCTTCATGTGCTGCCTTTTTTAGGCTGCTTGTGTGTCATGTGGAGACCGTTTGGATCCTTCGGGGAACTGAGCAACGTGAAATCGAATTCCAAAGGATCAGTCAGGGAGCAGAAGAGACTGAACTCGCTCAATCATTGTTGGAAATAAGCTGTGCGCTGTGGCGTGCCTTTACTATTTTTATCAGATCAGAGTTTTCTAGGATGTTGCCTCAAGCCTGCTTGATGTGCTGCCTTGTTCTGTTACTTAGATGTGATAAGCTCAGTTTGCTGAGATGGTGTGTACAGTATGTCTTGGCATAGTATATGAGTGTGTATTGGGTGGAGGCTTTATTTCTACCATCTTGAGAGGCTCACACACCCCGAGCTAATAGGCATTTCTTTCTACAGTATACCTGTACCCTTTGTGTATAATGGAAAGATAAGTAATCACAACTTCATTTCATACTCACCAATGAATCAGTGGTGTATGAAGCTGGGAAATGGAGGAGAAACGAAGTGTAACACTTTTCATTCATTGCTTTACTCTTATTCAAACAATGAAGAATATTTATACTGGAATAAAGCCTTTACAATTTTGAAAGCAAACCTGCACAATATATTTATCCCATGTGCCATAGCACTCACAAAACCATCATGTTTGAGACAAGAAAGAAAGCCCAAGCACTGCTAAGCTGCCACTGTTGGGCCCTTGTGCAAGGTCCTTAATCCCCTCTGCTCCAGGGTGCTGACCCCAACCTCCAAAGTTGGAATATGTGAAGAAAGAATTTCACTGTGCTGAAATGTATACTTGACAAAATAAAGGCTTCTATTCTACACTGTTCAACAAGATAAATGTCTGGCTGTGTGTATTATGTAATACTAATACTTGGATCAGCGAAGCAGTGGATGTAATGTCTGTGCACACTAGTCAAGGAACACGAATGAGTGAGTGTGTGAGTGCGAGATGCTTCGTGATGGACTGGTGATGACTCATTCAGGGTGTACAGTATTCCCCCAGTTCTGCACTCAAGTCTCTGTCACTAAACTTAAGCAAGATAGACTTCTTTTACTTGTAGTCATGTTATACCTAGAATGATCTTCCTGGTTAGACAGCTATACTTTTGCGACCATATAGTACTCAGTTATAGAAGATAAATTATTTATAATCTCACGCTCTTGCGTCACCCAGATGAGGATGGGTTTCATTTCAAATCTGGTTCCTTTCAAGATTTCTTCCTTATATCATCTTAGGAAGTTTTTCCTTGCTACTATCGCCTTTGTTTGGCTTATTTGGGATACTTTTAAATTTTATATATTGACTTTATATATTTCTGTTTATATGCTGCTTTGTGTCAATGTCCATTGTTAAAATCGTTATAAAAAAAAAACAAATTAAATTGAATATTCTTGCCTTGCACCAAGTGGGCCTGGAATAAGCTTCAGATTTAATTTCCTGACTGAAAAAGCGTGACAATAAATAAGTGAATAAAAATTTCCCAGATTCAGTTTATTTGGGGGGGGCACGGTGGCTTAGTGGTTAGCACGTTCGCCTCACACCTCCAGTGTTGGGGGGTCGATTCCCACCTCCGCCTCATGTGTGTGGAGTTTACATGTTCTCCCCGTGCCTCGGGGGTTTCCTCCGGGTACTCCGGTTTCCTGCATTTTATTAGATGATGATTATAATACCATCCGTAAAGACAATATAAAACTACTATCCTGCTTCATGACTCTGTAATCATTGCCTGAAGGTCAATTTTAAAAGGCCCTCTGTCGCATATTAATACTATCACAAAGCCGCTATAGGCTTTGTGTATGTGCTGATAGGGCTGATTAATTTCAACACCGGTGTGTTTTATATTCTGACTGCACAACATGTGAAAAGGAGCTTCGGTCTGCTCGGTTTTTAGCATTCATTAATTTACATGTAGGAGCTGCAGGAAAAACGAGAAATGAGATAATGACCGTAATGATCACCTGGGCTTTTGGTCTCAGCTTGAACTGTTCAAGTGTGGAGTTTGGATTGATTTTGCTTATTTATATCAGCTGCAAACTGGTTTGCTAGAAGTACTAAAACATACTTATTTACTGGTTCATGGATGTAATTTATATGTAATATGTCCAGCTGATTATTACCAAAGCTTCAGAGAGAACTTGAAACACATAGTAACTTGAAAACGTATGACTTCAAATTTACGGTCACTTCTGGTTGTGCGTGGTTCCTGTCTCGTACCCTTCTGTTTCATGTGACATCACATCATCATTTATGGTGCCCAGAGCCGATCCTGACCTCCCTGGGGCCCTAAGCAAAATTCTGCTAAGGGGCCCTCCTACCTGACCCCTGAGCCATGTAAATCATTTGCCACACATTCACACTTGCACTTGCAGCACTGCACAGCTAATTTAGCTAGTCAGATAGAGACTAGAGACACATCAACTTAACTTTACTGTTATTTGCTCTTGCTGACATCAAACTCGAAGAGAACACAAGTTTACCTGATTGCTGTTCTCGCATTTCACTCTCATTTTTTTTCTTTTTTCTCTTTTCATGGCCAGATGGATAGCTCCGCTTCATATCATCATCTACACAGTAAACATTAACACGCGCTGTAAAATGAGGCAGGGGGAGGCGGGGCCTTGCGTAATTTGCGGTGCCCTACGCAACTTGCGTTGTGAGCGTATAGGGCCGATCGGCTCTGATGGTGCCTGTGTCTGTGTGTCATTTATACTGATAACTCATACTGTTATACTGATAACGCTAATACTTAATTCTTCAACAAGCAGCAGTGCAGCAAATCCTCATGGTCATAGGTATCTACATTACGGGACAGCTGTCACAAATTGAGTTGAAATTGACGTCCCTTACTCTAACGACAAAGGTTTCCTCTCCTACTGTTGAAACGTTTACCCACCCAGATGGTGACATTTTGTTTTTGTTCTCAAGAAATATTTTAGGCACTCTCCAGTCTATGGTAAATGATTGTGTTATAGGTTATACACCAGGCACTTTATTAGGAATACATTACATTTACGGCATTTGGCAGACTCCCTTATCCAGAGCGACGTACAAAAGTGCTTTGAAGTCTCAATGAATACATCAACACTGGTTCACTAGGTTACAGACTCAGGATGCCATCAGCATAAATCTCTGTTCAATTACACATAAAACAAACAAGGAGAATAAGCGCTAGTTTAAGTGTTTCAGGAAGAGGTAGGTCTTCACCCGTCGTTTGAAGACAGCCGTCGTTGAAGACAGCCGGAGACTCAGCTGTTCGGACATCTAGAGGAAATACATTCTTGCTGTATACCTAGTTCTTACCTTGAGAGATGTTGGGACCAGTCGAGCCGTGCTGATAGATCTGGGGGAGTGAGGTTCAGTGCGAGGAGTGACAGGAGCTTTGATGTAAGAGGAAACTGGTCCTTTTTTGGCTTTGTAGGTAAGCATTAGTGTTTTGAATCTGATGCATGCACAAAAAGGGAGGCCAGTGAAAGCAGAACACCTTAAGAACATGTTAGGAATGGGGTAAAAATACGATTACAGCAACTTGTTAATGAGAGAGGTCAGATGGGCAAAAGAGCCAAACGTTTTGGCAGGCGGGTTACAACATCAGAAAAAACTGACACGGATCAGGTTCCACATCTGTCATTTAAGAACGGAAATCTTAGGTTACTGTGGGCACAGGATCACTTTTTCCCATCTTTAGCTGACATGTCATTTCTTTTCCGTGCTGATGTTTGATGTGAAAGCTTATGCATTGATTAGTTGATTATTCAACTAGTTCATTAATCAGCAGGTGTTCTATTAAAGTGGCCAGAGAGTTTTATATATATATATATTATATATATAGTTGTTGTTATTGTTATTCTCTTTGAAATGATGTGAGTAATTTTAGCCATCGATTATCACTGGTTCTGTTTACATTGCCCACTGAAGCCAGAAATTTGACCCCAAATATGGTGACCGCAACAGAGAGTTATGTGACTGAAGCACTGGATTGTGTGGCTCTGTTGTCTTGTTCTCTGCATTTTGCTCTGACGTTGCTGGCTGTATCTTGATTGCTGAGTTGTGCTCGTTCATCACGAGGCTTAGCAGCTCTTGGTATTTCTTTCCTTTGCTGTCAGATGCTGAGGTGCCATCCACAGGAACATTATAATTAGCAGCGAGCTGTCAGCTCTTAGTATGCGCTCGATATTTGTTCACTAAAAATATGCATGCGAGCCAAGGCTCATGAATATTCCAAACTCTAAACACTGACCCCAGCGAGGGTACCTTGGGCTCACATTACCTGCTGGTTTGAGCACAGCATAGACTATAGGCGTTGGTGCAACGCACAGAGTTGTTCAGGGTTGAAGGGTAAATTGTGCTGGTGTGCCTCTGTTGTGTATTTAGCATTTGTGTTTGGCACAGTGTGAAAGAGTCCTTTGTGTTTCATCCTGTTAAATGTCACCTACACAGCTGCAGCAGGCGACGAAGGCAGGAACATATGCATGTATGTTAATTGTTTCCTCTCTGCTGCTGCTGCTGGTTTTCAGCCTCCACCTTGTTTGCATTATTGGTCATTGTTCTAGGTTACGTGCTCCTGCTATGTTCTGAACACAATTCACTTACTGTACACACACATACACACACACCCTCATGTGCAGGGCTCTGTGCACTTCATCTCGCTTTCACGCACACGTGAGCGCTCACGTACGAAAGGACACACAATTTAACACACACATTTGCCCTTCACCTTTAAATGGATTATAAAATCACAATAGCACTTACTGCTCATTCTGAAGCAATATGGTTTTTAATGTTACGAGGCCATTTAAAAACCATGCATACGATGGGATTTCTGTGACCTTACTCCGCTTTTGCTACGCTAGTGCTGCTGCATTGCACCTAAATGCCACAAAGCCTACTTGAAATTCATCATATGTGTAGGAATTCAAGCAAACGCTTCAAGAAAAATATACAGCGTTTGTGCTTGTAACTGGAACCGAACAGGAGATACCTGCTAACATTCTGTGTGTGGGATCTTATTATCTCAATTATTTCCATTTTTTTTTTTTTATCTGAAAATGAAAATTCTGTCATTAACAGTATGTTTTCTTCCAGCTCACAACCTGACAATTGTATTGTTTTGTGCTGGTTTGTGTTGATTTTTAAACATTAGTGTGACTATCTGGTTTGATAAAATCCATATCAGGAATCAGTCCAATTCATTATCATCTTTACTTGGCAAGATACAAAATTACAATGCAGTTACTTACAGTGCATTCAATAATTTCTAATGTAATTTCTAATGTTGACCTAAGGTGTGAAAAATGATTACTGGCATTATGACTGTAATATGTTTATGATTGGATTGGAATATTGTTCAGTTTTAATCAGCAATATATATAACAGATGGCCATTTTTCTCTCCGTAAAACAAAGTGAAGATTAAATTGAATTGAGGAATATATACAGTGACATACACAACAGCGAGTATAAACAGCCACATATGAATATCAACTTACAAATACCAAGACACATGATTTAACACACACATTTATGCTTTAGCCTTAAATTCTGGCAGCGAGACACTCAGAGAAAATAGCAAACTCGGAATAAGAACACACGGTGCTCATGCCACATGACACGGTCAGTAACATTATACTTAAAAACAACCATAACTGCAGATTTACAGCTCACTCACTACTTATCCTGCTGAGCTTTAGTTCCACTCACAGCCACATATGAACTCATATCACTGAGAGAGAGAGAGAGAGAGAGACATAAATACGGTATGGGATATAAAATACAGCTGCATCAGTCGGCACCCTCCTCCCTCAAATCACATATTCTTGCTGCTGCAGACTCTTGCTAAACTGCAACCTGCTTCATACACCATTGCCCACTGTCTTTGATTCTCCATTTCCTGGGACAAAATCCCCCTCCCAACCCTCACCCTTTCTCTGTCCAATGCATAAAATCAGAGAAGTGAAGCAAAAGACTTAAACACAAAGTTTCCTTAAACAGAACAAAGGTCACTGTTCTGGCCACTAGATTAGACCCATGCTCCTTTTTTGGGGGGTGTTATTCAGTAGACAGGTCAGATTTAAGAAGTAGGCACAAACCTTTAATAATATTTCACCAGCATTAGGAAAAAAAACATTTTGGTCTCGAGCTGCGGACAGGGCACATTTGGCACTCATGGCCACGTAGGGTGACTCTACTGACTGACCCGTGTCCAGCATGGAATAATTGCAAATAAGCCGAAAGGCACATACGTCAACTGATATTTGTGGCAAAAGAAACATCATACATTTGAACGACATTCAAATGCCTGACCAATAGTAACAGGCCTTTAAAGGTAGGGTCTCCAGTATTTGAGAAATGCTTCAGAAAACTGAAAACCACCAAACAAAACAAAAATCAAAACAAATGTGTAGCCAATGAGCAGAAACGGGCGTGCCTTGTCAAAATGGCGGAGAGAGTGTTCAGTGCGCATGTGCGCATATTCACAGATTGGGGTTTCCCGAGTCAATAACTCCTGAGCTAAACGCTGTTACTACACAAATAACACCTCTTTTCTATCGTAGTAATGTAGAGAGGCAGCTACAACCGTGTTTTGTGTAGTAACAGTGTTTAGCTCAGGAGTTATTTACTCGGGAAACTCCAATCTGTGAATATGCGGCCAACTTCCCGCTCCTTCAGTTCTCTCCAGCGCTGGAAAGCTGATCTTATATTAACACGGTCCTACTTTGTGCCTTATCATAAGCCTTTCTTCGCTTTCTTTCTTTGTTTTTATCCTCCATGTGAATGTTAAAACGGCTTTCTGTTAATGTCACACATGCGCACTGAACACTCTCTCCGCCGCATATTGACAAGACCCACCCCTTACTGCTCATTGGCTACACATTTGTTTTGTTTTTTAACTGATACATTGCTTTGTCAGTCCCCAGGCCTGAGGTTGTAAGAAGTGACGTAAGAAGTAACAAGTTGGTTACAGGTCTACCTTGTTCTACCTTCCTGGTTCATCTAATATAAACTATATTCAATAAAGGCAATGTACACCACATCTTGTTCTCCCAGAACTTATCCAATACTGGAAGATCACTTGGTCCACCTCCATATGGAGAGCTCAATTGTCCTGCTTCTTGAGGTCTCATTCAAGAGTACTGTGGCATTTTGTGGACAACAGGAGAAACAAAGGTGTTAGGGAAAGTGTGGAAGGTCACCACAATATTATGACATACCTATGTTGGTGGTTAAACGACCTGTCAAGTGTCTGGCCTGTAGAGCACATCTGTATATACTTGCCAGAATAAATTCTGTGGAGATGGCATGGATGAGAGCCCACAAGTGTGTATCACAATGTTTGTGTTTCCTGGACTTGCAAATATAGACATGTGGTCTACTAACATCTGGATTCATGCTGAGGCCAGGGTAAGGCCCTCGTTTGGCTGAAATGAGGTAGCACAGCTGCTCAAACATAGAGAGTAAACAAAAGGGAGTTGTAGGTTGTGAAATACAGGTGTGCCATATCAACCATCACCTTTTTCTGCTTGTATTCTAAATCACACTCTCCTGATGTTAATGCAACACCACCAGCTGTGAATAGTTTATGAAATTGTAATTGCAGTTACAGTTCAACACCTCTGGGTGTCAGAGCACAGGGGTAAAAACGGACCCAAACGCAGGACAGCTAAACAGAAACAGGACAATGACAAAACCAGACATGACGACAACAGGATTCCGCGCTGCACAAGGCAACGCGGCTCAATTAAATAATACAAATAATTAACAGACATGAGGGACAGGTGTGCAGAGGCGGGGAGGAAAAGACAAGGGCGGGGCAGACATGTGAACACCGAACATAAACAAAAAGGCACATGGCCAAAGTCCGGGAAGAGTCCTGACACTGGGAAGCTTTGGAGTCTCCTCAAGATACTCTGGTTTTCTCCCCGAGTCCAAAAAGCTATGTGGTAGGCTAATTGGTATCTTTAAATTGTCTTTAGTATGTGAGTTTGTTAATGTGTGTTTGATTGCACACTGCGTTGGACTAGCACCCTGTCCTGGGTGTCCCCTGCCTTGAGCCTCATGTCCCCTGGGCTAGGCTACAGGCTTCATGTGGCCCTGTAGTGGATTAGCGGTTCAGAAATTGCAATTTGACTTCTGCAACGATTAGGCCTACAACACAACATGGCAGCTTCATTGAGCGCTTTTTGAATTGGAGCACGGTTATGCAACATAAGACACAACTTCCAACCTACAGTATATATGTTCTGTACATAGGTATGTTTCCAGGTTTTCATTGCAGCCAAGCAGAAACCATACACCCATTTTAGCCCTACCAAAATCCCAGGCAGTGTTGATCCAAAACTGCATCACACATATTCTGCCAATGTTTATTATGGGCTGTTGCATCTCTTGACAGTTGAGTCCTCTTGTGAAACACTGACACTGGTACTAAATTAGTATTCAGGCTGTTCCACTCTTGTCCAAAAGCCTCTTTGTGAGGGCAGGTGCTGTCTGGCTCCCATGGAAGCTGAAAGGCCCAACAGTGTCAGTTTCCTGTGGTGGTCTATTAACACTCTTGTGTGTGTCCTACGTAGGCAGCAGTTTTCTTCCTGCCATGGGTGAGAGAGAGGATGTCTGTCTGTCTGCACTTGCTCTGCAGGTGTCAGATGGGCAGATGTAGCCGTGCTCTGAACAGTAGCAGTTCTGTAGGAGAATGACAACACACACACACACTCCATACACACCCTCCTTTTCAGAGCTTCATTCCAGAGTCCCAGCATTCTCCTGCCATTAAGAGTTAATGCCATGTGTAAATCTGCCAGGTGTACGAGACAGCATGAGAGTGATGATGGTTCTTATAAATATGTTAGAGGCTGGACACACTAAGCTTTGATCCTCAGGAAAAACTCTAGCTTGCATGTTGAAGGATTACATACTGTAGGCATGGGCATGGAACTTTGCTTACTACACTGTGCATTTTTAATTTGCCTTATTAGCATAATATACTTGAGGTATTACAATTTTAATTTATTAATGACAGACATTTTGCCTGATATCTTCCCATTGGTGGTTTGAGTCCTACCACTGCTCTATGTGCACATGTTCTCCCTGTGTTTCAGGGGTTTTCTCTGGGTACTCCAGTTTCCTACCCTGGGACAAAGACTTATTGTAGGCTGATTGGCATCTGGGGGGCACGGTGGCTTAGTGGTTAGCACGTTCGCCTCACACCTCCAGGGTTGGGGGTTCGATTCCGCCTTGTGTGTGTGGAGTTTGCATGTTCTCCCCGTGCCTCGGGGGTTTCCTCCGGGTACTCCGGTTTCCTCCCCCGGTCCAAAGACATGCATGGTAGGTTGATTGGCATCTTTGGAAAATTGTCCGTAGTGTGTGATTGCGTGAGTGAATGAGAGTGTGTGTGCCCTGCGATGGGTTGGCACTCCGTCCAGGGTGTATCCTGCCTTGATGCCCGATGATTACATTTTGAATGAAGTAACTAGTAACTGTAACTAGTTACTATTTCTTAGTAACTAGCACAACACTGGTTGGTACATTGTCCTTGGTGTCCCGTACCTTGAGCTCTTTGGTATAGACTCCATGCTCCCGGTGACCCTGAATAGAATAAGTGCTATAGAAAATAGATGAATAACATACGTGACTAACCTTTAAGATACATTTAATATTTAGAGAATATTTGGTGAAGTCAAGTCAAGAAGCTTTTATTGTCATTTCAAGCATAAATCGCTGACAAAGTACATAGTGAAATGAAACATTTCTCCAAAAGCATGGTGCTACATAAAACACAGAGCTAAGGAGTTGAAGTAAATTGTCCTAGCCACAAAAAATCATCATGTGTAACCCAGTACAAACAGTGCAAGACAAAAGACAGTACAGACAGACAATACAAAGCACTACAGGACAAATACACAAAAAAGCACCGACCAGTTGAACATTTGTGAAAAATAAGAGGATTATAAACAATAAAAGGGTTCTTATTGTTTACTGCTGCATTTGATGGCAGCATTAATTGTGGTGTGCAAAGCAGCATGTGTAAGGACTCGGCCCGGACTCTGGCCACGTGCATTTGTTTACGTTTCTCGTCACGTGTCTGCCCCGCCTTCGTCTGCTCCTCCCTGTCGTCACACCTGATCCTTATTGTGTCATCATTGTCTTTTGTATTTAACTGTGCCGCGTTGCCTCGTGCAGCGTGGCATCTACTGTGGTCTTGGTTTTGTTTAGTCCTGTCTCGAGTCCGTGTTCCTGTTTTGTGTTTATAAATCCCTTTTGTTTTAGCTATCCTGCATTTGGGTCCGCTTCTGTTCCGCGTCATGACAGCATGTAAATATGAGCGGTGCTGTAAACATAGATGTGTTAAGAAGTCTTCAATGTCCGTTGTTAAAAGCTCTATACAAATAAAAGTGTATTGAATTGAATAGTCATTTTTTAGAAACAGCACAAAAACTAAAATTGTGACAAAATATTGTAGAATGTGGTTACTGACTTGTGGTAAAATCTGATGTGTTTTGTTTTGTTTTATTCACCAGCTCCGCCTACATTCATGGATGTGCCACCGCAGTATGTGGAGGCCAGGGAGGGAGGCAGCATCACACTGACCTGCACAGCTTTTGGCAACCCCAAGCCTGTGGTCACCTGGCTGCGAGAGGGCGAGCAGTTGGCCACCAACAAAAAATACATGGTAATGTCTGCTCAGGGTTCACTGAGTGATTAGTCTGATGTGATGGAATCTCTCTTTGCAGGGGTAAGTTTACCCTGGTGAATTGTTCCCAGTATCAGAGAAGTGGGATCCAGAACACATATACAGGTTTGGTTTAACACCTCATTACGAGACATGGTATTCGAGCTGTGTTAATAAAGCCATTGTGCGTTCCTGCTTTGAAAGGAAAGAATTAACGCTTAAAAAAGAGCCGTCAGGAGCTGTCGTGTGGGATGAGCCGACAGACGAAGGTGCACAATTGTGTGGAATGAGTCTGAAACATTGACAAGATGAGAGAGAAGGGTGTGAGAATAGCTTGTGCTGGATATGACAGAAACATTCAGGCAGTCTGGCTCCAGCAGGCTTCGTCTGGCAACACATCAGAGCAGCACCAATACTGAAAGACGGAGACAGAAAGGAAAAAAATATATAAAACAGGCAGACTGAACTTCTCTTGTCTTTTCTCTTACCCATTATACTCCATGATGTTGTCTTGGCATTGGAAATGCTCTGATCATGCTGAAACATCGGTATTTACATTTATTCTGTTGGAAGATGTTTTTATCTGAAATAACACAATAACCTGTTTAACCTGAGCTTTTCAGGGTTCAGGGTGTAGATCTTGGTGATGCTTGGAGTTAAATCTTTTCAATCACTAACCAAGAGACATGCATTTGCTCCTGTTGGTTAGCACATAGCACGTTTTCTCTGGATACTCCGGTTTCCTCCACAATTACACAGACATGTCTGGCATCACTAAAATGTCCGTAGTGTGTGAATAGGTGTGTGAGTGTGTGTGATTGTGCCCTGGTCCCTTGCTATGTGTTTCTAGTGCCCTGTGTAAAACTCCAGGTTCCCTTTTACCCTGCATACAGAAATGGACAGATGGATATTATACTTTGGAATGGGACTCTATATATGTCTTTAAAAGTGTAGTAACTCTATTATGAATTGCACCAGTTACTAAGGCGAAATATTTTTTTTTGAATGATTTAAGAACTCTTAATGCAAATATATGTGGCTTTTTGATTTAAACAGCTCGGAAAAAGTGATTTTTTGTTATTAAATCTATAAATTGTCTCGGTTATTCCAAAAATTGCTAAATTGATTTGTAGAACATTATAACAGTTTTGTATATGTTGTAATTACAAAAGCATACTGTAGCGACCGCATTGGAGAGCACTCGTGCTAGAGAAAAGAAAATCAGAATTTATAATACATATAGAGTAAGGGTTAGACAAAATGGTCCTAATCAGTTAACCCTAATTATATATTTCATAGAAGCAATGAGAGCAATTATATTGGTAGGAGAATGTTGGACATGGAGCTGCCAGGCAGGAGGCAAAGAGGAAGGCCAAAGAGAAGGTATATGGATGTAATTAATGAGGATTTGAAGCTAGTGGGTGCAAGTGTTGAGGATGCAGAAGATAGGGTTAGGTGGAGAGAGATGATTCGCTGTGGCGACCCCTAAAGGGAAAAGCCGAAAGAAGAAGAAGATAGAAGCAATGAGAGGTTGTTTGGATATCTTTGGAAATCCTATGGTTAAGCATAAGGGCTTTTCACACCTCACTTAACCTTGGGGTTATTGTCGTTCTAAACTCTGCTTTTAAATCCGGTTAGAGAAACGGTTCACAATTGTAATTTAGGACCTTTTTACACTTGGTCACTTCATGTATTTTCTCTGATCTGATAGCTATCTGATTTGTTAAAACTGTTCCATTTACATTAGGCCACATAAATGTGTCTTGGTGAATCGGATATCAATCCGATCTTTCTACTCCCACCCAAAATGCTAATATATTTGACCTCATTTCAGGGGTAATTGAAACGGAACACGCTTTGGTGTATGCAGTTTTCAGAATGCAATCAAAAAGAAGACGAAAAAACTTGTTACGACGGTTATGCTACAAAAAACAGCATTTACTGTTTGCTGCCTTTTTTGCTAGAGGCAGCGGTGCATTAAGACCCGACTAGACACCTGGGTGGAAGATCACTTGCGAGTGACGTACTTCCGTTTGGGAGGAGTATAGCGCTGACGTATGTGGCTTGAACAACCACATTCATTTACACCTGTCCAGTTTCATCTGAAATGCGTCCCAGACCACCTCCTGAAGTGGCTTGAACCATCAGATTTATATTCGTCTCGAAAACGTTTCGGAGGGCATTTAGACCTGGTCTTTTTATGATCGGTTAGTTATCTGACCACAGAAAACGCATGAAGTGACCAGGTGTAAAAAGCCCCTCAGAAGCATGGTTAGAACATATTAGGTTAGAACCTGGAGTTATGAAACCCTGCTCTGAAGAAATCTTAGCAGCGCTTTTGCTGTGTTAGTCTCATACTGTGGCGTCTCATATGTAGTGTAATCAAGGCCGTTGTAACACTTAACTAAAACGGCTGAGTAGCATCAGGCAGCAAAACACAGAACATCACAGGAGTGTTCGCTGTCATGGGAGGAAATACATGAAACAATTAGTAGAAGATGGATATCAGTGAACATCTGGTCAACTATGCAATCTCAAAAAGACCAAAAAAACCTAACAATTCCTGTTCAGATGCAGAACGGCAGACTGTCATTTATTTCTCAATGAAGCAAAAGCATGAGACAAGCCGTTATTTAAAGAGGTCGTATTCTGCGTTTATCCTGTCATGATTGTTGACAGCACAAATATGCAAATAAAAAGGCTAAGCCAGGGTTTAGGTATGTACAGTGTAAAACGTCAGATTATGAATCGACAGGGTTAATTGTTAACCCCAGTAAATTAAACACCAAATTTCTTTTCCCTTTGATTTATTCAGTTCAAGTCTGAATAATCTGTATGTTAAAAACATAGATGCTTGGGATTACTAACATTGTTTTCTCAAGCATGATGGAACGGAATGTGCTGCTAATCATCTACACATTTGTGGTGCAAATCGTGCCAGGGCATGGATGGAGGACCCACAGTTACTAAGCTACATGTAATGAACAGGCTATAGCCCTGCCCTATAGTGTTTGCTTTCAGCTAGGGCAAGAGCACTATAAATTCCTGTGCAGCAGCTTTGGAGATGAAACATTCCCCACACTATTGCCCAGATTTTCACACTGCTTTGGCTTTGTCCTAAACAGAGACACAGTTAAACATAGACACATTTGGCTGCTCCTGTGTTCTGGATTTCATGCAAAATGCGGATGCAATTAAGTGTATATTTTATTTATTCCCCTGTTTACAATATGACCCAGGCTCTAAGCTTTCCCTTTTAAAGTCATTCACACTTCCAGCAAAGCAGTATGTCATGACCTCACCTTTAAGAAGAGTGGTGAGACGGTCACTGGATTCGTGCTCTCTGTTCTGGCTGCCATGGCCGGAAGCCTGAGAAAGGCAGGAATGTGAAGATGGAGCAGACAGGGTAAAGATCAGGAAGAAGGGGATCTTGTCTCAGAGAGGCAGACTATTTCATTCCCCAGAGATCCTGTACTCATATTCTCCTTCCTCAGCCTCCTACTTACTGTGATGTAACGTTCATGTATTCAGTGTATTCAGTAGCAGCGGCGTTTATAGCTTATTACTCATTCTTGTCTGGGGCTTCAGTGCAGTTGGTCAGACGGTGACACAGTGCTGATGGAGTAGTAAAAACACTGATTTCTGAGCAGATATGCTGGCAGCACAGCATGCAGAATAATTATAGACACTTGAAAACAAAAAAATAGCATGAATAAGTGTTTGATTAAATAACGCTCTCAGAGTTTGCATGTCTAGCATCTGCTCTGTCTAAACTTGTCAAGATTTAAACTTTTCCAACCTTAATGGTGCCTTCCAAAGGAAGAGCCCTATGGCACAAAGTATCTTAAAACTATAAATATAACCTAACCAAATACTGGCAAAATTTAAAACTTCTTTTAAAGAGAAATATATGACTAAAACAAATACGCAATCAAACCAGGTGGTACGGTAAGTAATACACACCAATGCACCATTACTGTATGCACAATTATGCACCAATTCTCAAAACGTGAAGTGAATTTAATGAAATTAAATTTATGTAAATCCAAGTAACAAAAATGTCCCATTACTAATAATAACTGAATTATTATTTTTTTATCAGCATATATATATATATATATATATATATATATATATATATATATATATATATATATATATATATATTCTGATAAAAAAATTATAATTCAGTTATAGTATATATATATAAATATATATATATATATATATATATATATATATATATAAAATAACGGTTTTGGAGATATGAGGATTCCACCCGACAGCGACGATATACTATATATATATATATATATATATATATATATATATATATATATATATATATATATATATATATATAGTATATCGTCGCTGTCGGGCGGAATCCTCATATCTCCAAAACCGTTAATTTTCAGGAAATGAAAAAAATGCCGTACCTTATCTGCAGTGCACAGGGTAAACGCTAAATTCCTGTCCTCAGACGAGCACCAGAACTAGTGGGGATCAAGATGTTTTTTTCTTTGAGCCCAGTGTTTTGAAGACATTTACCTCAGAAGACGTGTTGATTCGTTGCGACTCTTCTTGAGGAGAAATATGCCGCGAATCTCTCCCGCGGAGTGAAGAAGAGGTGGACAGTTGAAGTGACCAATGGAGTTATGAGATTTGCACTCAAGCTATTTTCAAGACTTTAGATTGGTTAATAACTTGTAAAAATAACAGACCCACATGGGACTGACCAATAGCATCGATATGTGAAAAAATATGAAATTGACCAAATTTGGACATACGAGGTTTCCGCCCGGCAGCGACGATATATTATATATATAGTACTGGTCCTGGACAATAAACTTGGATTTTAGCCCGCTTGTCTCCCATCCCTAAGGTTGGGGGTTCAATTCCCACTTCTGGAGAATTCCCATGTGCTTCTGCTGCTTCAGGGGGTTCCTCTGGGTTCTATGGTTTCTTTCTCCACTCCAAGGACATGGATTGTAGACTGATGAGCATCTCTAAATTGTTAAAGTCTGGGTGTGATCATGTCCTGTGATGGACTGACACACTGTCCAATGTATCCGCTTTTGGGATCAGTTTAAAACAGCTCCCTTCTACTTGGACAAATGAACGCTGCAGTTATGCATCAGACATCATGCGTCCCCTGGGATAGACTCCAGGTTTTTGCAACAGTGTGTAGGATAAGCACTATAGAAAATGGATGGATGGATGGATGGATGGATGGATGGATTAAAATACAAATCCTGTCATTATTATACATGTATAAACTATGCTGAAAATATTTTTGACATTTAAGCATGTAGGTTATTGTTTTTATATATGAAAACGAACATTTTTACTGTATTTCTATTTCACTCACCCGATTCATTCTAGCATTTAATGTCCTTCCTCTTAATTCAGGAAATCTTAACAAAAATCCTTTAGAGTTCATCAGAGGAATAGTTTCAAGGAGGAAAATAAAGTGCAACTAAAGTGTCCTTTAGTGCCACTCAAGTCAACTCTTATGGGATGCTCACTCTATTTAACTATGATCTTTGTGCTCAGAATCTTTTGGGAAATTCAGCCCTGATGTGTTAAATGCCAGGGATACAAATTCTCACAGTTCTCAGCACAAACTTACACATGAATATGAAATACAGACAGAAAGTTAATCTGCCAATTACACGGATCAGAAATTAAAGTGTGTAGTCTCTTCTGTTTAGAGACTAGGAACAGGGATGTGCTGCTTTGGACATTATTTCTAGTGTAGTTTGTGTTTTCACTGCAGTTTGACTTGATAACATGAAATCATGTGCTTCAGGGCTGATTTGAAGAAGGTGGTTCAGGATATATGCAGTTAGAATGGAAGGGAGAGGGATTTGCCATATCTATACCTGGACCAGTTCTGTTCCCACTTGGGAGATGGGATCATTAAGATGGCATCATTATGTTGGCTTTGTAGAAGCCAACATTCTGTTTTCCTATTTAAGCTTAGACAAAATTTTATCAAGATTAACTCCTCCTAGGGCTTTAGAGCCACATGCACCAAATTTGCAGCCACATGCACCACTTCGAGCCATATGACTTTTCTAAGCGATCCGAGTACCGGTACTTCCGGTACCGGGTCTCAAAGTGGCCTTTTTTCCCCAAGACTCCCATTATAAACTTTGGAGGTTTATAACTTGGCAAGCTTTCTAACTATCTACACCAAACTGGCCAGCACCTTTAGGGTGATACTCTGAACAAACTTTTATATTGGTGTACCGACTGGTCTTTCGGTTGTGCCGTAGCCCCGCCCCCAATATATGCAAAATCAAAAAACCTTTTACAACATGGACATGTGACATATCAAAACACTCAGAACAATGAGGGGAACTGCCTCACGTGTATTCTGATGACGTCACATGACGTCACGTGATGTCACATGAAAATAAAAATTTTTGCACAACATAGACATGTGACATATCAAAACACTCAGCACAATGAGGGGAACTTCCTCACGGGTATTCTGATGATTTCACGTGACGTTATGTGATGTCACCTGAAAATTAATAATTAGCACAACATGGACTTGTGACGTATCAAAACACTCAGCCCAATGTGGGGAACTTCCTTAAGAGTATTTGGATGACGTCACATACTCGTCTCCACTTACCTCCAAATGTTTTGGCACCCTAGCTTTCTACTTGCTTCCAAAGTAACACTGACCCTTATGTCCACTTGCCTCCAAAAAGCACCGGCCTTTGCGAATACTTGCATCGTCAAAGCCAACATCAAAGATTGTCGCGACGAACTTTACAAATCAAGTTTGTTTTGTTTTTTTCCATACCATGAATCTGTTGCACAATTCCATTTCATGTATCATGAGTCTGTTTGTGCTTTATCATTTTCCTTTGGCTCCAACAACACCGACGCAATGCAGATCAGAGCTCTTTGAATGCACAGAATATCACCTTGTGCCTGTTAATCCCAATCAATTATTGCTTGACCATGTGCATCCCTTCATAGACCCAATTTACCCTCCTTCAAACACTACACGTCTCTAGCATGATAATGCACCATGTTACAAAGCAAAATGTCGTCTCAAGGTTTCATGAACATGGCAGTGTTCTTCAGTTTCCTTCCTAGTCACCGTATTGTATTCAAATAGAACACCTTTGGGATGTGGTTGAACCGGAGACACCCAGTATCATGGGCGTAAATCCTGGGGGGGACGGAGGGGACATGTCCCCCCATCCGAGGATTGTCCCCCAAAAAAATTATTTAAAAAATATCGCACTCTCTATTGTGAAAAATATATGTATGTATACCTAAATAATTGTGTAAGTATAAAAAAAAACAAACGCATAAAATGCATTTATAAACAGTTGAGTTCCCCCTCCCTCCCCTTCCTCACAGTGGTTTGACCCACTGCCTGCTTTCCCAGTTCATCTCACCTACTCTGCACACACGAGTCAGGTGTGTGGCTGCGGCTCAGTTAATGTTGAACTCCATTAAGTAGGGGATTTTATTCACTTTAAATAAAGCGATTCTCTTTAATGTAGTTGATGCAGACTCATTCATAAATTAGTTGCGGCAAAAATGCTGATTACCGATGTAATTTTCCATGAATATATAATCCGGCTATATTAGCGATTAAAATATTACTTATCTAGTTAACGTTAGCTTGTTTACAATAGCTTGTTGCATAGTGCACTGCAACTAATACGCCAAAGCCGTTTTGTTGTTTTTATACATAGAGCAGTTAGTGTAAATTGATTATTTAATAATTGATTTTGTTACAAAACATTACTTATTTTCTATATATTTTTCACAATAACAGTCATGTTTATATTTTAGTGTATGTTGATGGCTTAACTGTAAACAACACAAACAATGCAATAAATAGTTTTGAAGAAAAATCTGCTTTGTCATTGAACCTGAGAAAAACTTGACACAGTCTCAATAATAATGATAAAAGCAAAGTTTTTCACTTTGGGGACATATCTTTATAAGTACAATTAGACTGTATTATTTGTGTCCCCCTTCAAAAATTGCTCATGAGAATAAATTTTATATTTATTGTCCCCCCCCCTACTGTTAAATGAAATTTACACCCATGAACAGTATGAAAGCACACCTGAAAAATGTGCAGGAATTATGTGATGCATTCATGTCAGAACCGGAGCATCAGCTTTTAAAGTCTTGTGGGCTCCCTGCCGTAAAGACTGGTGTTAACAAAGTATAAGAAAGTTTTCGTATAGTGCTTCTAATAAAGTGCTTTGTGAATGTGTGTGTGTGGGTGTGTGTTTGTGTTTGTGTGAAACGATTGGTTCAAGTGGATGCAAGTGCAGGTAGCAGTTTATTAGGAGCATTGGACAATAAAGAGTGAAATAAAAAGCAACGGTCAGACCACCTAAAAACAGGATTTTAAAGACTAGGCACAGACAAAAACAGAACAAGGCAAGGATCAAAAACAAAATCAAATGGTTCAGTAACAGTAGAACACAGAGGAAACTGGGTGTATGCTTTGTGGAGATACACACGTAAATCGGGAAGTAACCTGAAAACAGGTGAGATCAGTCATGACACATGAGAGCAACTACCAGAGATTTGTGAAAGTGTGCATAGCAGCTCTTTCTTTGCTTCACTAAATTTGAAACTGGAAGTAACAGACCACCTTACTCTGCATGCAGAGCTCAGAGTGGCGAGCTTGATACCGTAGATACCTGCTGAGGAAACTGGTGGAAACAAGTTCCAGACCACCATTTTCACCAAATTCAATGGACCCTTCCTAAGCTCAGAACTTCTCACAAATTTACACACAAACATTTTTTTTTGTTTGTTTTTACACACAAAACAAATGTTCCCCATATTATTCTAGAATGTTCAGGTCATATTTAGATTTTACCTCTTCTCAAATGCAAACCCATGCATTGTAAAAGTATCCTGATCATAATGCTTCAGAGAAACACAAATATACACTCAACTCCGATCATTTTCATTTATGATGGTAATAGACTTGGTCAGATCTGTGAAATACTTTGTACATTCTTAAAAAACATGTTCTTTGGGGTTTTAAATAGAACCCCCCCCCCCCCCCCATTGGTTCTTTGTAGAACTCTTGAAGAGTAATGAACAATTGATATTAAAACGGTTCTATAATTCTGAGAATGCATCATGAGAAATCACTGCCATTGCTTAATACAATTTATCTCTATGTAGATAATGATGTGAGATCTTTTGGAATAACATTTAATAATAATAATAATAATAATAATAATAATAATAATAATAATAATAAAGAAAATGATGGACCATTTTTAAAGAACCAATTTTTATAGAACCAATCTATATTCTATATAGAACCATTCCTTTTAATAGTGTATTAGAGTGATCATTAAATCAGTAGGATCCCAGAGTGAAGCATGAGCACACATTCACCCCACCCCACTTGCAGAGACAACGTGCAGGATTATTGGAATTTGCCAAACCAATCTAAGCCATGCTGTTTGAGGGTAAAGCCTTAAGTCACTGTCATTGAAAATAAATGACACTATATGAAACATCTCACCAAGTCCCCATCACATTCCAAGGCATAATTTTAAATTAAACGTGACGTGACATACGGCTAAGTACGGTGACCCATACTCAGAATTTGTTCTCTGCATTTAACCCATCCAAAGTGCACACACACACAGCAGTGAACACACACACACCGTGAACACACACCCGGAGCAGTGGGCGCCATTTATGCTGCGACACCCAGGGCAGTTGTGGGGGTTCGGTACCTTGCTCAAGGGCACCTCAGTTGTGACTCGAACCCACAACCTTAGGGTTAGGAGTCAGACTCTCTAACCATTAGGCCACGACTTCCCCCTAACCATTAGGCCACGACTTCCCCCTAACTTTCTGTCTTCCCCCTATTTTGTCAAAAATATTGTTAGCATTCTACTGAATTATTAAAAATCCTTATTTTAAATTAAAATACACCTTGTGCCCCCCTCAGGTTAGTTTACCTAGATATGTCATACATTTTTAATTTCCGGTGTTAATAAACAAGGTGCTCAGGATACATTGCCAGAACTGGAATGGTTGCTGTCTGTGGTACTGAACCATCACTCATCTCGATGGTTCCTGAACAAGACGCCTAGGCAGTACATAAAATATGACTTTATCTTGATTTATCATGATTTTTTTTTTTACACCTTGTTTTGTTACTGTGATCTATTCTGATACCATGATGCAATGATCTGTCACAATCTGTACATGCTGTGTGACCTGCTTTATGTGTAGTCACAGAACTCAAAGCTCAAGGAAATTTAGAACGTAGCGTATGTAACTCGGAGCAAACTAATTAGACAAGTTGGACAAACTGTTTTATACTGGTCGATGTGACAGTAGATCCAGAGCCTATCTTGGGAACGCTGGTGGTGAGGCAGGAACACAGCCTGGATAAGACACCAGTATATTAAAGGGCACCACACACACATTTACACACTAACATACATGATCATTACTATGTTTTGGAGTTTTCTGGTTTGTAGCGTTCCACTTAATTGGATTATTGATTATAGGCAATTCTGGTTCATATAGTGTTTATTAGACACCCAGATTGATACTGGGTTTAATTCATGTTTATTTCATGACTGTGTAGGTGAGTGATGGAAGTTTGACAGTGCAGGCCATCACACGGGAGGACAGAGGAGCATACAGCTGCCGTGCTCACAGCGACCAGGGAGAAGCACTTCACACCACACGCCTGCTCGTGCAAGGTGAGTTAGGTTTCAAATATCCACAATATCCTGAATGATCTTTCACATTGTATCATGATATCTTTTGCAAACAAGGATGTCACTGTCCACCTGTTCAGCTAAATAAGCTTGTGAGAACATCAGAATGTTCCAGAACGTGCAAGAATACATGCAATTTATTTTAGGTTTCTCATAAGTTTGTAGTTTTACTTAAACTACCATCAGTAGATAGATTAATGAACAGCTATGCTGTGAAATACATACATTTTATATTTGACAAATGTCAGGCTGGACAATTGATAAATTGCTATGCAAGCTAAAGCCCCAGTATCCAGTCTATTTCCATATGTTGGTTGCCTGCATTTGAATTAGCAGCCTTAAAGGAAGTTGTTATTGTCATGTAATAAATGGTGAGCTAATCAAGTGCATTAACATAGACCAAGGGACACAATTGAACTTATGGCGAGGGAACGACTACATCGCCACAGTTCCTATCCTCTACTGATAAACTTTTTGATGTCACATATAAGTTTGTGCCCTTGACATAAAAAAAACACACCTATCATCATGAGGTGTTTTAGAGTCGTATCACAAGTAAAGATATTATTCTGGACTGGTTGGCATGTTTATTTTCTCTCAATAATTTGAACTGAAGGATTTGCAGTGTTGAGTCTTCAAACATCTTATTTTATCTTATCTTATCTCATCTTATCTTATCTTAACACACAAAAAGGCATTTGGCATACATGCCCACTAGTTGATTTGCCCAGTAGATTCAGGTATACAGAAGGCACGTTACAACACAACAGTCCAGTTTCTGTCACAACAGAACCCTTACTTCATATTTTCTGACAGGCAATTACAAATGAATACTCAAAATAAAAACGCAATATTTGCTTGTTCTAGGTGCCAGGGCTACTAAATTTGTTCATGTCTATTTGCATAATAGACTTGTGAATGTTTAGGTTACATGGAAATATGCCAAGTATTCCATATGACCAAATGTTTGTGAATTTCTTTTCATCACACTTATATTTGGACTCATAATTGGGAAGCACACAGTTGTACAGGACGCCTATGTATGCTTTCACTATGCGCTGCGTCAGCTATATATGGTTGAAATGACAATAACAACTTCTTGACTTGACTTGACTTGTAGCATTACAGGAACAAACCTGTTTGCAAAGTTCACGAGTGTCCTAGACAGAGCCTTAAACTCAACCCCGGAAAACAAATATGGCATGAATTGTACCTTAGACTTCCTGACCTGACATCAGTGTCTGATCTCATTAATGCTCTTGTAGCTGAATGAACACAAATCTCCAGTCACACTCCAACATCTCACGGAAAGATTTCACAGAAGAGTGTAGGTTGTTATATCATCTCATACATCTATAATGTGTCTACATACCTTTGGCATCTTTTTAGATTTGAGATGGCCAGTACAATGATCCCGTATCATTACTGTGATATAAATTACAAATATAATTCCCGATTTATGACCTCAAGACAAGCTGCACAACAGCACATACAATACATAGATGACTCTACCTGTTGAGTTTCAAGGAGTTTTTAACCTCAGGAAACGTATGCTGTCAAATAAAGTATTAATAAAATGGTAATAAATAAAAGTCTTATTATTTTGAAGAGCGAACTGAAATGAAAAGCGACAGTGTTATGAGCAGGGCAGCTCACGAGAGACATGGAGTATGGTGTGTGTGTATATGTGTGTGTGTGTGTGTGTGTGTGTGTTGATCTAGAGCCTCTATGACTCTAGAGTACAAGGGCGAATGATGAAGTAGCTGCATTTATTAGCCCTGCTCTGTGTACGCAATGACAGAAAACACCATCAGTCTGCATGTCACTGCTTTCATGCCTTTGACTGCAGTCAGATTTATGGTTGCCCAGACACAGGCATCACACACAACTGTGTGTTCAACACAAACAAACTCACTACATGTGAAGTCTCACATGCTTTACTATAATATAACGTGTCCTACAGCAGCAGAGGTGTTGCTGCGGAGGTGAAATGCTACCTTTCATTCCAGTCAATGAGAAATCTGGCCTGAGTTCTGCCAAGTCAATATTTCTGGCCCAGGGCCTGTTTTTTTCTCAAACTGGTGATATTATTTATACAAAAAAGTAATATTCGCTTCAGTCCTCTGGGGAAACACGACACAGAAATTTCTTCTTTGATAACACCACATGAACCTGTCCTGAACTTATTATTATTATTATTATTATTAATATTATTATTATTATTATTATTATTATTATTGGATCAGATATCGGAGAAAATATACAAGATCAGTTTGTACAACAAAGATCTCAGCTGAAAAATAAAAAATCTATTTGTAAAATTTTAACATATAAAGATACTTGAATTTTTTATTTATTTATTTATTTTTGTTGTCAGGATTGATTTTATACCATTAATTCCATAAAATTCCATAAAATTAATAGATATAGATTTTGACTTATCTCTTGTAAGCCAGAGGTGATGGTGGCAAGGAAAAACTCCCAGAGACACTTTAATCGAATTATTATATTTATAGTATACATGATTTTGTGTTACAAAAATGAGCTTTGTAATTTACAAAGAAATATTGATCTATTAAATATACAAAATAATCATTATAATAATAATTATAATTATCATAATCATTTTGTTGCTTTGCACCCTGAAATGAAGGACATAAATGCAAATGCAAAGTTTCATCCAGCTGTCTTTACTCAGTGCAACTTATAATAACATATATATCTAAGTGAAAGTCATCGTCTGAATGGCACACCAAGCCATTAGAGCCATCCCTAGAGGCACAGTGAAGTCTGGAAGGTGTTTGGTACCACTGAGACCCTCCATGGATCAGGACGGCGCAGCAAACTAGATGGGAGTGTGAGGAGGAAACCGGTCAGAGAAGCTATCAAGCGGCCTACAGCGACTTTGAAGCAGCTGCAGAAGTTTATGACACATCATTGTGTGCAATATCACAAATTCTCCACAAATGCGGCTCGTATGGCAGGGCCGCAAAAAAAAAGCCACTCCTCAATAAAGGCCACAAGCAGTCATAACGCAGCTTTACTCATAACTCAGTGAAAAAGGGAGTTATGGTGAGATGAGACTAAAACTATTTGGCCTTAACACTAAACGGTATGTCTGGCCGAAAGTGGTGGCGGAAAGCTGGTTTTTCAGTGTAGCAGGGACTGGAGTACTTGGCAAGATTCTTCAGCCAGAAAGTTGTCAATTGTGTGAAGGATTACTGTATCTTCCAACATGACAATGACCTTAAAGCACAGAGCAAAATTGACCACACTGTGGATGAAGCGGAAAAAGGTGTATGTGCTTGCATGGCTTAGTCAGTGTCCAGACTTAAACCCTATTGAAAATCTATGGAATGACCTGAAGACTGCAGTCATCAACAGTCACCATCAAATTTAACTGAATTTTAGCACTTCGGCAGAGAAAAGTGGACAAATATCGCAAAGTATAGATGTGCAAAGTTGGTAAAGACTTATCCCAACACATTAAAGGCTGTAATTAAAGCAAAAGGTGGTTCAACAAAATACTGCTATTACTACAAAATACTACTACTATAGTTTTATGACCTGTTGCTGTTCTATTTTTCATTTGGATGTTAAGATCCAAGTAAATAAAGTTGGGTAAATCAAAAATTGTGTTCTTCTTCATTTCAGGCTTAAAATGCGATTATGTTGGGGGTGGGTGGGTGTTCTTTTCAATATCCACCTTTATACTGGTTACTTGTGCACAGTAATAATGAAGCAAAGAGGCATAAATATAAAGAAAGAAACCATTGTGGATCTTGGATGTTGTTGATGAGGCCTGTTGCGTATGAAATGAAGATTCTAGATTGTTGTGACTGTAGAGATATCTGACAATCACACCCATATGAGGGTGATAAACCTTGTTACTATAGCAACCAGTATTAAAACCACCCGACGGCTTCATAGACTCGAACGTAGTTTACGGGTTAAACCGATGAGAACTAGATTAGATTAAAATAAACAGATATCATAGTTTTCAAAGATGTTGTCGCTTAATTCAGTGTGTTTTGCTTTTTCTAGGTCCACCATATATAGTGGCACCTCCTGAAAACATCACCGTAAACATTTCTCAGAATGCGCTCTTCACATGCCAAGCTGAGGCGTATCCTGGCAACCTGACCTATACCTGGTTTTGGGAGGAAGACAATGTCTACTTCAAGAAGTACAGTTACCATCCAGTGCACTATTGTACCATGTCATGTGAGACTGTGTGTATATATGTGTGTGTGTATTGGAGCATGTTTAGTTTGGGATTTGCATATAATTATAGACGTACAGTATACCATTCTGAATCTCAGGCTGAATATCTGCAGCTGTGTTGCTTTGGCACGTAAAAGCTGACACGGCAGGTTTTCCCAGGACAGCCTGCTTGTGTCATCACATGACTAAATGACACATGCTGATATTCCGTGTGAGGTTTTTTTCACCCCTTCTAAACAGAGATAAGGCACTTCTGAAACGCGAACGCTTAAAATAACTTGCCTGAGTTTACATTTAATCCACAATTTTGCTACGCAAGACCTTTCCTTAGATGTGCCTACGTTTTTTTTTCTGCACAGAACTGTACACTGAATTAGTGTAATGCTATTTTTGGTGTCTCTGTAGACCAAAAAAAATTGGTCACCACAGGCATATCCCAGGATTATAACTGTAACTCATTTCCCAGTGTGTTTCCTGGATTAACCCTGGCATCCTGCTGTCCCTTAGCGAGGTTTTTCTTGCCCTAAGTGTATGTGTGTGTGTGTGTGTGTGTGTGTGTGTGTGTGTGTGTGTGTGTGTGCGCTGCAAAAAAATGGAATCTTAGCGAGTGAGAATATTTACGCAAATAACGCAATTCATCCAGTTTTAATTGTGTGGCACTTTTAACGATGGACATTGTCTCGAATCAGCTTTACAGAAATACAAACATTTAAAATAACGATTGAATTTGATAAAATTATCAAAATCTTATAACTTATATTTATCTCTTTATATTTATCTTGAATCTAGTCATTTTTGTATTGATTGAATCATTTCTTGATTGAGATTACAATAAACCAATTAGAAGATTACTTCTAGGCATATTTTACTTTTTTAAGCTTTAAATGTTCTTATTCTTTTGGAGGATAATTTTGTATTTGACTAGAAATCAAGAGCCACCAGAGCGAGAACATTTACAGCTAAAAATAGTAAAATATGCATAGAGTACTATATCATATGCATATAAAAATATGCATATATTAAAATATGCATATGCATAAGAAACAGAAGATGATTCTGAATAGATTTTAGATGTATCAACTTGCTAAGATGTCATTGTGTGCCTTTTGTGTGTGTACGCGCGTGTGTGTGTGTGTGTGTGTATACACATACATGAGCTCATTCACACATATCCATGTGATATCACTACACTAAAATTTAAGCATAGAACAAAAACACACCCAACCAAAAATATATAGAGATTAGACTAAAATAGAAGAACGTATTTTCGCAGATTCATCTCAGTCCCACATTTTGGGTCAAACGTGCAGCAGCAGTAGCTTTAAAAGAATGATTGTAATAAATTGTAATGGTGATTATATTTTAATTGTACTCGAGTATATACAGTACGCACTGATTTTCACTGCGTTTTGTTCACGGATTGCTAGAGAGAAAAACTTTAAAAAAACAAAACAAAACTGTGTAATAGTCTCCTGTTAATCTAGGTACTCGTTTTAAATATGCTAGATGAATGTTTGTGGACGTTTGACCATCACACTCAAAATTGGTTCTTCCTCAGCCTTTTGCCACAAAGTTGTACAATATTTATAGCATTTGGCCGACGCTCTTATTCATTTACGCTCAGATACAACTGAGCACTTAAGGGTTAAGTGCCTTTTTCAGAGGCCCAGCAGTGACAGCTTGGTGGAGTTGGGATTAAATCTCACAACCTTCCAATTGTTAGTCCAACACTTTAACCACTAGGCTACTACATCCCCAAAGAATGGCTTTGTATGCTGTAGAATTACAATTTAGAATTGCTTTTGAAGTTTGGTGTGGACCTCAACCCCACTCAACACCTTTGGGATGAACTGGAATACCGACTGCACCCTAGATCTCCTTGTCCAAGATCAGTAACTGGTCTCACTGGTGCTCTTGTAAATGAATGAGCACAATTTCCCTAAAATATAGTGGAAAGCCTTCCTTAAATAGAGGAGCTTATTATAACAGGAACTAATTCTAGAATGGGATGTTTAGTAAGCACATATGGGTGTGATGTTCAGGTGTTCACATAGTGTAAAAGATATTCTTTTACAAGTAGAGAACCTTAGGGTTCTTTGAGGAACCCCAAAGGAACATCTTTTTAAGGTGTTGGGCTACTGACTTGAAGGTTGTGAGTTTGAATCCCAGGTCCACTGAGCAAAACCCTTAACCCTCAATTGCTCATTTGTGTAAATGAGATGAATGTACGTTGCTCTGAATAAAGGTATCAGCCAAATGTTATGTAATATGAATTAAAGTAAAATGTATTTAGGATCTCTTCCCCAGCACTGTACCTTCTAGTTTTAGCACACACTCCTAAACTCTTACACTCATCTAACATGCTCTTTGTGCTATTATTTCAGTGATCTGAAGCTTAGAGTACGCATCCTGATCGACGGCACCCTCATCATCTACCGCGTGAAGCCAGAGGATGCTGGGAAATACACCTGTAGCCCCAGTAACAGCCTGGGCATCTCACCCTCTGCCTCAGCCTATCTGACAGTGCAGTGTGAGTGTCCCTTTCCTTCATTTTAACAACCTCAGAGCACTTCACCTCCTTTGCATGTTTTATGTCCTTTGTGTTTTGTGCTCATGGTCAGAGTGGGTAATTGGTGTATGTTATGTACATGCACTGTGGCGGTTTGGTGTGATGCTGATCCTGTCTTGTGATCTGTCCTAGTTTTAGGCTCTCTGTGGAGTACACAAGCACTTGTTTCTGTCTGTATTGATGCTGTATGTGGCTATATAAGCTGGAGAAATCTGAGCTGTGTTTATCTCAGCTGTACGATTCCAAGTATAGTATCATAACATTCAATAACACAACAATCTAATCAGAGTATAAACAAATACGGCATGCTTGTACAATAGCCTTTACGATTTTTCCCTCTGTCATGCTAAAAAGGCAATAATTATTCACTCACTCACTCTCACTCATTTTCTCCCGCTTATCCGAACAACCTCGGGTCACGGGGAGCCTGTGCCGATCTCAGGCGTCATCGGGCATCAAGGCAGGATACACCCTGGACGGAGTGCCAACCCATCGCAGGGCACACACACACTCTCATTCACTCACGCAATCACACACCTTTTTTTTGGACAATTTTCCAGAGATGCCAATCAACCTACCATGCATGTCTTTGGACCGGGGGAGGAAACCTGAGTACACGGAGGAAACCCCCGAGGCACGGGGAGAACATGCAAACTCCACACACACAAGGCGGAGGCGGGAATCGAGCCCCCAACCCTGGAGGTGTGAGGCAAACGTGCTAACCACTAAGCCACCGTGCCCCCCAATAATTATTCATTGTAGCTGATTTTTAGTCTTTGTGGAATTTCTCCTCACTGAATATAGAGAGTCGCATGAGCTCACAGACACGACATGATAAGCTAGTGTTACTGTGATTGTTGGAGGAGACAAGGGACAGATTGCTGCCCTCACTATCTGTGAGCATGGGCAAGTTTTGCTCTCTTGGACCCCTGGTCATGGATGTCGTGCCATTTTGTTTTGTTATTCAAACTTACAATTTCATACTCAAATTTTCTAGTCATCATACTCAGTATGAAATGAACATGGAGTGAAATGCTATTTACAATTGTTTGTGCTGGAGTCAACATAAATGGCATTAAAAATAAAAAAAGTCAAAAATCAAATGGAGTAAAATAGAATAGTAAAACCACCAAAAAAACACACACACTTAAAAAAAATAATAACAATAATAATAATAATAAAAGCAGTTTAAAATATAATAAAAGAAATTAAATATGGAATTAACTCTACAGAACAAAGAGAAATAAATAAGTCCAGGTGAGGTAACAGGTTGTCAGGACTCAGCCAGGACTTTTGGCCAATGTGCGTCTGTTTATGTCACATGTCTGCCCTGCCTTTGTTTACTCCTCCCCGTCTCTGCACAGCTGTTCCCTATGTGTTCATTGTCTTTTCTATTTAACCGTGCTGTGCTGCCATCGGCAATAATCGTTTTCGTCTGTGTTCCTGTTCTATGTTTATTATTATTTATTAAACCCTATTCATTTGAAGCTATCCTGTATCTGGGTCTATCTTCCTCCTCCCGGTTGTGACACAGGTATTGTGAAACAAGTCCAGAAAAGTCCAAGATAGTTCTAGATGTTGCCTTGGTTGAGAGCCTGAATGGCCTGCAGGAAGAAGCTCCTCCAGATGATAGGGTGAATGTTTTTCTGTTGCATCACCCAGGAGCACACTGCAGCTTTAATTTTTCTAAAATAATTTTTTTTATCTTTTTAAATAAAAAAAAAATAATTTAAAATAAATAAACCGTGTTTAATTTTTTTGTCGCTCAAAATATGCGCCATAACTGCCGACTTGCGAAATCCGACACACAGGAGCACACACATTTTTGCTTGGCTGCAGCCGGCAAGTTAAAATTTTGATATCATGAATACGAAGAGGACTCAATTAGACATTGTACATTTTATGTGAAAGTAACCTTCAACCCAGCATCTTTTTTGTTAAGATTAGTTCAAACTGTTCAAAATATTTTTGTTTGCTTGCAGAAATAAAATTTTGTTTACTCGGTAGCAGTTCATTCATTTCATAAATGCAACACACTACAGTTTTTTCTATACTTTCCATAAAGGTAAAAACAATATATGCAGTGTTATCTTCATTTTAGATGTCAAATGGGTTTTGTGGCTCGCTTTTTTTTTTTTTCCTGTGGGAAACGGGTCCAAATGGCTCTTTGAGTGTTTAAGGTTGCCGAGCCCTGGTCTAGAATGTAAGATTTCTCTTCATTGGAGCTAAGATGTATGTGACACAGAATATAAACAAAAGCAAATGCCCAAAGTCCGGGCTGGATCCTGACAGTACCATACAGCAGCTTATGAAATTACATTAATGTGTCCTGGTTCAAATGTACCAGACCTTGTTCCAGAACCTGTAATACATTCCAGATAAGGTTAAAAAGCAAAGCTCTCAAATTCCCTTTGATATTAGCCCTAAGACGTTCAAATGGAAGACTTTTACAAATCTCATTGCACCAATCCACTGTTGGAGCTTATTCTTTAACCCAAACATTAAATATTTACGAGCTAAAAGTAATAATTTGCTTGTCAGATTGACCTGGAGAAGTGATAATCCACTTATCCTCTTCAGTCATTCCCAAAATAATAAATAAAAAAAAAAACATGGATCCTGGACAGTAGTACATTTCAATACACAGTCAAACTTGTCCCAAAAATGGCTTACCAAGGGGCTGGACCTAAACATGAAGAAGTTTGTGTTTGAGTCTGATTTACTCTATAAACTGGTGAATGTTTTGGATCAATCTTATGACCTAAATAAGGAATATAATGTATGCAGTACAATATTTTATTTTATAAGTTTCTTTCCCAACCTGAAAACAAGGCTCACAAGTTTTTTTCCCCCTGAATTTGGTACTGCAGCTTTATAAATAAATACATAGATGGACAAGAGGAATTAATTAAAAAGTCCTTCAAATTACCCACAGCAACATTTCTTTTGCATTCATGTGAAAGATAGATATGATTCTCTGAATGGTCTATATTGTAATGCGAATGACATGGTATTTATTCTCCCAGTGTGTCTTTGCCTTGTACTCTTGTTTCTTTGTTTATTTAATAGTATCATCTGGAAAATCTTGTTAACGGTTAAAGCCTTAAATTGAATGGAGAAAGAGGAGGATGTAGGTGTAAGCAGTTTTTAATATCCTTCTACAGTCTAGCTTTCTTCTCAATAGCCGCCCAAAAGTAAAAATAACTCATATGCTGTTTCACAAATGCTGGCAGGCTATAGTTTAATCAACTCTGCCTTAAAGTTACATTGTTAAACATTAGCTATAGTTTTGCTTATGTTCTTTCGAAAATTATATAGGTTCTACTCTCTGGACTACTCACAAGTTCATCTGAACATCTTGGTTTCTGTGATCATGGATTTGTTTGATGTTTTTTGGGACTTCATTTTATATTCATTAATGGAGATTTACTCCATTACTCCATTACTCCAGTATAGCATAAGTGGGGACTTGGTAGCCTAGTGGTTAAGGTGTTGGACTACTGATTGGAAGGTCATGAGTTCAAATTCAAACTACCACTTCTGGGCCCCTGAGCAAGGCCCTTAACCCTCAGTTGTATAAATCAAAAGAAATTGTACGTCACCCTGGATAAAGGTGTCTGCTAAATACCGTAAATGTTTTTGAAAGGTGCACTATTGATATTTTTTTGTTTCATTGCTTTCTATAGACCCTGCCCGTGTTCTCAACATGCCACCGGTCATCTATGTCCCAAGAAAGTTGCCAGGAATCATACGCTGCCCAGTCGACGCCAACCCACCTGTATTGTCTGTGAGATGGGAAAAAGATGGATATCCCTTAAGAGTTGAAAAGGTTAGGAGGTTATGATGCCCTTTGTGCTGACCTCTGTGACCTCTGTGAGTTTATGCAGGGTGATTGTTTATGCTGTGCAAAATTATAGGGAACACCGCTTGTTCCGTTGTGGCTTATTTCTCACAGTACCCTGGCTGGAGCCAAATGCCAGATGGAAGCATTCGGGTAGCAGAGGTGACTGAAGACTCCCTTGGCACCTACACCTGTGTGCCTTACAATGCTCTAGGTACCATGGGACAATCCCCTCCGGCCACTCTGGTGCTAAAGGTTGGTCCCTTTTTTATAGATTGATGTCTAACATGTCTTATAGTGACGGTTTGTACTGTATATATGACACGCAATGCTACGACAAGCACTACCGTACCGTTAACTGCTATTATTTGTGAAATGTTGTGTATCTACATTTTTTTCCCCCTCATTATAGTGTATATCATAGTAAATAAAGCACACATGACTAGGAAATAACCAACCCTTGTAAGAAATCCAGGTAATGGAATGAAAATGAGTTTTTTGGTTATATCACACGTAACTTTGTTGCTATGGTGATTTCACAACTGCCATATAGGACCCCCCTTACTTTAACGTGAGGCCTGGCGGGGAATACCGTCAGGAGGCCGGCAGGGAGCTTGTCATCCCTTGTGCTGCTTCTGGAGACCCTGAGATTCCAACCATCACCTGGAGAAAGGTACAGTGACTCTACTCTCATAGCAGACCACTGAGAGTTGTTACTTAGTAGTGATGTTTCGAAAGGTAATATGACATAACCACTGGTTTATAACTGTTTCTGTCTTGCTTCGGTTTCTTGTAGGCAGCCTTCATATCAGTCTGCAGTGCATTAGCTACTACTGCTGAGCTACACTCCTGAATTATACTCTATATCATCAGAAAGCTCTGAGCACTCTCTGCCAGGATGAGCTCATTATTAGAGTTTAGAGAATGAAAAATCACCTAAACTCCTCAGATTACTGTAGTTTATTTCAATGCATTGCACTAAATAGCTCTTGCGTTTGCCTCTTGCTCCACTCCAATTCTTTTGCAAGGTCTCTCCAATGTTGTAGAAGCATTTTTGTTTTAGGTTGAGGAGTTGAACCTTCTGCCTGTTTCTGCTTTTACCTTATCAAGGGTCAAAACCAACACATTTGGGAGTGTATGCCTGAGTCTGATTTACGCTTAGGGCCAATTAGTGAATGTTGGATCAACCTTGAAGTAAACAGTACAATATTTCAAACTGTGTTTCTTGAGCCTTCTCTCATATTCTTTTTATTTCATACTGTAATAGCCAACTATCTGTCACTCAACCTCCCGAAAGTCTCTCTTCCACCCTCTTAAGAACGGTTTCTGAATTTGAGACGTACTGCAGCTTGAGCGATAAACACACGGATGTACATTTATAGGTTATGGGGGAATCAGGAAGTAATTAAAAAGTGCTTTAGATTATGCATATTCATTAACTTACTGCATTTCTGTGACTTGTGACTGATCTCTATTATGGCATGTATGTATATGGCAAACAGTTTGTTCCTGAAATACAAATGGTTGGAAAATTTCAATAATTCACAAGCTTTGAATTCATAAGATTTGTGAAATCAGTTGCTGTGCATCCACAGCATAATAGGCCAGGTTTGCATTAATATATATTCTTTAAAGCTTTTTAGAAGTGCACTGGCATTCCGTTCCACCTGTGAAATGGAAATCGACTTATGTGACATTTTTATTTAATATAAGCAAATGTATTATTTTATCGCCTGAAGAAGTTTATGAACTTAAGCGTCTCACAGAGCAGAATTGAGGTTGATATTTCCATTTACTTTGAAAAAAACATTTGTGTGGGAAAAAAAACAAAACTTTTTTTTTGTGGAACATTTCTATGAATATATTGGCCCTATTAGGCTAGTTAAAAACAGAAATACTTCACATTCTTAAAGCCCTGATGTTTATTGCTGAACACGGACAACGCTGCCACTGGTAAAAAAGAGTTAACTCCTTCAAGAACGGTAAAGAGTCAGGATGAGGGTTCAAAAGAAACAAAAAAACAACACCCCACAGTCCAGAATGTAAGGAAATACAACTACAGTATATATTCTTACACATTTGGAGAATTATTCCTTCTAATTGGCCTTACAATTTTATTTATATAGATTTTTACTGTATATAGTGATTTGTGTGATTTGTGTGTTTATAGGTAGGAAAGCCAAGTAGAAGCAAGCACAACATCTTACCAAGTGGCAGCTTACAGTTTGTGTCGCTGAGCAAAGAGGATCATGGGGAATGGGAATGCGTCGCTACTAACGTCGTCACAAGCATCACTGCCAGCACAAGACTTTTTGTAATAGGTATATTGATTGTGTCATTTATCATTTTAAGCACAAATCCCTATTTGGTGTCAGTTTTGGCCTTGGACAAATTGGTGTCAGTTTTGGCCTTGGGTCAATACTACAGTACACAAAACATCCTGCTTTCAGAATCTATTTAAGATTCACAAAGCTGGTGTCCCTCAAGTCTGTGTGTTATGTGATATTCTGTGATGTGTACTGGGTTAGATTGGCATCTAAACAACTGGAGTGAGTCATTATGTGATATGTCTGTAAAGTCTGCAGGTTCTCCTTCCCAAATGTCATGTCTTATACTTTCACAGTAACCTGTACTGGTTGTTTGATGACTGGTTGCATTCATATTACATATTGAATTTGGTGATAATTATAATGCTTGATACGGCTGCACTGCTCCGATGAGTGAGCGTCTAGAGGGTCTCCTGACCGTGACACTTTAAATGTCCGATTTCTTTTAAATCCCACTTGCATGGGCTTTTACAGGTTTTTCTGTTTTTCTGAATTTAATGGTCATTTTTATTTAGAGTCTTTGACCCTAAAAGTAACAATTACTTACCTTGAATGAACGAACAAACAAACAAACAAATGGATGAAAAAACAAACTAATGAATTAATAGATGGATAAATGAATGGATGACTAAGCTTTTAAAAATCAAAGCTATAAATATTTCATTTTAGGTCATTTATCTGTAACTGTTTTATCCTAGTCATTTGGCCTCGTTTATGAAGTCATTAATGTGAAATTTTCACAATTTTAACAAACAATAACAAATTTTAACAATTTTTTTCAATAATTGGTGAATGCGCTAAAGTGCAAAAGACTTTAACAGTAATAAATACACATAAGCAAATTTAAAAAAAAAGCAAAAATAAAATACAATAAAATCAAAAATACAATAAAAGAAAAAAAATACAACAGCAAAATAAAAAAAATACAATAAACAAAACTCAAAAATTCAACAACAAAATAAAAAAAATACAATAAACAAAACTCAAAAATACAACAGCAAAATAAAAAAAAATACAATAAACAAAACTCAAAAATTCAACAACAAAATAAAAAAAGAACAGTAAAACCAATCATTTAATTTTACTGTAGAATTTGAATTACTCAATATAACTGAGCTTGGTTTTGTAATAAATAAATAAATAAATAAATAAATAAATCACTTAAAAATCCTACATGCGTATAGATTCTGTTAGTTGTTGTGTTTTTGTTTGGTTCGTTTTTGTTTTGTTTTTAAGTTGAATTTAACTTTTTTTGCTTGTATAATTGCTCATAGATGCTCATTTTCCAAATCTTGTGCTATTACCAATAAGTATCTAAAAGCCCAATAATTTGCGTGCATCTAGCTGAACCCTGCTTTCCGGAAGAACATCTGACATAACCACAGCAGAGCTTGGAATAGCTTCTAAGCTTTTACCACAGTAAGAACAAAATAAAATTTTTGTGCATAAAAGAAAAGAACTTAAATCATTCAACCATATTTGCTAGACTAAGACAACAGCAGCCTGAAAAAGCAGTGTTCCTTTTCACTGTGATAATCATACCCCCATGTCCAATCAGAAACCAACAAGAAATCTTTCTTTACTGTTTTGCTTAGTGTTGTGTTTGATTTTGCTGTTGTTTTTAACCTTGTTTTTTTGTGTGTGTATGTTTTGATTTTGTTGTATTTGCACAAAATTGCACATTAGGGCCTCTGTATTAAATTATTTAATGCAAGTAAAATAAAAAGCTAAAATTGACAAAGTATTCAATAATACTTTGGCTCCTGAATGTTTTTTCAAACTGGTTTTTCCTCCAGTAAACAATTTACGAATAATGATCGAGGTCAAGTGATTGATGAATATTCATTAGAATCTGCTTAAAAAGAACTTCAATAGGTTAAAATAAGACACAATCAGATTTGTATGCACTGGAAGGAGAGAACAATGACAGAGTTTTTCTGTGTTTCAGGCACCAGTCCCCACGCGCCAGCCAATGTCCGTGTCTCGGTGTCCACAACCTCAGCTAATGTCTCTTGGGAACCCGGATATGATGGAGGCTTTGAGCAGACCTTTTCGGTCTGGTATGGCCCTGTGTAGGTCCCCTAGCACATATAATGTCCCTTAGCAGCATTTCGTTTTGTACTGATGACTAGAAATGGTCTTCACCCTTAAATTCTTTGGAATCATATAAGATTTTCCAAAAGCAGTCTTATCAGATGATTTATTTATGACGTTTAAAGCAATTTATTAGTAATGCATTAACTAGTCTAGTGTTAGCGTTCCCTTTATTTTTCTATTTTTATTGCATAGGTAGGATTTTCTTTGGGGTCTCACTGTGTGCTGTCTTTCAAACAGGAAGAAGAAGACAGATCTGGGTCCTCATGATTGGCTGTCCATTCCTGTGCCCAGCTCTCAGACCTGGTTGGTGGTGCAGGGCTTGGAGCCAAAGACAGCATATCAGTTCAGTGTGCTGGCCCAGAACAAGCTGGGCACAGGCCCGTTCAGTGAGGTAGTCACTGTGAATACAGTAGGTGGGTCTCACTTCCATGTACGCACTCTGTAGGGTGCAGTTGGTCTCTAAATCCATACTGTACAATCTTTCAACGTTTAATGCTGCTTTGGGCTGGAGAATCAAACACCTTTGTACATGTTACTGTGTGTTTGTGTGTGTGTGTGTGTGTGTGTGTGTGTGTGTGTGTGTGTGTGTGTGTGTGTGTGTGTATGTGTGTGTGTGTGTGCGTGCTTTTGGTTATGATTTTTTTTTCCCCTCTCAGTGTACCCTATAAGTACTCCGGAACCACTGGTGCTTCTTACCCCACCGCGGTGCCTCACAGCTAACCGGACACAGCAGGGTGTACTGTTGACATGGCTTCCTCCAGCCAACCACACTTCACCCATAGATCGTTACATTGTTGAGTTTCGCCTAGGAGAGAGGTGGGAGGTGCTCGATGACCTAATTCCAGCAGATGAAACTGAGATCATGGCTAGAGACCTCATTCCGGTAAAAGAAATAACGATAAATTGTTTACTTGTACTGAAATCCATCAAAACATCTTAGAAGTATGATTATTTTTTGGACTATTTTTGGACTTCCCTCACAAATAAAAAGGGCATCTAAGTGAGTTAAGTAGTGACGTGACATACGGCTAAGTACGGTGACCCGTACTCAGAATTTTTTCTCTGCATTTAACCCATCCAAAGTGCACACACACAGCAGTGAACACACACACACACCGTGAACATACACCCGGAGCAGTGGGCAGCCATTTATGCTGCGGTGCCCAGGGAGCAGTTGAGGGGGTTTGCTCAAGGGCACCTCAGTCGTGGCTGGTCCGAGACTCGAACCCCCAACCTTAGGGTTAGGAGTCAAACTCTCTAACCATTAGGCCAAAAACTCTTAATTTGACTCTTTAAGCCAATGGATGTTTTTTCCTTTTAATACTTTTAACCATTTAATTGATCGGAAGTTTGAAATATTTAATTATTTAATATTTAAAATATCATCATGCACATTAGCAAAACACTGTAAATTCTTCGAAAGTACAGGATTTAAAGCATCCCGGTTGTTTTATACGCTAAAAACCATCATTTTTATCTAATTACTCTTTACAAAACCTTAGGGAAACCGTCTATCTGCAGTTTAGTTTCATCCTGATTTTATTCCAACCTAGACACTTTGCTATCAGCTCAGCTAAATCCCTTTTACCTTTAAACCAAAGCTTTTTTGGCTTTTCACCGCTGACTGAAACGCTTGTACTAAATTTCTTTGTTGCTATTAATAGAGCTACTTATTCACTTTATTTTTAATTCAGTCGTGTAATAGCAGTGGTGGACATGTGAGAAGTGGACATCCATTTCTCTGGCCCTCTGGTCTCTGGTGATATTTGACCTACACCATGTTAACCCACTTTGAGAACGTTGTAATATGTTTTTTATGTCCCTCTTATTCTAGGACTCATGGTATGAATTCCGTGCCCTTGCAGTCATGGATGATCTCATTAGTGAAAGCAGTAATGTAGTGGGAGTGTCAAGCACAGGTAAGAATTTGAAAAAGCTATTTTTAGCTCCCATGATATCACAGCTTTAGCAGCTTTTACCATGTGGTACCTCATTGCCCCCTGCTGATCCTAACAGATAGCGTGCTTCTTTCCCATGCTTTGTAGCATTAGTACACGTCTGTTCACAAAATGAATGCCAGTAGATTATTAGAACGAAATAACATGGATGCTTTATTGGCTGCTCTGTGAATAACTGCATGCTAGTTGGCTGCTTTGCTTCCATCTTATTTCATGCTCTGCAGTGTGTCTCCTCTCTCAGACCCCTTCCCTCCCACAGAGATCTCTGACGAGGGGCTGGCAAGGCCAGTGGTGGCTGGGATTGTGGCTACAATTTGTTTCCTAGCCGCCGCCATACTTTTTAGCACGCTAGCTGCGTGCTTTGTGAACAAGCAGCACCGTCGCAAGCTCAAGCGCAAGCGAGGTGAGTCCTGTTTCTGATTACTGTACATAACTGTACACTGGCCAAGTCACATACAAGATGTTAACTGGGCAGTTGCTTTACATTACACCTTACATTACAAACTAAATTGGAAAAAAAATACAATAAAATTACAAGTTACATGAATTATGTGTATATGGATGGATGAAAGAAGTGAAACAGAGTAACCAGCTATGACACAATCTTGAGCAAAAACTTTACTAACTACTAACATTAGAAAATGTTTTTGTTTTTGGTTTTTGGGTTGGGTTTTGTGGGGTTTTGTAATATATTACAATATTATATAAATGAACTGTAACTTAAAAAAGCAGAGAGAAAAAAAACCAACTCCCTACTAACATTTTCTAACAAAGGTTTCATTTGGTGAGTATGTTTAAATACAAAGTGCTTCAATGCACCTTGATCCTATAACTATCTTATAGGCATTTCAATAATTTAATTATTAAATATTGTTGCTTTGTCTTTGTGTCTAGATCCACCATTGTCAATAACTCACACCAGGAAAAGTATCGAGTCTCCGTAAGTTTTGATGCATCGCAACATCCATCATACTTTGCAGTTTAACGGATATGTTGAGATGCTGCTTGCATGTGTGAGTGTGTGTGTGTGTGTGTGTGTGTGTGTGTGTGTGTGAAAGTGTGTGTGTGTGAGAGAGAGAGAGAGAGAGAGAGAGAGAGAATGTGTGTGGCAGTGAGTATAGGAGGAAGTGCATGTACAGAGTGGTAGACCAAAAGGCTGACCATAGCAGCCGCCGTGTTTCCTGTGACGGATGCATGGAAGAGGATTTGAGTGACCAACTGAATGACTGCTAAAAATGCATCTGTGCTTACATCTGCTTTTTTGGTCAGCAAGATGCATTGATTTGCAATTACCACCGATGTCATGCAGCTTCCCTATAGTTTGCTGAGGTGGAGCCTGATCAATCATCAGTGTCACCATGATGCTTATACATGAGCTTCTGAGAACTGATTAGTGCAGCCATGGCCACATAAACATTTAAACAGCATTTTGAAGTTTACCCAGACTTCACTGTACCCCCAGCCCAAATTGAGGAAGGCATTTAATCCCATTCTGATTTCGTGGCGGTTTTTGTTAATTCTAATCCCATGTTTCCATCCATCTTCATCCATCTTTGCATCACTGTTTGGAAACCCGGTCGGGTCTGATGGCCGCCTCTTGCCCCTCCTCTCTATTGTGTCTCTTACCGCAGGCCTCCTCTTACCCCTTTGCCTGGCATTGAGCCCTACTGGGAAGAGCCAGACAGGAGCAGCTACAGGCCCCCATCCACCAGTCCTCAGTGAGTGCCTGCACCTTATCCCTTTCCCAGCACGTGGCGCTGAATGCGTCTCGCTGCTTTGGCTGCATGCTTTCTTCTTTTGTGGTGCGGACTTAGACTAGACATTGGTTAACACCCCTTTGGCATAATAGAATACACTGCTGCTCCTAGGTTTACCTACAGATACTTTTTTTTCTTGAGGTAGATGATTATTGATTATTATTAAGCCATTATGTTTGAAGGTTGAGAGCTATATGGCAGATATGACAGTCAAATATTGAGCCTGTCTCTACTGCTATTCAATCTTATTGTCTCTTGTTTCCATTCTGTTGTCAACTCATGGAGCACCATGACACTGTCTTTTGTTTCATCTTCAGTGAAAGTGACATATTGTGTGAACCTGTTTTGTGTGATAGCAATAAACATATATATATAGTTTTTATATTATAGTCTTCCTATAACAAAATACACTTCAAAGCCTTGAATTATTCAAAGAGAGACTCGTAAAATACCTAATATATCTTCACGCTGTATTCTACAGAATAATAAGCACTGTGTCTGCTCTGATTCACAGGCTGTCCTCTGGGAAAATCAGTCCAGAGAGCATCGCCTCCTCCCGTCCGCCGTCTCTGGCCAGTGTAGGCACACCTGGCCTCTATGTCAAAAAGCTGCCAAGCCCAAGAAAGGAGAAGGAGCTCTCACTGTACAAGCGAACCAAGCGAGCAATAACGGGCAAAAAGTACAGCGTGTCAAAGCACGAGGCCGAGGTCACCACTCCCATTGAGCTGATCAGCCGCGGGCCAGATGGCCGCTTCGTCATGGAGCCATCAGACACAGACACATCACTGAAGCAACGGCGCATTGAGGGCTTCCCCTTCGTAGAGGAGTCAGACCTGTACCCTGAGTTCAGACAGTCAGATGAAGAGAATGATGAACCTGGCCCCCTCCCCCCTGTTATGGCCACACTCAGGCCCCAGATTTCGCCTGTGTCCTCAAGCCAGGAGTCCTACATGGTGCAGCCCCCAGCCTACAGCCCCCGCTTCCACAGGCCTATGGAAGGTACGAGCATCTTGGAGGGTAGCGGGCTTCAGGCCACAGGGCAGAGCCGAGTTTCCCACTTTCACAGAGTCTTTCCTCCGGGCCCTTTCTATGGCTATGTAGGTAGTGGTGCCGAGCTGGAGCTGCATCCTCCGTTCTACGCAGCCGACGTGAGCCCACGCAGCTCAGCCATGTCCTCCTCACCACCGTGCCCCACCGAGGGGTCTTTCCACCATCCCACCATTGCTTCTGGCCACACCCTTCCGCTGGCACATGGCCCACCCTCCTCTCGCTCTACTGACACTTGGCGCCCTCCTGACTTCCCCTTTCTAGGTCAGGAGGGTGCCTGTGTCGTTTTGCCACCACACCCTCCTCCCCCCCATCTCCGCCGAGACGTGCCCGAACCGCCACCCTACCCGTTGCGTAGCCACGCCCCCTCCAGCTCAGCGTTCCTGCGGCTGGAAGCGCTCCCTTCTCAGGGCCTAGCGAGCACTCATGCAGCTATGCAACAGGCCCAGATCGTGGGGCAGTTGAGACACACTGCCCACGGGATGGGCATACCAGTGTTGCCTTACCCAGGCCGAGCAGGGAGCCCCAGCACGCTACGCAGCGAGAGCTCGGACGAGCCGTGGCTGAGCCCGAGGGCGGCACGCCGCCTGGAACTGGGCCCACAGCAGGTGGTACTGCAGCCATCACGCCTCTCACCCCTCACTCAGACACCTCCTAGCTCTCGAGCTGGCTCGCCCGACATCCTGGTGCGCCCGCCACCACGGCAGGGCGTCCTACGCTCCTCACGTTCACAGGAGATACCTGAGAGCATGCGCCACATCACCTTCTCCCGGAGGTCCCTGTCCTCTTCCCCTGCCACTTCTCCCACCCTGGGCTCAGGCTCCATCCGCCTGCCTGGCCTGGGCTATGGTGCCCATGTGGCCTTTGCCACTGCAGCAGCCAGCTATCCGTCACAGTCCCCCTCGCCCCCAGCGGAGAGCAGTGATGCTTTTGGTCAGCTGCCATCACAAAGGAGGACAGACGAAGAGATGCTGCCCTCAGAGCCCTCACCAGGGTAGGTGAACTGCACCATTGGCAGTTCCAAAAACATGACAGAGATCACGTTTTCATCTGCCAATCTGCAAAAGCAGTGCCCTTCATGCTTTTGCTGTTTTTATTTTAAAACAAAAGCTTCTGTTAAATACACATCTAAAATCACATTTTTACTTATATATATATAAAACCTTTTCTGCTATTTCACTGTTTTATACTTTTGTTATCTTACAGAAGTAAGCTTTAACTTTGCTATCTTGGTTTTTAACGTTCCATTTTTGTAGACTTTTAAATGGTTCAGTAATTTTCTAATGATAATTTCATGACTTTTTTGTCCTTTTTTATGGGCTGGCCATCTCATGTCATCTTCTCCAGCTCATTCACTCATCGCTCTCTCTTCCACTCCCACTGACTCAGTGCTTTCTTCATCAGGTGGCCTTCTTAGGCGGCCTTCCTTGCCAGGGATGAGCCTGCACTCATCTCTTGCAATGTTCACCATCCTCATCTAGAATAGCGTTGGATGATTTTAAAAAAAGAAAAATCTTTGTCCTTCCAGGCTTTGGTAGTCTTACCTTCTTTGTTTTTGATTGATCTCAGCTATCTGGGCAGCATTGTTGTGACCAGGTCCTCTACACCATAATAGGTAAGGGTTGAGTCCATGTCTGAAAGGGGAGAGGTTAGCAGGTGGGGCCTTAAATTTTTTCATTTAAAGGGGAATTACCTTGACTATTTTTTTAATGAAATGAACAATCAGTTGGCTAGATTCAATATTTGACTTTCATTTTTTAATTTTATAATATAAAGACCTAATTTGGAAGTAGTATTAGTACTTCTACAGCAAGGTGTCTAGTTTGGTGTGCGTTTGACCAAACAAGAATACTGTATAGAGTTTGAATGTATTTTTAACCCCAAGACTTGAATATTCCCCTTTAAAAAATTGTTCCATGTCCAAAAGTATCATGCATGTCAAATTTTCTTCCTCAACGATGAATCAATAACGGTGATCCTGAAACTAAAATTCTTGTCCCATTTGTTGTCCCAGTGGTTTGGTTTTTCTTCATGTGACTGTTGTTTAATGGCCATTCTACCCCCTCCCTGCCATCTTTTCTCCTGTCAGCATGGTGAAGCCACTCTGTTCATGCTAACCAGAGTTGTGCTTGATGTGACTGTAGGACTGTAGTGTGTCAGCCATGTCTTTTCCCCCCTCCTCTACTAATGCCTTTCGCTTTCTCTCTCCACAGCCTCAGCAACAGGGGAGACTCTCTATAAACGCTTTGTGTTTCTGTGCCTTGTGATACCCATGAGTTGTTGGCTGACACTTCCAAAGTGTGGACTTTTCATTTTATATGGTCTCCTTGTCGTGATAGTCGGGATGGCATGTACGATTAAAAATAAAAACATCGAAAGGAGTTGCTTTTTTAGGCGAGAGAAAATCGATTTGCGTGTGACTAGAATGTGTCTCTGAGTGTTGCTGCGTTTTTAATTTGTGAGTTTTTACAACAGCATGAGGTAAACATCAGCTATGCCACTTTTCATTTACTAACCCTCTGAAAATATTGAAAGTAAAGACAACTAACCAAATGAAAATGTTGTTGCTCACAGGAAATAATCGTTCTGTATATGAGCGGATCGTTAATGTAAACCATTATGGGATTCTTTCCTAAAAGCAAAACTGTATTTTGTCGAATGTGAATGTAACTTTATGTAATCGTTCATTAAATTATTCCCTTATTAGGTATGTTTTTATAATCTGTTTCTTATTGAGTTTAGGAAGTAAAATATTTAAGTAAGACACCTCTGCTCCTTATAAGTAACACTGGCTTATGTACAGTACTTCTACTATAACTGGTATGCACTCTGTTGGTTGTGTAAAGTAATGGGCCTTTTTTTTTGTGCATCTACCTGCCTGTTTCTAGGGAGCCTGTAGGTGCACTGAGAGCGCCTGCAGGGTCTGAGAGCTTCGAAACACTGTTTTATCATTTTATGAAAAAAAACAAGAAAGTTGCTGCCAACAACAACAACAACTCCACGTCCAAGAAAAGATCAGGTCGGTATGATGTCTTTTATAATATACTTTTTTTTTAATTCTTTAAATAAAGTCCCTCTACTGCATTCATTAGTCGGAACGTGTCACCATGTAAGCTCGTCAGATTTGGGAGGTAGCGTTTGTGACGCTGGTATAAAACACAGCAGCATTCATTTGAACAACTGGTTTTCTCCGGTTTGAAGATGTGACGTACAGTATAAGGTGACATATCGTAGGCATTTGGACAATCAGTATCACAAAATGAATAGTATGATTATCTAATCACCTGAAGAAAACACTCTTATCTGCCAGGGTTTTAGATGTCTTTTGTCTTAATGGCTGTTTTTATTGCTGCATTTTTAAAACTGACTTCGTACCTTCGTACCTGATACGATCTTTGCAGGCAGACACGAGGCAAGTTTCAAATAACCCAAATAAGAACAACTTCCACTGTGTTTTGGTAAAATATATTCACGTTCTTGTAAAATACTGTAGGTACTATGTCAAAGTATATTACTGTCAGAAAAACTATATTTTGAATATCATTGAAACCCAATTTTGCATCTTTTTTTTTTTTTTGCTGTTTTCCAGAATTCAGCTCTAGTGACTTCTGGTGGTTTTTTGCAGGCAGCCACAAAAACAGCATTTTATCTCAAACTTGCTGTAATTTCTTTAAAAATGTATCAATGAATAAATGCAAACAAAGTTGCTATCCTTGACCTTAGCTCATTCCAATGGAACTCCACTATTTACTTTTGCTGTTTTTCATGTATGAAAGATGTATACTCACCCCTCCTAACCACCAGAAGGCAGTGTTTAGCACATGTATACTTTCTTGTTCACATCTGCATGCATGCTGAGACTTTAACACATGGTGATGCAGTACAGTATGTGCCGTTTTGCTTGAATATTTAAGTGCAGATGCAAAAGTAGTCCATTGGATCTCAATTTTTATAGTAAATACTATGTCATAGAGTCACCAGGTGATTTTGTGGTAAGTCATCAGCATGTGTGCACACAAACACATGAAGTTACGCAGACCATTATCTGAAACCGCGGTCATTTTAAGATTGCTGAGCTGAGTATACTAATTATTTTGTGGTGTTTAATCATACTTTGTGTAATTACCTGCATATGGTAGAACTGTCATTGACAAGGAACCCTGAAGGTTATACAAGGATCACAGAACCACAGTTACATATGGAACTAGCATTGTTTCCCCTCTTATCTCTCGATGGATGGTGTGTAACATGTGCAAACAATGTCATCAGAAACAGGACTCAACCAAAAGACTGCCCTAAAAGGTGCTTACATATAATTGTTGCACTCACAGCACTAAAAAGTGTGATGTTAATCTTGCAGAATCTGGAGAAAGTGCTTGGTGATTCCCACATAGTGGTAGACCTCTGTAATAGGATTGGGAGGCTCTAATATGCTCTAATTGTAGTGTGGCATGCCAAAATAGGACACTAATATCTGTTTAAAGAAGAGACCCCATGCAACATTGATGCCAGGACGCCAATGTTTTTTGTAAACATGAGTTTTTTTTGCCACAGAGAATAATATTGGTAAACTTTCTAATCAGTAAACCTACTAAGTGGTATAAAGCAGACTTATGCTAATTTAATATCTGCCCTTTTTGTATTAATTTGTGCTTACAGCTTTCATTCCCAAAGTGACTGACAGGGCAGACTCACAAAAAAAAAAAGACGTTGGTGCTTTTGTGTTTGAAATGAGTAATTAAATATGTAATCCTGCCTGTAGCGGCTAACTTTTGTGTCCAGATTTTGTATTACGGAACATTTTCACTTTGCATTCTTCTCTCTAGATGTGTCTACCTCTCAGACCCAGCAGCAATTCGCATCTCTGGCACCACAGCATCAACAAAAGATCTGCTCTCCCACCAGGAAGCGGAGGGAAAAAGTACAGAGAAAATCCCCTTACCCCCTCTTATGTTCCATGCTGCGCTGGCCTTGCCCCAAAGAAGACCGGAAAGCCCTCTTGGCCAGTTTGAACTCCCGAACACCTCCAAACTACGGAGCTCTGCCTTGATTGGTGGGAGAATCGCATACTGATCCATTAATTTCAACAGTAGATATGCAGTCAGTATTGAATTTGATTGACCTAAAGATTTATTAACCTTCTCCTTTGGCACAATCTCATCTATACACACATATGTCTTCTGAAATGTATGTAATAAGGTGCCCAAGTAGAAGAAATAGCAACGATAGAGGACAGAACAAAAAATTCATTTGAATACGTTTATGATTTATCAAAAAACAAACAAACAAACAAACTTGCAGACAAATTTCGTTTTTTTCTAGAGATTACACTCAAGAATAAATTATTGTGTATATTGTAAAACCGTAAGTCCCTCAGAACCTCTAATTAACACAGGGTTTATTCTTTTCCTCCTACAGAAGATACCTCAGTAAAAACGTAATTTTGGCACATACGTATTTACAGCACTTATGCCATCATTTGTGCAAAACTAGCATTATAAGTTCAATGGCCTCCATTGCCGGTAATATGTATTATTATTTGTTCTAGTAAGAAGGCATTGATCCAGAGTGTGCAAAATTGCTGTTCTTATTTTATTTCCTATTATTTCGAAGATTTATTCATCAGTTTAATATCAAATCAATCATCTGATGCAAAGCACAGACGATCACAGAACTTAATTGTAAGTCAGAACAAAGTCTTTGGATCATAATGCAATACTGATCTGCTGCTATGTCTGGATCTGTCATTATAAACCTTTCTGAGGGGTCTCTTACGTGCATCGACGTGTACTAAATTGATCCGCTTTAGCCCAGATTTTCTTCAAGCGCAATGTTAACCCATTTTTATTTGTTGTCTATTCTTGAAACAGACAATTAGTGCTATTTTTTAATACACTTACTGGGGACTGGACATAGCATTCAAAACATACTTTTGTACTTTTGGGGTAGAAAAAAAAATGTATAGAGACAGTAAACAAACAAAAAAAAAACTTTGGCATGTTAAAGGTGACATTAACACTAGACTGCTAGTATTTTTTTCTCTTAAGATATTTAAAAGACTGCCTTTTTCAGAGGGTTTTTGAGCGACTTTATGTTCACGCCTCAGATTCTCTTTTGTATACAAGAGATGTTGGGGGAAAAACATTCAGTTCAAAGAAAAGACCTACTAATATATCATGATAAATATTACAACTCCCATCAATGCTCTTTCCTCAGTGTCTCCTCAAAGTCAAAAATTTCCGAAGGTTAACGAAGTTGAAGTATTGTAACTATTGTACTTTGGCAACCCTTGCACAAATGTCCGTAGAAGTCGTGAAATGCATTGTTAGTGTACTGTTAAACTGTTTTAATCAGTTTGATAGAGATATCAAGTATTACCGCATAGAATATATTATATGTACACCAAGGCAGTACTGTAAAGTAGATATTGTGCTGACAAATGAAGAAAACATATACCAATGAGAATTAACATGAACCTAGTCACCGGAAACATAACAGGCAGGTTCTCTAGATCGCTTTATACTTAACAAAGTGAACTACTTAAAGTAGCTTGTCCATTTTTTTGTTAGGGGGAAAAAAATGCATGGATTATCCTCATCTTTTGTTTTTTTTCCAATCCATTTGTAAATCTTCATGAGGTACAAACAAAGGTAGGTGTCGTTAGCGAACTGACGCGTATCTAATCACGAAAAAAAAATGCTTTATCACGTCTAGAGCCCACTAATATCCTCTGACTTACTACATGCATCAAGATAAAACATTAGCATGTGTTGGTTCAGTATAGTCCTAACCGATGATGAATGTATGGTTTGGCTTGAAGAGTGTTTGTTCTACTTTTTTTTTGTAAAGCTTGTTTTTTAATTTATTTTTTTTTTTTTTTTTACATTTTATTGAAAAGCCCATTGTTGGACTAATCATTCATCTGAACCGACTTCTTAAAAATAATCTATTCTCCCTAATATTTTACTAAAATGTCCAATACAGCATGTCTGTCAACATGGAGGGGGTAAACAGTTTTGCTTCGGTACGTTGCTGTAATCTGCAAAAAAAAAAAAAAAAAGACAAAAGCACACCCTGGGTAGATATTCATTGACATTCTGAGATGCTTACTGATATCCCAATTACTCAAGATCAAAAAATATATTGGATTAAATGGTAGGAAAAAGGGAAAGTGTAACTGCATAGAAGTGCTTTTCCTTTTCCAGCACATCAGTTGGCTGATGGACTGTACAAGTCTGTGTTTGCTTGTGGCATAGTTTCCCCCTCTCATACATTACATGTATCAGTATGTAAAGCTGCTTTTCATGTTAAGTATATCGGGAGTCATTGTAGGACACCCATTTAGCGGCCTTTAGCTGTCCAGTAAAGCTAAGGACCGTTTGTTTTTTTGTTTTTGTTCTTGTTTGTTTGAGAGATCCTACAAATCCCCCCACATGTTTACATTACTCAGAGATACAGCGCGAGGACGTGGCACATCATCCTCATTTTGACTTGGTGCTATGTCTTTTTGAACTCTTGTGGTGCTGTGTTCCACACGTTAACACAACAACTCATGTACAGTCCTCTTCGCACCGCCGTTGTTCCTCTCATCAAGGTCTTTTAGTGAATAGGGTTGTAAGCAATAATAACATACTAACAAGACAACAGCACTTGCATTCTCATTCTGTATCACTGCAGAAATTCGAAGAAAAAAAAAGGCATGCTTAGCAAGATTCATTTCCAGTAACATGTTTGGTCTCAGATGTGATCGAAGAAATTTGCTTACTAGATTTGCATTTGTATGACGATTTGCAGAACAAATTAAAAATGTAACCAGGGTATATTTAAAAAAAAAAAAAGTTAAAAGTCCTGTCGAGCATGGACTAAACCTAGCAACGCAATCGATATTGATTACAACACAGTCTGGAGAATTCTATCAAATGCAGTATTTGATATAATGGTGGTTTTTACACACATGAGTTCAACCTGTCAGCTCCTGTTTAGCCTTTCTGTACACGCCGACAGGATTTCTTTCTTCAGATGAGGCTCGATCGGATTCTGTTTTAGTTTCTCCAGTACATGCATGGAGACCTGAGCTAATGCATCTCTCTTGTAGAATATTACTAATGCTGTATATGTAGACAAGCCCCCTTTTTGCTTGTTAGGAAATAATAGGGCTCATGCATATGAATTTGTCATAACGGCTCTTAGATTTGCCTGTACTTTGCTTAGTGTGCTTTTTTTTTTTTTTTTTTTTTTTTAAATAATAATTATTTTCTACAGTGTGAAACTCAGCCTTTTTATGTTGTATCGTGAACTACTAATTTCACATTTGTCAGCTTTCATTCGTTTGAATACATTTCGAGTGTTTCCTGTTCATCGCTTTTCATGTTTACCAGCACTAAGAATCTAGAATGTATTACAACATTATGCACTAATTTATGACTGTTTTAAGATTAAACCTCATACGTTTAGAGATCATGCTATTTGGAATCATATTTCTTGTGTTTTTTATTTTTATTTTTTATTTTTCTATTTCAATTGTGTTGTAAAGATTTTTTTATTTGTTGTTGGGTTTTTTTTTTTTTTTTTTTTTTTTTTTTTTACAATTTCTTTACTGTAGACAGATTCTGGGCTGACTTTGGCTTATGTTTTGTCATTTTCCTTTCCCACCTCAAATGCAGTGTACTGAGACTGTTCATGTTTCACGCAAAAAAACAAAAAACACCAATAATAGACCTTTTTTCCTTGTATCTTTCTTTTGTAGTTGAAGGATTGAACAAGTACATTCAAGTGTCATTGGTAGGTCTGATTTATTTCAGGTATTATTCTTAAACAGTATGGTGCTGAACCAAAGCCTTATGTAAAATATTGTTCTACTGTATTGTTTCACTCTTCTGCCACTGCTGTTAAGACAAGTGAACTTTCTCCAAGAAAATTGGGACATGTTGCTAGCCAAACTGACTGATACCACTATAATGCAGTGTGCCTCAAATTCCTCGTCCTTGAATAATACTGCGCAGTACAGTACAGGCAGGGACTTTTAAAAAAGGAAAAGAAAAAAAAATATTCACATGCCCAGTAAAACAGTAGGATTTGGTGCCTGGTGTGTCCTCTTCATGTCTGCTGCTAGGAATAAATGTTAATGGTGTCTCATATCTGTATAACATTATCAGAATCATGTTGTGTGTCTCCACTGTTTAACTCTTTTGGACAATAAGAGCAGAATTTAAAAGTGATTTATCGGTATGTCTGGAATTATCTGCCACGAAGGAAAATGTTCCTGTAATATTTCTCTGTATTGTCCTCGAGATCATGCGGTCACGTTTTAACCTGAAACACATTATATCTCTAACGTAGAAAGCGTTTCCTGAGTTTCCGAGCTTTAGGATGTTGTGTTTCTTAGCTGTCTCAGATGGTCCAATTGAGCTAATATAAAGTGGAGCAGTTCAGATAGCATTGTTTACATCACCAGATGCCCAGATATGCACATTTTAGCAGGTTATGTTAAGTTGTCATTTTCCGATGCTTCGTTCCATCTAATAACTCTCTAAAATTTTTGTATTTTGATATAATAAAATACATGAGAGTGTACTTGTGCGTCTGTGGCTGGTTTATTTGTTGGATTTGCGTTAATACCAAACTTGTATAAAAGTATACGTCTACATTGTGAACACAAGATGGTCAATACGAATCAAACATAGGTTTGAGTTAATACAACTAGAAAGATATCATTTTTATGATTTTTTTTTAATTTACTGTGATATAGTACTGTAGAATCACTACAGAATGTATTGTCCTGAATCTTTAAATACTAAAACCTTTGTCTCAAAGCAGTTTTTTTCTCACAAATGTTGTCCAATAACCATAAAAATTAGAAGCAAGCATCAGGAGTCAAACCAGAAGAAACTCTTAAGTGACTCTAAGGAGTCACTCTAAGGAGTCACTTTGTCTAAGGAGTGATATAATTCACAAATTAGTAACATTTTATGCAATGATTCTACTTTCACTTGATTCCTGGAAAGGTGTCAGGATTTTGACATGTGATTCATTTGTAATCTGCCAATCAGGAAGTCTGTCATGTTGAAATTCACAAAAAAAACCATTATTTGCCTCTTTTTTATTATTTTATTTATTTATTTATTTATTTATTTATTTTCAAATTTGAGCTCAGTTTGAAAAAATGTTTCTCAGATTTTATATATATAATTTAAATTTGAGTTTTATCTCAGTAACGCTTTTGTATATTGACATCAAAACGATATATGAGCAAAATGACATATTAATATATTTACGACATGAGCTAAAGTTAGCAAAAAAAAAAAAAATTGACATTATTTGCAACCTAGGATTGAAAACAGGCAATGTCTGATGACAACTGCTGAGAGATTTTATCCATGCTATTAATAAAAAGACTTCCATCGTATGTTGCTCACATTATCAAGGATTATTGTTTATTGAAACTCAATTGGAACCATGTGACTTTGGATTAACATGAATTAAGGCCAAAATGGACAGCATTGCTATCAGTAAAGATTTTCTTTTAACTTTTCAGAATAATGTGTTGTTACTTACACTTAACATCATACATAATATAATATCAATAAAAATTTCCTTTGTAGTTTGAGCTATTAAGTGTAAAACCACCACAAAGTTAACTGATTATGGGGAAACTTGTATGAGGAAATGGCTTGCATTCAATACATTTTCAGGCGTCCTTATTGACTTGGCCACAAGATGGCGCACTTGTGTGTGAAAGTTCATTCATTCATTCATTCATCTTCTACCGCTTATCCGAACTACCTCGGGTCACGGGGAGCCTGTGCCTATCTCAGGCGTCATCGGGCACCAAGGCAGGATACACCCTGGACGGAGTGCCAACCCATCACAGGGCACACACACACTCATTCACTCACACAATCACACACTAGGGACAATTTTTCCAGAGATGCCAATCAACCTACCATGCATGTCTTTGGACCGGGGGAGGAAACCGGAGTACCCGGAGGAAACCCCTGAGGCACGGGGAGAACATGCAAACTCCACACACACAAGGTAGAGGCGGGAACCGAACCCTGACCCTGGAGGTGTGAGGCGAACGTGCTAACCACTAAGCCACCGTGACCCCCCTTGTGTGAAAGTTAATACAGCGATTTGTAACACGTACAATTTCATTATGATGTCTAGAATAACACCATTTAATATTTATTGCAAAAGCTGAGCATTATTTTTAGTTTGGTTTAGTTTATTGGGACTGCAGAAAAGGATTTACAGTGCACAAACAAAGTTCACAAGGGGTTCTGGATTAAAGGTGGGGTCTCCGTTGTTTGAAAACCAATGTTGACATTTAAAATCACCAAAACAAAAACACCCCTAACCCAAATGGGTGTCACCCCTATATTTATAGCTCCGCCCACACATACATATGTAACCCAGGCAACTAATGGAAAGTAATGTGTCTTTATCATAGCTGATAAAGAAGAACAATATGATTGCAGATAAACAAACAAGCAAAAATGACACACAAGCGTAATCATGTAAAGGACGGCATATATTAGTTCTGTGTAACAAAGCAAAACCAATGTTACTCACCTATCGAGAAGGAAAAAAGCGCCTCGTTGTCTTAAGTAAAGTTGGCCGCATATTCACAGATTGGAGTTTCCCGAGTCAATAACTCCTGAGCTAAACACTGTTACTACACAAAACACGGTTGTAGCTGCCTCTCTACATTACTACGATAGAAAAGAGGTGTTATTTGTGTAGTAACAGCGTTTAGCTCAGGAGTTATTGACTCGGGAAACTCCAATCTGTGAATATGAGGCCAACTTCCTGCTCCTTCAGTTCTCTCCAGCTCTGGAAAGCTGATCCTATATTAACACGGTCCTACTTCTTGCCTTATCGTAAGTCTTTCTTTGCTTTCTTTCTTTGTTTTTATCCTCCATGTCAATGTTAAATCCGCTTTCTGCTAATGTCACACATGCGCACTGAACACTCTCTCCGCCCATATTGACAAGACCCGCCCCTTTCTGCTCATTGGCTACACGTTAGTTTTGTTTTTGTTTAGTTTGTCGTCCCGACTCAGTTTTCTGAAGCATTTCTCAAACAACGGAGACCCCACCTTTAAACCTTTTTTCGTACGGTGGTTTTCACATTGGGGTCTAAGCTGTGGGCTGAATCCAAGTGTGACTGTTCCCAGAGCACCGCAGTGATGCTCTTCTTTTCAGCTGGATTCTATTGAACCCCATTGCATAGCCTTAGAAATATTGCCAAGCTAAGAAACATCCTATTGTTATCTGATGCTGAGAAGCTAGTTCATGAATTCATGACCTCTAGACTGGACTGTTGTAATGCATTACTAGGTGGTTATCCTGCATCTTCAATAAATAGGCTACAGTTAGTCTAATATTCAGCTGCCAGCGTTCTTACCAGGACAAGAAAATATGATCATACTGTATAACCCCAATTGTATCATCTCTACATTGGCTACCTGTTAAGTTTAGAATTACAAACTGCTGCTACTTATGTACAAGGCTCTTAATGGTTTATCTCCCATGTATCTAACTAGTCTTCTAACATGTTACAATCCTTAACGCTCTCTGAGATCACAAAGCTCAGGACTTCTTGTAGTTCCCAGAATATCTAAGTCTACTAAAGGCGGTAGAGCGTTTTTGTATTTAGCTCCCAAACTTAGGAATAGTCTTCCTGATAGTGTTCAGGGCTCAGACACACATTCCAAGTTTAAATGTACATTAAAAATCTCTTTAGTCAGGCGTACACATAATACTTCCCATAATCTCTAGTACATGCATATTATCATCTAGTGCTTGCTAATATTATACAGAAGCTACGCTAATTCCTCTCCACTGCTTCTCTTTTTTCTACTCATCCCGAGTCATCCAGAAATTGTACCAGCTTTAATTGTCTTCCATGTCATGAATATTTTGGACCTTTACTGAGATAAGGCCAATCATGTGAGGATCCTGAGACATCTAGAGATGTACCAGCTCCAGTTGGACAGTTGGAAATATTCAGACATACAAAGAGGAGATTCCAGCTACATGTGGTCTTGGAGGACGCCAACATCCTCATCAATATATATAATCACACCCTCCACCCAAATAAGGATGGGTTCCCGTTTGAGTCCGGTTCCTCTCAAGGTTTCTTCCTTTACCATCTAAGGGAGTTTTTCCTCACCACAGTCACCTCAGCCTCGCTCATTGGGGATAAATACTGTACTAGTGATCCTCTGCTTTTGTAGTCAATCAACCTTTAGCACTTGTATTCTGAAATGAGTTTCTTCTCAGATCAGAACAGTAAAGAGAGATTATTTGATTTACTATAGTCTTCCTGTCTGGTTGAACAACTTTTCCCTCAGATCTCTGTCATTACTACGGTGTTTCCACCCACAGAACTGCCACTCAATGGGGTTTTGTTTTTCACATCCTTGTGTGTAAAGGCTAGGAATCAGGGGGGCACAGGAGAATTGTGAACGCACGCCAGTTTATTTACGGGGCTAGGGCAGCCATTATAAATTATATTTGCAAAATAGGTCTTGGGCTTATGTTTTATATTCGAATTTTCTCTAGAAATCTGAATTAGAATTACCAGGGCACTTATTTGGCACCGCTCAACATGTGTCACGTGACATAAATGTTTTATTTTATTTCATTTGTTCTTTTAAACTACTAAATAAATTATTAATTAGAACAGTCTTTTTATTATTACTTTAAAAAATAAAATGTTTGCGGATGCTATGGGGCGCTTTGTTCTTTCTTGGGGATGCTGAAGCACCTCTCTGGCACAACCTATGCTAGGAATTGATCTTGTGTGTTAAAAAGACCAGAGGTTCAACAGTTTCTTTCATTAACAATTAGGAGATGGACAAAACTAATGCTCAATTTTTTAATTTCTAAAATTCCGATGTTTAAGAAAGCTCTGAATCATCTGATTGGCTGATCACTTGATAAACAGGGGATACACGCTGGTGCTCCTATGTAGGTGTTGGTGATTGTGTATAGATAGATTTCTATACACATTTCAAATGTGTAGAAACCTGACAAACTCAGCTCACTGTACGCTCATGCAATGTCAGTACAGACACCTGTCCTTATTTGTCTCCTTCTATACACAAAGAAGGTGTATAGAATATGGATATGTTCCATGCTACATATGAACATAACACAGTTTCTGTGCGTCATACTGACGTGACTTATGTAATACATATACAGAAAGACAAACCTTTTAAAAGCCACAGAGCTTCTTTAACAGTGCAAGACAGAGGGGTGTGAATACATGCCGCTGTTTATTTTGCTTGTTTTTTTGGTTTGTTTGTTTTTAAATTGGTTTATTTAACAGGGACAGTGCACATTAATAAAACATCACTGTACAGTAAATGTGCCAGGGTTAGCCAAAGGCAATTTTTCGTCTGTACTCCCTAGAACGTATGTTACAAATTCAACCCTAAATACAAATATACAATACAAAATACAAATATACAATTTATAAAATTAAATAATAAACATGCAAAAGGAAGAGGGGTAAAAATAATACAAACCGCTAACTGAAACATGCAAAGCAAAAGCACAGATATAAAAAGCATGCAACAGTATAATACATATATAAATCCACCAAACACAATGAGAGTAAAAACACAATAAAGCATGCACACATGTGTACGCGTGAGTGCTGTGCTTGTCAGTCAACATATACACAACATACAGTGTAAAGCATCAAAATCTTTAAGTGCTTAGTTTTGTAGATGCACAAAAAACCCTCAGCTTTGTTTTAAGCCCTACTGACTCCAATCTTTTAATCCCACCACTCCCTATACTCCCTATTTATATTTGTGTTTGCAAAACATTGACAATTCTTTACTTAACGACAAGCTATAAATTAAAATGATAGATTATGTACACTTTTCAGAATTCCTGACCTCTTCTGTCAAGAAGGGGCAGTCACCGATGATAATAATCATTAGATTATTAGACCTACTGTAATCTTGTGACTGCCTTATTTGCTCCACATTTCTTCTAACATTGTTTAAAACTACATAAACAAGTAAAGTTTAATATATCAAAGGTGGGTCTTTTTATTATTTACAACACACACACACCTACATGCACACACACATGCACGCACACACAAACACACACACACATGCACGCACACACACATACACACACATACACACATACACACACATACACACACATGCACACACACTTAGTAGTAATCTATTACTAGAATGAAATGATTGAAGAAATGAATGAAGAAATGAATGAAGAAAATGATTTCTTTCTCTTTCTGTCTCTCAGAGTTAAAGAGTTGGTGGTATAAATGCTCCTCAGGCATTGACATTCTCTATTACTCAGTTTTCTGATATCATACTGAAATTACAAATTGCTTTTGTAACTCGTTTCTATGCACTTTTTTTTTTTTTACTGTTTTAGTATGTTTTTAATCTCTTTCTTGTCCTGTAGTTTATTCAGATGGACAGGGTCTGCCTCTGAGACGGTGTCATATACAGACAAGTCATATATTGCATCCTTAGCTCCATCCTCACTTACATGAAATGACATTTCAAGGACGCCAAGCCGAAGGAACACAGGACGATAGGAGGAGCATCAGTAGTAGTACAAAGGCAGAAGCTTGCTAGGACAAAATGGCTCCATATCACATCTCAAACCTTAGCAAGAACACCATGTAAAGCAGCAAAGAGATCCGTCTGTAGATCACAGGCCTGACAGATCAGGTCTTTGTGTCCATATAAGATCATGTGAGCATGCATCTGATTGCATATGTAAATATGATAGTGTAAGCTTACATGGATTGTAAGCTTCTGCATAAACATTTCTCCTTCTCCATTAATGCAAATGTCCTCTTAGGTCAAAAACCAGTGTGCATTTGCAGCACAAAAAGATATGAGTGCAATAGCAGTGCACTAGCACTAAAATAACAGCTGTTCGGTTTATATTTTCATGTGCATACTCCGTATAGCGCGTGCACTAGGACATTGACAGGTCATGACGTAACGCAAACATTACGTGAACGCGCCGCTTCTTGGGCACGTGCTATTGGTAAGCATCATCCATATTTACCACTGAGACACGCCACGCCCACAAGCGCGCGCTCGACCGCGGCTCGGGCAAACGAAAGGAACTTTTCAACCGTCGTTTTTAAAAATCATGACAGAAATAAACAGGACGAAGAAAACGACACGGTCCGTGATTTCCTCAGGCAGCTGTTCGGTGAGAATATGACACCACGGTCAGGTGAGTCGTTATTTAATAGGTACATAATGAATTATTATAGATATTTTGTTGTTTGGGAATGAATGACTTTGGTATCTGTAGCTTGTAGCTGGTAGCATTTTGTAGACCAGGTGCGGTTTCTGTCCTCATGACGTCTCATTAACATCACATTACATCTCATAACCGGCTCTGAGTAAAGACCTGGGGCTGTCTAAAGAGGGCTACGTCTCTGGGAAAGCAATGTTTGTTTGTTTGTTTGTTTGTTTTTTTTTACTTCTAACACATTTCCATCATAATTCCCCATAAAAGCGACAGTAACCGAGCCTCAAACTCTCAGAATCCCTTAAAGCTGTGAGGTAATAAACAAAAACTACCCACTGCACCACTATTCCACCTTTTAAACCTTTAATATAACGTATTATGATTAAAAGTATTATATCCATAGAAGAATATAAGCATTTTAGCTCCATAATGTAGAGTTCTGTGATTCTCTTCATTGAAAACACGACCTCTTAATGTCTTAATGTTTCCAGAACTTTCCACCCACCTGTAAGTGGAAGTCTGTATTCTTGATTTTATTTTTGCTAAAAAACAAAGTATAGCAGTGGATTTCTTTGGACTTTGAATGCAAGAGTCTATCCACACTGGTTAGATAACTATTTGTTCTACTTTTTACAACCTAGAGCTGAAGCGAATGGGATGTAATGGTTAGCATGTTTGCCTTAGGGGTTTTGCCTGTATTTTGCATGCTTCAGATACTCAATTTTTCCTTCCTCAGTCCAAAAAGAAAGTCTTTCTCTGTGAAATGGTTCTGCAGATGGTTCTATCTGAAGCATCTCAGCGGTTGGTACAACTTATTCTTCAGTGCATGAAGATCTAGAGGAGGAAGTCCTGTCGCTTAGCAACCAAACATTCATCAACGTCCATAGAATCCCATACCACAATGACAGATGCAGCTCTATTCCCTCATCCATGAAGCAGCATGAAATACTCTGTAGATTATTATTAAACAGCTCTTTAAGAGATTAATGCTGAATTTTGCACTGATAAACGAGAGCCAGACTATGCGCATGTATTGCGAATATGTGTGGAGTTAAAGGTTACATCGAAGGCCACGTGTACTGTAGCTTGTGAAAGGATTTTTAAAGGAAGATTGCTGTGGGTTCAATGCCACGTCATCTGTATATAATCATTTAATCCCTCTTTGTATATTGCAAATTATACAATGATCCTAAAAAACCTCCAACAATGGATCTTGCTGGACACAGAGATGCTCAGAAAGCTATACATACATCACGTGAGTTAATCGTCAAATCCATCAGGGTCAAATGACATCATCGGAAGCACAGATATAGGCCAGTCTCAGCGGTGTATAGTTTCATCCTCTCCACTAATGGATATTCTCTCTAGGTCCTTTTGTTATTATCAAGTGGTAATGTCTGATATTAGACATCTGATGTTTTAAGCTGATTTAGAGCCTTACATAATGAATGCTATTACAGATCAACACTATAACAATCTTAGACTAGTTCTTTGTTTTGATGTTAATAAATAAACCATTCCACAAGAACTAAAATCAAATATGGAATAAATAAGTGCAAGTGATAAACTTTGTTGGATGTCGCACAACATTTTTAATTAATCAATGCTATAACTGATCGCAAAAGGCTGTAGTGTAAATAGAATAAAACACTTTAAATACACTTTAGCATTGTGTTTTTGGGAAAATTTGGGGTGGTAACAATAAATCTGCTTCACTTCGTACTGCAGAAATGTTCAGATTAATTTCCTTCAGTAGCATGTCTTGTGTTTTTGGGCTTATTTAACACATAGCCTTTGTGTGTGAGTAGAAGCCTGTAGAGAGCGTGTTGGAAACTGATTTTTTTGGCTTATAATGAGAGCACATATCAGTTTATAAACATTGTATTAAATAATGAATAGTACAGCTGCGTGTGGGCTGTATCTTTTTATTTATTTATTTTTTTTATAAGAAGCTAATATTATCCTCATTGGCTCAGAATGTCCATGTTTCACACAAAAAAATGCCACAGTCGGTACTGCCAGAAACCAGTTCTGAAAGTATTTTAGTATATTTTATAAGTGAACCACGAACAGTGTTGTTTTACAGACACTACTAATCACATTGTTCTGTTCATCTACAATGCACAGATTCAGGAAATGCAAAATATACCGTCCAGTATACTATAGCTTCTGCTATACCGCCTGCATGCAACAGCTCATAGTGGGTTAATGTCTAGCTATTCTGCTAGCCAAGGTTGGAGCGTTATTCTGAACAGAGCACCGATCTGCTCCCCTCCCTCCCCGGCAGACAGGCAGCTGTTGAGGTGAGGCAGGATCATGGAGGCAGGCAGCGGTATTGCTGCAGCACCGCACAGCGCTGCTCCCACTCCTCCAGGAGACATGGCAATTTCTGATCCCTTCCACGGGTGAGTCGTTTCTTCTCTTGCTGTCTAAAGCCCAAGACTCCTCTTCAGTTTGCTTTGTGGAGGATTATGATTAGTCATGCTGTTTAGTGTGTGTGTGTTTGTGTGTATGGTTGTGTGTGTGTGTGTGTGTGTGTGTGTGGGTGTGAGGGATTTTAAAGGGCTAGATCAAGTATCCTGCTTGATTCTCTGTATATGTTGCAAGACTTGGCAATAACTGCGTGTTGTGAATAGGAACTAATATAGGACACTGCATTATGTTTGTATAAGAGTTTAGTATTCAGATGATTGATGGTTTTTCCTCTTCCTCTTCCTCTCGTCTCTTCTCCTTTCTCGTATGGCGCTTTCACTGATCACAGCTATGATTGTCCATATAAATGACACTTCAGTTTTTTTTTGTTTTTTTTTATATGTTGATGAGGTGTTTTCCCATATAAATGTGTTGAAGTTGCTGCTTGTGTTTTCAGACTAGAAGGATTTGCCCCACTCCAGGGACCAAAAGCTCTTCCCAACTCGCATTGTTTTAACTCCAAATCTCTCATTTCACCTTTACTGTGCACAATAAAAAGCTCCCCAGTCCCCAAAGCTACCTGCACTCACCTTACTCACCCCACGCAGCTACTCAGATTTCAATCAGACTAGTTCTTTATGTCCTTTTTCATTTCTGACCAACTCAGACTGAGCTGTTGTCTTTGTTCACTGTTAGAATGGAAGATTGCTATAGTTTAAGAAGACCCAATGTCTTTATTTTTAAGATTATTTCTCTTCCAAAATTGATAAAGGAATTTGTATTTCCAAAACGATGAGCTAGAATTCGTACACGTTTAAGGACATAAATATTATAGGGTAGTATATAAGTATATGGCATATGAAGACTCGAGTGCTTTCAGATTTGTAGTTGTATGTTGGAGCCACACCTGTTTAACCTGTGTATCTCACACCCAGATCAGAATTTCAATAGCTCTATTCTGTTTGACTCGTCTACTGTTATTTACTTCTTTCCTGCCCTTCTCAGTCTTGCATGTGGGTTTATGCTGCCTCATGCCATTGTGATATTTTGAAAGGGTAAACATGTCTTCAATGCTTAACTTGTGGGTGTGTGCGCGCGCGTGTGTGTGTGTGTGTGTGTGCGTGCCCAGCCCCCACTCATCAGAGCAGGAGAAGGATGAGCAGGATGAAAGGAGGCCGAAGACAGCAGAGAGAGCAGGCTGGGAGGACGCCATCGCGCTTATGGTTAGTATCTGATGCACATGCGCTAGTATACTATATATGCATATAACATTCTATAAGTGTGTGTGTGTGTGTGTGTGTGTGTGTGTGTGTGTGTGTGTGCATGCATATAGGCAAGGAGCGTGACTGTGCTCCCAGAGCTGTCTGCTGACTCGTCTCTCCGCTCGTGCACCAGCACAGCCAGCATGAAGGTCAAGAACGTGAAAAAGTAAGTGCCCCTCCCCTCACAGCTGAGCTCTCTCTCTTTCTCTATCTTTCTCTTTTCCTGTTCTTCTCTCTCACTGTGTTGGCTAGAGCTCCAAATGCATACTGATGAACTGTTCCTGATTTTTATTTGCAGGCTGCCCCTCAGCAAAGTCCATTTCCCCCGCCTGGCAGAGTGTGCCCACTTCCACTATGAGAATGTTGACTTTGGCTCTGTGCAGGTGAGATGATTATTGGGCTTTTTTTTAAAATTTAAAACGCACAACATTTTAAAACACAAAACAGTGAATACATAAGGAAGACTAATGGGTTGATAAATGTTTTTTTGATTAAATGAACTCTTGGCTGCACTTTGAGGTGTGTGGAGATTGTACCTTAATCCATTTGGCTTAGGAGTAGAATCTACTCTTAACGTGTTCACTACATATGTCCTTAACAATAGAAGCATATTTATCATGTAAACACATTAAATAACATTGCATCTTTTTAGTTTTTCCTTTAATTTTCATGACTTTTTTCATCTACTGCAATACCCAGCATGCATTATGCAATCACTGGATGATCTATCAGCTTCCCAGCAGTATTTTTCCCTTATCATCTGGCTTCCTTCTTCATTTACTAATGAGCCTGCTAATAAAAAAAACAAACAAACAGCAAGCCCAAAAATATTCACTCTGCTGGGATTGTAGTCTTTAAAACTTTACTTTCTTCACACTCTAGGAGAGACAAAAAGCAGACATGTTTACAACAGATGTATCAACGGTTAAGTAGATCTTGCTCACTAATGTCAGATGTTAGTTTTTTCAGCAGTTCTTTCTAGCTTCCAGTAGAGAGCAGCAGTCGCATGGTCTCTGCAGGGGATAGATTTAGGGATTGCTTGATTTAGGGAGTTGCTATTCGTAATGTACTGTATATACAGTGCACTGTAGTATAGACACCCTGGCAGGATAGAGCTGATTTCTGCTTTACCCTATTCTAGTCATGTGATCTATACACACACACACACACACACACACACACACCACATGTCTGCTGTACTGCAGTAAGCTACGCCTACTGTTTGAGGGTTCTAAGTGAAATACTGCAGTGCCACAGACACAGGCACACACTGTACTGCTGTGTGCAGTCTGCTAAAGCACACACATTCTCTTAAAGGCAACACTGAATTCAGCTTATCCTGTCAAAGACAAGCTCCTTAAATATATTTTGTAATACAAAAGAAACTATATATTTCACCTGTACATATCAAAAGAACAAATCAGGCAGTGAACCTGATAGAACTGAATAGAATTATTATGTGCGGTTACCAACGAGGACATGTACAACATCAGAGGTAAATCCTACCACGAATCAAATGCTGAGACACTGTGCAGGATTTGAATACAAACACCACATGAGCTTTTGTGGTTTTGAGCACCTTTTGGGTTTGTGTCATCTGATCTGCTTAGCTTTATGCCATCTTAACTTTAGCTAACATTATGTTACCTAATACTACATTATCAGCTTATGACGATGTATTGTTTGGCGATTTTTACATACAATCAGTTTAATAAGAACAACTCATTGAGTTTTCTAACCAGCCAATCATGTGGCAGCAGTGAGATGCAGGTCAAGAGCTTTAGTTACAATTCCCATCACATGTCAAGAGGTGGAAGAATGCGATCTTTGTGATTGTGATGGTAGCATGGTTGTTGGTTTCAGACAGGTTGGTTTGAGCGTTTTAGAAATCTCTTAGGATGTTTTCACTTACATTTTATGCAAAATGCCATTTAAAAAATAGCCATTCATGATTTTTTTTTTTTATCATGATACTTAGATGTATAATTTCAGCGAGCCTGTCCCCACTGTGGGCTCATACACCTATGTTTGGCTGATCGGAGAGGAACCTGGTGTGGTTTTGGTATATTGTGGTATATAGATTTGGTATATTGTGTATGCTGAGGTACTTTTCTGCTCACCATGGTTATAAAGAGTCGTTACTTGATTTAGTGTACTGTAGGTTTGAGGCTGTGTATTTGCTAGGGTTTCTAAAGCACTCCCTGGACCCTGTCACTTTGGCTATATGATGTAAACAATAAAAATATGCAATTTAAATTTACATAAACACAGTGAGTAGGATATGATTTTTTTTTTAACAAAACTACAGGATTTTTTGTTAAGAGAAGATTTCTCTTCTGAAAGATTTACAAAATCCCTTTGGATCCAACTTGATAAACATGGCCTATTGTCGTTCCCCTCCCAACCATGGCTAATGAATACAGGTTGTGATCACGTTAAAGAACTAAAGAAAGGGACATGCTGGATTATATCCAAAAAAGATTTCCAAAGAAATTGTTGCTGTATTCTCAGAGGCAGTGTGAATGTCAGACAGATTTCAGATTAGGGCTGGGCGATAAAACGATAACGAGATGTATCGCGATAGACACGTGATCGATAGCGATAAAAAATGTGCTCGATAAAACGTTCGATATTTTTTATTCCTCGTCGAAGCAAGTTTGGTTGCATTAACAAAGGCACCCACTCTCTGGTAACCTAGCAACGTAGGGAGTGACACGCTAACAATTATGTAACAGTACCACGTTTGGTTGTGCCATATTGTTGTCTTGTGCTGGTGCTGGATTCCTCTTCAGTAACCGGCGACTGATAAGCATACTGTAAAATGAGCCGGAGCGAGCGAGGAAATTGTAAATAAAAGAAGAAAAGTCAGCTCGCCAGTACGGCAGTTTTTTGGATATTATAACTAGGGCTGAAACGATTCCTCGAATAATTCTATTACAAAAATTATTCCAAGCAAATTCCTCTGCCTCGTAGCCTCTTTTAATTAATTTTAAAGCTCATGTCACGTTCTTGTGCAATTATCTTGTGTGTGTGTGCGCGTGTGTGGGTGACAACGTGCTTGCGTAAATGCGGAAGGAGACGCGAGGAGTTAGCGGTCTTTTGATTTGAGCGGGCGGGCTCGTGTGGGCTCGTGTGGGCTGCAAAATGGAAGGGTGCGATAACAATGTAAATGAGCAAAGAGAAGAAGCAAACAGCAGAAAACGACAGAAAATGTCCAAGTTTTGGGACACCATCAGAGCGTCTGTTTTCAGCAGCAGGAAACTGCTTCAAAGCGCAGGGCAAACCTCAGTTCTGAGCATGTTGTTACTTTTTCCGTTGCAATCACATTCTCTTTTAAAGACTTTTAAAGCACACACGTTGAGAGAGAGAGACTTTTATATTCTGATTAATATATATATATATATATACATATATATATATATATATATATATATATATACTTAAAGCACTCGGTGTAAAACCATGCATGGTCTCTACAGTAGGTCCAAGTTCCTGTCCATGTTTTTTGCCTCTTAAATACCACAAAGCATTCCAAATTAGACAGTAAAGGCTTATGTTATGCCTGAGCTGTAGATTTAGAATCTTTTAGTTCTGAAAGTTAAGTTACATGACTTAAAGGCAGTATTTTTGTATTATTATTACTATTTATTTTAATGTATGCCTTAGTTTTGATACTTTAAAAAGGGTTCATTTAAAACCCAGAATGTTTGGCACTTAAATGTACTTAATTCTCCTCAGTCAACTTTTTGTCATTGTTCAGTACAGACAGAGAAATGGGTAATATCTAAATGTTTATTTTTGATAGAAAATATTGTTGTATGCATTTAAAAAATAAAAGTTCAAACTTTTATCTAAAAAGGAAACCAATTAGTTACTCATTTTAAGAGACCTGTCTTATTTTCCCTTGTATATTTAACATTAAGCAAAAATACATTTTATCAGATTCATCTATGAAATTTTTGGTAGAATACTCGAATACTAAAATATTCAATAGCTACAGCCCTAATTATAAGTCTACGAAAATATACTTGAATAGTTCAACTTCTAGTATGATTAGAGTAAGTTAAGTTACTTGAGTTGAGTTACTTTTTCATATTTCTGCAGGTTTTATATTTCAATGTTACTGTAATCAGGTTTGTTTTTATATTACAGATGTATCTCAGTCTACCTCAGTTTTATTTATGTTTAAAAAACACTGCACATATTTTAAAACACTTTATTCACCAGAAGGTGAACAGCTTGTGAACTTGCACTAAACTTGCACTAAATTCTCAGGTTTCTCTGTGTATATATTTAACACTTTGCACTATTTTATTACACTTTATTAAGCATTTCTTACATTTTCTTTCATTTTTCACCTTAAATGTTAAGAGATAATTAAGTGTTCATTGTGACTTTAGACTTATGTTTACATTTTAATTATTTGAGTTTTCCTGGTTGTTGACATTTCTGTCTTAATAACTGAAGGGATTACGATCAGAGGAAGGTTAAGTTTAAAATAAAAATGTTTAATTGTAATATATTTTTCTCCTGGTCCTTATTTTAAATGGGCCATAAAAAAGTAATAATTATCGATATCGACCGATATGAAACACTGATATCATGATACAGTTTTCGGGCATATCGCCCAGCCCTACTTCAGATCAGGTTTACAGAGAAGTAGCTCCATGTAGAGATGTAAAGAGCAGCTTTGGTTTCTCGCTGATTTGAGTTTTCTAATTTCCCGTTTCCAGTTAATGCTCCAGGCTGAGATTAACTCTCATTGACTCAGATGTAAATCTTAAAGCCATAATCCTCAAACCTTCACTCACTCAGCACTGTTTTACTACTGATCATCCTGAAGCCAAAGTTTTCCTAGGGCTCAGAGTTGAGTGGACATCCAGCCATCCATCCGTTTATTTTCTCTATGGCTTATTCTACGCAGTGTCACGGGGAACCTGGAGCTTATCCCAGCTCATAAAGCCTGAACGGGGAGGGTCGCACACTACATTCAGCCTGAAATGCATGTCTTCTGACTGGGGAGAGGAAACCAGAGTTCAAAAAAAGGACAAAAAGAACATGAAAACTCAAATTTACAAACGATTCCCTTTTGCATCCAGGTAGCTAAATGAGGCCTATTGTTGTTGTTTTTTCCCTCCAACCATGGCTAATGAATACAAGTTGTGCTAATATTAAAAGATAAAATAAAGGAACTCGCTGGACTAAAGTGTCCACACTACCGTACGAGTTATACTTTATCCAAAAGAAATCTTTGCTGCATTCTCAGGCCTTGAGAGCAAAGGGATGGATGGATGGATGAATGGATAGATGGACAAGTGGAGGGATGGATGGACATATGAGCTCCAGAAAGGCTTTTGCTTCAGTTTTTTTATTGATAGTGCAGGCTATCGATAGGTGTCAATTAGCCTACAATGCATGTCTTCGTACTGGGGAGGAAACAATAACACTGAAGAGCACTGAAGCACATTACAACCATTACATTACAATCTCCAGGCACACAGCATGGAGGCAGAGCTCAAACACCCAACCCCAGGTGTGAGGCCAATGGGCAAACCACAAAGCCACTGTTCTCCTATAGTTGGCATGCAGTAAGATTTTTTTGCTGATATCTCTGCATATCAGTATTCTTCGATATCACAGAAAAAAATTATTCAATTAAGCATTGGGTTATTATTCTGAAAATCACAGCATGTTCTTTCTCTGCTTTTATTTCTTGATGAAAAAAGGGAAAGGGTTTCATGTGCCCATTATCTGATTCTATAAAACCTAGCTGAATCATTTGCCTTATATCTAAGATCCCATCCCTTGCTAGAATGAAACCTGTAAACCTACTGCAAGTCTGTCAGCTAGCCTTACCTCGCTTGTGAAGATTCCGATCTGAAACAGTGAGCAGATCAGATTCTCTGGCCCTAAAGCAGGGACAAATGAACAGTCTGTATAAAGTTTGTGGAGAATTTCTTTAAGCATTAGTGTTTCCTCAACAGAACAAGGCTTGTGCTGCATCGTCCTGCACGGGAGGAATTTTAATCCGCAGATCGTATGACGTGAACAATATTAGTCGCAGTTTCTCTGTTTGGCTGCAATACCAAGCAATTGCACCATCTTTATTTTAATACTTTTAAGATATCATATAAAAAAGAATTAATGGGTAGAAAGTCATCTGTGACATTTATGGACACACTTTGCGTCTGAAGGTGGCTGCTAGAGAAATGATAGCAAAGATAAAGTTTCATCCAATTATTTTCTGTTAACACGTTTGGTTGATCGATCAGTTCTGAACTTCCGTGGAACAACACCAACGATTGTTTAAGAGAAATTCACATCTTGGTATGAAAGAAGAAAAGCCGAGCTGATTTCTTTCCAGCCTATACTGTAGTTTCATTTTTTAGATCTGTAACATGTCTTTGGCAGTGATGTGACCTTCATTGGGGTTACTGGAAGTGCAGTGTGAAAATCGCTACTGTCTAAAATACAGATGACACAAAAGGACTGAATTTCTAGACTACCATATTTGGCATGAAGCTAGTAAAGTGATGCACATTTCAGTATGCGTGTGTAATAGTTTGCCCCACATTTTTCTTATCATGTGATCGATGAGTCAGTGCTCTGTGTAATGCATTACTCAGCTCTAATAGATTCATTGTTGAGCCACTGATTGATATTAGATTTTATCCCTCCCATTAGCATCTAATACGATGGCCAGACATCCCTGCCTGTCCGTGCACATCTCTTTACATTTACTGAGAGAAAGCTCTCTCCGCTCTGTGCACGCTGCTCCATCTGAGCCCTCTTTAGTCCCACAGCACCTCAGGGGCAGGGCTTCCATCCAGTGCAGGAGTGAGGATCGGATTTGTCCTCTTTTACCAGTCGTAACTGGACACGGTAGCACACACATCCGTTCCACTGCAGTAGCAGCTTGCTGGAAATGCTCTCTGTAGTAACGTGGGTCTGAATCTGGATCTTTAAAGGAGAGGAGGGGCCGTTTGCTCAGTGAGCCTCGACTGATAGATGGAGGAATCTACTGTATACGCAGCGTGACGGGTTGCCTGTGTGTGTTAGGTGTTGTCCACCCAAAGCATGCGTCAGTGCCGTGCAGGCTGGCCTGGGAAGGGTACAGTGTGGTGAGGAGTGACCATTTTCTCTCTTTTTGATAGATTTTGGTTTATTAAGGAAGAGAAGCACATGCTGATGCGATTAATGAGTTGTATGTAGCTTCATGCTGAGATGCTCTGTTTGGCTTAAAGATGGTGTTTTTTTCTTAACGACATTTTAACCGTCTGCTGAAATGAAGAGTTATGAGCATTTTCACTGCTTTTGTCAGCTTACATTGCTATTTATTTAATGATGGATTTATTCCTTAGCCCTAAGCTGAAACTGCGTACGTGTGATAGTAAATGAATATATGTGACATTCTACAAGTAGTTCTCTTTTAAACCATTGAGTGTCTTAATATTTCAGTTTCAGTACAACTGGGTCATTTAGTCTCTTGTGCGCTTGCATTAGGTTTTGCTATAAATAATCCACGCTTTAATATTTCAGTGCTCTGTCAAGGTAGTTCAGTATAGTTCTCCATTCTCTTTCTATTGCTTAAGTCGTCCATATGTCTCCCATCTTGTGTTTTATGGACTGATGTAATACATTTTGAATGATATTCTTGACATGTGATTAAAGAGTATTAAAGCAAGATCAGACATTAAAATTACAGTCCAGTTTGGCTTCCATGTAGATGAAGAAAACAAGTAAAAGTTTTAAAAACAACATCAAAAAAAAAATTTTTTTATGCATAATAATAATAATAATAATAATTCCCAGGCATCTGAATAAACCCAGACAATTTTTTTGAGTGTGGTAAAGAAATAGCTGTATTTTATACTGCAGTGTTTATTTTTTTCTGAATAAAAGAAGAATGAACATATATTTATTTGTATGACTGTATAAGTGTGTAGGACGTCTGGACGCTTTTAACAAATTCACAGACATAAAATTGTCTCTCATTAGCTTTGAACTGTGCTGACATGGCTCTTACTCTGCCTGGCTCCACCTCATAGGCTGTCCAGCTTTCCTCTTAATCACTCCTGTCTTTCTGTCTGCCTCCAGCTAACACTGACCTGTGATGAGAACGATCTGACACGCAGCGGCCTGAACTCCAGAGAACTGGTGTATCTTGTGCAGATCTGTTGCCAGGTATGATGTTTTTAAATGTGTGTGTGTGTCTTTGTGTGCCTGTGTGCGTGTGTGTGTGCATGCGTGTGTGAGTGTGTGTGCGTGTGTGAGTTCTGTAGTGTTGTCAAAAAGGAAAGACCATTAGTTTGTTATGGCAACAGTGGAAAAGTCAAGCTTTGTTATTATGGTAAAAAAGAAGAGGGAAGTTATAAAAAGAGCTGCAAGCTTAGATCAAAAAGCAAAACAACCACAAGTAGTGCACTTGGTTTTTTCTCTTCTTTTTTTCTTTTAGAAAGAAACTCCACTTAAGGAATAAAGTAAGAAGGAAAAAGATGCATGCTAAACAAATATGTTCTCTTTGCTAAAGACAAACATGTCTGTTAATAAGTATGTACATTTACTGTAGTAGTGCAGGAAGGAGACTTTCCTTATTGAGGGGATGTGTGTGTATAAACATGAGGATTTTCAATCCAGTGTGTTGTGTACTGCATATCTTTCTGTTCTGAAGAAAATCCTATTATTCACTTTATAGGAACTCTAGACAGATCACGTTCAGCTAGATTTAGTCATGCAGCTTATTGATCGTAACCCAAGCCTATGTGCGATTCAGTATCAGGAGATCTCTTTTGGACTTAAATTGTCTTTACCACAATAAATGATCTGCGATGTAGAGGAGCAAATGATTAGATCAATAGTCTTGCCTATTTTTTGGATTCAGCTGGGTTTTGTTTGTCCTTGTATCTAAATGGTACTACGTCTATAAAGCTGGTTAAACATAACACGCCTTGTACAACTATTAAGTTAGCAGGTCACATTATAAACTACTTGAAACCATCACAAATTTATCAAGCCACTTTTACAATGTCACACTTTGGGGTTGGAGGTTTAATTCTCACTGAAAATGGATGGGACTTCCATTATGTAGTAATAATAATAATAATAATATTAATTTTCTCTTGATTTATTTCAGAAAGAAGCATGATTCACTCTTTCAAGGGTCTGATTGAATTTAAGCTCGGTGTGAAACCCCTTCTTTCAACATTTAGTCTGACTTGTTTGACTATGGTTACATTACAGTATATGTTACTTATTTGGCTAATGGTTTGCAGTTAAGAAAAGATCCACCCCTAGCAGGTGAGGGGTTAAGAGCCTCGATCAGGGGCCTAAGCTGATCGAAAATAGGGATTTGCATCAACAATAAATGTAGTATTTTAGCTCATTAATGGGAAATAAAAGCTAGCAATGTACAGTATGTTCAACTTAGCTAACATACCTAGCTAACTACAGGATCTCTTTAAATTCTCCACAATCATCTTCATAATAGCAATTTATTTGTCAACACACGTCTGTGTCTTTATCATAGCTGAAGGGAAGAACAATACGATTGCAGATAAACAAACAAGCAAAAATGACACACAAGCATAATCATGCAAAGGACAAAGGCATATATTAGTTCTGTGTAACAAAGCAAAACCAACATTACTCACCTATCGAGAAGGAAAAAAGCGCCTCGGCGTCTTAAGTAAAATTGGCCACATATTCACAGATTGGAGTTTCCCGAGTCAATAACTCCTGAGCTAAACACTGTTACTACACAAAACACGGTTGTAGCTGCCTCTCTACATTACTACGATAGAAAAGAGGTGTTATTTGTGTAGTAACAGCGTTTAGCTCAGGAGTTATTGACTCAGGAAACTCCAATCTGTGAATATGCGGCCAACTTCCCGCTCCTTCATTTCTCTCCAGCGCTGGAAAGCTGATCTTATATTAACACGGTCCTACTTCTTACCTTATCGTAAGCCTTTTTTTGCTTTCTTTCTTTGTTTTTATCCTTCATGTCAATGTTAAAACTGCTTTCTGCTAATGTCACACATGCGCACTGAACACTTTCTCCACACATATTGACAAGACCCGCCCCTTTCTGCTCATTGGCTACACGTTTGTTTTGTTTTTGTTTAGTTTGTCGTCCCGACTCCGTTTTCTGAAGCATTTCTCAAACAACGGAGACCCCACCTTTAATACATCTTAATACCTCTGGAGTAATATACATGTAATTACACTTTGAATCCTTTAAATAATCTTTGTGATGTATCTATTCCTGGTACTTTAAGATGTCAAAGATTCCATCCATCCATCCCTCCATCTATGTAGCCTCTATACTGCTTTTCTCACACAAATGTAACAGGACCCTTGGAGGCAATGCCGTGGTCTCAGGGCACAAGCGACAGACACACAATATATTGCCTATGGCAGCGCGGAATCCTCGTCAGTGTACATCGGTCGTTCTGCCTCGTCCTTTGTCCTGTCTAGTTTTTGTCCATGTTCCTGTTTGGTGTATATTAGTTATTAAACCCTATTTATTTGAAGCTCTCCTGTATTTGGGTCTGTCTTCCTTATCCCGGCTGTGACACCGGCTGCGTACGGCAAACATTTTATGAAGGATTTCAGAAGACATTTTGCTACAAAGTGTTAATTTCTCCTACTGTATGTATTTAGACTTTTAGGGGCACCCTGAATATTTATTAATCATGCCACTTGAATATTTTGATTGAAAATCTGATAAAATTGTATCAGATCTTACAGTTTGCAAAAAAACTTTTGTGTGCAGGTCAGAGCTTAGACAAGCTCAAACACACTGAGAGAAAAAAAGAGAAAACGTTAGCAATGTGGACATTAAAGAACCAATTTGTAAAAGGATTATATAAAAAATCTACTGTTATGTTTTCCTTTGCAGGAACTATTTAACAACCAAAGAAGGAAAGTCAACAGTGTGCATGTCGCCACTCGTTCTTCCAGTTGACCATTTTGTTTCAGGGGTAGAAATCACAAGCAGGTGATCATATTTAACATTGGGGTTTAACTTCAAAACAAGCAGGTCTATAAATAATGTCTGTGGTGAAACTTTGGCTCACTGTGCCCCTTTGCACAAGGACCTCCATACAGCCTGTTAGCCCCGTTATGGCCAATAGCGCTGTCTATACAGGCTTAACAGGTCAAAAGTCAAGTATGGCTATTCTTCCACTGCTCTCTTTTTGCTCTTATTCTGATTTGCATAAATATTACTACACTATCTAGAAACCTGTTTTAGTTCAAATAGCATTAGTCAATTTTGCTAAGTAAAAAAGTGACATTTATATAATCATTAATTACTGTTAGGTAAATAATCAGTAGTGGATTAAAAGTGACAGTCGAAAGGAAGGACCAATCATCTAATTATGGGATCTTTGCTATGGCCAATGTTTTCTTTTTCATCTCTTTGGTTTTGTTCTCCTCATTTATATTTATGATCAAAAGGCTTTCTGATACGTTTACCAAGTAGGCTGGCAGCTCCACCGAATAACTTCAACTAAGCCAAGCGGTGTAATTGGAGCGAACTGTAATGACTTCTGAATCACTTAATGAGATCAGACAATGGTTAATGGACCATAATGTATGTTTCCCAGAATTTCTACAAATATGGAAAACCACAGATTTGGTATAATAGAAAAGCAAAGTAATAAGGAAGAAGTAAGAGTATCTACAGTAACCCACATATCTACAGTTTAAAGTAAATCGTTAGTCAAACACTGGCATCAATGATCAGGCCTAACTCACTTGTCCCAGAGTAACTACACCACTGAATACTGTCAACTTGAATCCTTTGAGTCCTTCGTGTGGAAAGTTCAGGGTTTAAACATTCCATGTCTCTAATAAACACACAAATAAAATATGTAAATCATGTACACATTTAAATAATGTGCTGAATGTTCATTATTGGGATTATTTTAATTGTTCATGTGGTCTGTGGATTTTGCTTGTACACTATATGGCCAAAAGTGTGTGGACCCCTAAACAGTCTGAACCATTCTGTTATAGTAAGCTTGAATTTTCTGTCTAAGTCTTGTGTTCCTTAAAGTGAAAACACAAACCCCATGTTTATACATGTTTAAATAGCTCATTTCTGTATGTTTGTGATTCTTTAACCATCTTAACAGACATCTTAACAACATCTTTGTAAAGTGAGCCTTGACTTTAAAAGTCCGCGCCGATGAACTTTCACAGTCAACCTGGTGCATAACTTGGTTTAATTGTTATAGGTTTTATGTAGAGCCTTTTAAAATGTTTGCGCTAAAGGTGGTGATCAATCCTGTGTAATACTTATTTGTTTGTCTAACAGGGGAAGAAGTGGATTGTGAGACGGTCATATGAAGACTTTCGTGTGCTCGACAAACACCTCCATCTCTGTATATATGACAGAAGGTTTTCCCGGCTCACTGAGCTTCCTCGATTTGAGAACCTGAAAGTCAAATCAGAGGTATTCCATACCCAAGAGTTTCTTCTCACGAGTCTTTTTCTTCATACATATATTTTTTTATATATTTAATTTCTTGATATTTATTTCTGTATTTAATTCCAAGTATTTCAGGTCAATAGTGCTGAGTAGTAACAAAGGAACAAAACAAGAAAGGAAATAATCAGTGATGGTTTGCATTGATCTTTTTTTTTTTTAACTTTATACAATGAGATTATTTGTCTCATTGACGTTCTTCAACATAATTGCAAATATGAAAATAATAGTACTGATTGTTAGCAATTTTTCTGATAAGAGGCATATAATAATAATAATAATATGCAATTTTAAATAGTAAATAAAGACAAATTTAACAATAATTAATAAATGACAATAATCAAAAATTATTATACATGAATAGTAAATAAATAATTATATACTAGTAGTTAATTCAACAACAGCAATAATAATAATAATAATAATAATAATAGTCATATTTATTATTTGGAATAATAATCCATATTTGTCCTCATGGCATTGGTCCTTTAGACTAGAGAAAAGTGACACTGAAACACTATAATGCTGATTGTCCTGTTATGTATATAACTCCTATTCAGTATATAATTATACATAATAATTCCTTATGCAAATCCGTATACGGATTATTTGTTTGAACAAATCATATCCTCTGATTTTTCCCTGCTATCACATACTGTAGTGTTGATTGCAGCAAACACGTACATGGCCCTTTTTTTCTCATGCTTATGAGATTTGCATAAACACAGACAAGCAAATGAACTTAAAACCTGTCCTTGAAACATCCATTCAAATGAGGAAGCAGTTATGGGAAGGGCAAAAGATACACTGACGAAACGTTGTACCAATTCTGTAATGGAGGGAAGGTTAAGTGACTAATACATTAGGATTTGGAGCATGTCAGTTTTTTTTTAATGATTCAGAGGTTTATTACTTCCCTTGTTCATCAGTCTTTCCTCTTGCTTTCTCAGCCACTTTCCCAGATGCTTACTGCCTACCTTTCTCGCCTCTCGACCATCGCTGACAACAAGATAAACTGTGGGCCTGCTCTGACATGGATGGAGGTAAAACATGCACCAGTGGTTCAATCAGTTCCACTCTTCCTTTAATCCCTTTTCTTCTCCTGCTTTGTGTTAAAGGGCTGAAGCAACCGCTCACGCCCGTCTTCTCATGTAACATTAGTCAGTTGACAGATACAAAGCACCTCTGTACCCGAATGAACTCAGATTTCACTCACATAATACGCCTGCCAGGCTATTGTGTAGTGTGACTCTATTCAGACACTAGAGTTTGGCAGAAATATATCGTCTTCAGAGAAACTTATTGAACAATTTGACAAAAGTACATGGGACATTTTGGTATGGAGTGTATCGGTGGTTAGTATAGAGTTGCATGAACTTGACAGAAAAGGTTATACACATGCAAATTTTTAAAAACCCTCCAGTGTCCCTCGCTGAGATTAGTCACTTTAAGGACAGCACACAATGGAAACTTGTTCAAGTGCTTCTTTGTTGAACAGCCTTTAATGGTTAGTATAGAAATACCTTTCTTTTGTTCATTTGAACTGCTGTGAACTTGTTTTGAATTCAGGATTACAAATAACATGAGGTGATACTCATTCATACAGTGGTGTGAAAAAGTGTTGACCCCCTTCCTGATTTTGTATTTTTTTGCACGTTTGTCACACTTTAATGTTTCAGATCATCAAACTAATTTAAATGTTAGTCAAAGAAAACACAAGTAAGCACATCATGCAGTTTTTAAATGAAGGTTTTTATTAGTAAGGGAAAACAAAATCCAAACCCACATGGCCCTGTGTGAAAAAGTGTTTGCCCCTAAACCTAATAACTGGTTGTCCCACCCTTAGCAGCAAAAACGGCAATCAAGTGTTTGCGATAACTTGCAATGAGTCTGTTACAGCGCTGTGGAGGAATTTTGGTCCACTCATCTTTGCAGAATTGTTGTAATTCAGCCACATTGGAGGGTTTTTGAGCACGAACCGCTTGTTTAAAGTCATGCCACAGCATCTCAATAGGATTCAGGACTTTAACTAGGCCACTCCAAAGTCTTCATTTTGTTTTTCTTCAGCCATTCACGAGTAGACTTGCTGGTGTGTTGTGGATCATTGTCCTGCTGCCGAACCCAAGTTTGCTTCAGCTTGAGGTCACAAACAGATGGCCGCACATTGTCCTTCAGGATTTTCTGGTAGACAGAAGAATTCATGGTTCCATTTATCACAGCAAGTCTTCCATGTCCCGAAGCAGGAAAATAGCCCCAGACCATCACACTGCCACCACCATATTTTACTGTTGGTACGATGTTCTTTTTCTGAAATGCAGTGTTACATTTACACCAGATGTAAAGGGACACACACCTTCCAAAAAGTTCAACTTTTTTTTCAAATTTTTTCTTGGAACTCTGCCATGTAGGCCATTTTTTCCCAGTCTTTTATGGTGGAGTCATGAACACTGACCTTAACTGAGGCAAGTGACGCCTGCAGTTCTTTGGATGTTGTTGTGGGGTCTTTTGTGACATCTTGGAGTCGTGCAAAAAAAAAAAAAATCAGGAAGGGGGCCAACACTTTTTCACACCATTGTACCTGCTTAATAAATGTGTCGGTTTGGAAAAACTCAAATGGTGAAATCATGAAATTTTCTGTATACGCTGTAAATTTCTGAAAACTACACGTTTTCCTGTAACTCAAAAATAAAAGTTAAGTCTGAGCATTTTAAAGCAAAAAGAAATTGTGTTTACAGATTCAAGTTTAATTCCACATGAACTAATCAACTGCTATGTACAGTATAGGTTTCATTTATATTGAATTTGTATTATGCCTTAAATAAGTATTAAATAAAATCTGAAAGTAATAACTATGACCATAAAATCGCCATCTTGTTGTAGATATACAGCAGCCTAAAACCATCTTTGCACCTTCATTTGTTAAATGTCTTCGCATCTTCTTGATCTAAGGATGCTTTGCTACCTCTAGGCAGTTAGCATGTTTGCCTTGACCTCTGGGCTGGAAGTTCAATTCCTGCTTCCACCATGCTTAGTGCTTTGGGGTTTCTTCCCCAGTCCATGTGGTGTAGGCTGATTGGCGTAAAAGTGTGGATGTGATTGTGCCCTGTGTTTGGTTGGTACCACATCAGTCCCCAGGGATAGAGTCCTTGACCATCTCTTTGACCATGTGTCAGATAAGTGATACAGAAAATATATAGATGGATGGTTACTGTTACTCTTTTACTGGTCAACTCACACTTACAGGACAAAAATAAGCTTGTGGTTAGCTAGAGAACTGACTTGATGGGAGAAAAGAAGCGGGGTTCACAAACCCCACCTGGGCTTCTGCAGAAATGAATACAAATACGAATACAAAGGAACATGTAACAGACATAAAGCCAGTATGCCAGCAGAACATGTAGCAGTACAGACAAACATGGACAAACCAGTAAACAACATAATCCTCTGTTAATAATAAAAACTTAATCTAAGACGAAGGTCATTGTAGCTACAAGGTCTCAGGGTATGCAAATTATTCCCCGGTCTAGAGAAGTGCAGCAAAGCTACAATTTTTCATTTACTCAACTTAAGTAACTGATTTATCCTGGTCAGGGCTACGGTGGTATGGAGCCTATTCTGTAGCACACAAGCTGAAAGGTAGGAAAATATAAAAATATCCTCAGATGGGATGTGAGTTTATTACATGGTATTGTGCATTCATTCAGAAATACTAAAAGTGGACACACACAAGTGAACGCAGGAAGAACATGCCAAGAAACTCCACAGAGACAGTAGCCCGAGCTCAGTGTCTGGTTGGGTGGCAATTCTAGTTAGCTATATAAAAAGAACAACAAAGAACAACAACATAAAGCAAAGCTTAAATACATTGAATGGTTCCTGCACAAAAACATTAGTTGATTTACTTACTGCATGTTCTCATATTCTTCTTATCCTAATTTTCGTATTTCTCTCTCCTTTTTATCTCACTCAGATTGATAATAAAGGAAACCGCCTGCTGGTGCATGATGAGTCCTCCATTAACGTTCCAGCTGTTGCTGCTGCGCACGTCATAAAGCGCTATATCGCACAAGCTGCCGACGAACTTTCTTTTGAGGTGACTCTTCACTTTTATACAGTGTTTTGAACTTTTTGTCACTTAGCAAACTGTATCTCTTTGTGCCTCTGGTTTTAGGTGGGAGACATTGTTTCAGTCATTGACATGCCTCCGAAGGAAGACACTGGATGGTGGAGAGGAAAACATGGCTTTAAGGTGAGCTGTATTGTGCAGCAGTACAATCATTTTTAGTGTCTGTGCTCATTCTGTAATGTGAAATTACAACACATAACGACACGCTGTTACCGATTTTGCAGGTGGGATTTTTCCCCTGTGAGTGTGTGGAACTGATCAGTGAGAAAATTCCTCCGAATGTGACTGGTTCACTGCCAAAACCAGGTATTTTGGTGCAAATATTTGTGTAACATAGATACTTAGAAACAATGCCACAAACCAAATTTCGCACTCGAGTGCCCATCAGTGAATAAGATTTCATGATACAATCAGAATAAATTTCCTTTTTACACAATTTTACCCTTTGTCCATATAGTACATGTTTATAGAAGGGAAATGTTTCTCCTGGACCTTCTCCTCACCACCGTATATAATTGATATCCTGAAATTTTGTACTTCTGTGTAGCTGATTTGCGACAGTGTCCATTGTTAAAATACAATTAAGTCGAAATTGGGGGGCACGGTGGCTTATTGGTTAGCACGTTCGCCTCACACCTCCAGGGTTGGGGGTTCGATTCCCGCCTCCGCCTTGTGTGTGGAGTTTGCATGTTCTCCCCGTGCCTCGGGGGTTTCCTCCGGGTGCTCCGGATTCCTCCCCCGGTCCAAAGACATGCATATGGTAGGTTGATTGGCATCTCTGGAAAAAATTGTCCGTAGTGTGTGAATGAGAGTGTGTGTGCCCTGTGATGGGTTGGCACTCCGTCCAGGGTGTATCCTGCCTTGATGCCCGATGACACCTGTTATAGGCACAGGCTCCTCGTGACCCAAGGTAGTTCGGATAAGCGGTAGAAAATGAATGAACCAAATTACATTTGGATCTAAACAGAAAACAAGAATAACTGAGATAGTTCCTTCTTTTTATACTTCCTGTACAGGAAAGATAAGCTTTGAATTCTTTATTTATGGTAGAACTTTCCTTCATTTATGTTCAGTAAGCATTTTATCCTGGTTACATTCACAGTTGATACTGTGAGTGTCCCAGAAACACTAGGCATAAGGCAGGAGTGCACTGGACAAGCTACAGTAAACACAACAAGCAGACACATCCCACATCTAGACTCACCAACCAAACACCATTAATAAACTGGCCAGCTAAGATTAGTATAAAAAAAATCTACAGACAACATACACATACTGAAGGGGATGCTTTTAACTTAAAGTCAGAGCTGGCTGTAGAGTGTAGTCAGTTCAGTTTGTTAACTAATACAGGTACAATAAAGGTAATACAATAAAGTTAACAGGTTAAGTCAGTCAGTTAACAAGTACATTTGTAAGTTAACTCAGTTAGCTGAGTAAAAAAAAGCAAGAAAGAAAATACATATGGTTGAAGTAATTTTGTTAAATGTGTCATTTGTTACAGTAATTCAAGTGGTTAAGTATTTCAAGTGGTTAAGGCTCTGGGTTATCGCTTAGAAGATTAGGGTTCAAGCCCCAGCACAGCCAAGCTGCCACTTTTGGGACCTTGAGCAAGGGCCTTAACCCTCCCTGCTCCAGGGGTGCTGTATCATAGCTGCCTCTGCACTCTGTCCCCAACCTCCACAGTTGGAACGTGAAAAAAGAGAATTCCACCGTCCTTCTATTCCCCAATTTCTTTTTTCTTTTGTTAAATAAGAAAGTAAGTTTGTTGAGAAAGAAATTTAGTTACATTTTTACACCAAATCAGACCTTGCAGTCCATGAATTTTAAAAAATGTAGACTTCCCAAAGTGTTTTTTTTTCTTTTTCAGCTTTAGTCCTGCTAATGTGTCTTACTGTCTTTTAGTTTCCAATAAGCATGGGAAGTTGATCACATTCCTGCGCACTTTCATGAAGTCGAGGCCTACCAAGCAGAAGCTGAAGCAGAGAGGCATCCTGAGGGAGAGGGTGTTTGGATGTGACCTTGGAGAACACCTCCTCAATTCAAGTCATGATGGTGAGTAGAAAAAAGAAAACATGAAATAAGGCTAATTTCTATTAATAGTGTGCTTTTAAATTTCCTTTCTCTACTATATTTATCTGCTGTAGTCCCTCAGGTCATCAAGAGCTGTACTGAGTTTATTGAAAAGCACGGGGTTGTGGACGGAATTTACCGCTTGTCTGGGATTTCCTCAAACATTCAGAAACTACGGTAAATCAACGAGTCCATCTTTGTGATTTTCCCTTGCAAACGAGCTGAGCCAAGCAATAACATTTAAGACTGCTGTTATCTGCAATATAATAAATTATATAAGGCGCAAATGTTATTCCACTTTTACCACAACGATTTGCTTACGATTACAGAGTTTAATTTAATAATGAATGATACCTCACGCAAAATCTTCATGCGCTTCATTTCCTTAGGCACGAGTTTGACTCGGAACACATTCCAGACCTCACTAAGGACATGTATGTCCAGGACATCCATTCTGTAGGGTCCCTGTGCAAGCTCTATTTCCGCGAGCTTCCGAACCCCCTGCTCACCTATCAGCTCTATGACAAATTCTCAGTAAGCATACACATAAAAGAAGCCCATTATTGATCATCGCTGGATATCCATTGTGCATTATGAATGATTTTTCTGTGCATATAATTTTCATAGGAAGCGGTATCAGGAGCTACAGACGATGAAAGGCTAGTCAAAGTCCATGACGTCATTCAGCAGTTGCCACCGCCGCACTACAGGTTTGTTTGGTCCACAGTGCACTCTGGTGACTAGAACAAGTACTGCAGTCCACTCTGTATTAGCACATGCATAATAAATCTTTTCAAATAAACATCTCGGTGGTAAGAGCATGTTCTTTGTCGTTTCAGAACCCTCGAGTTTCTTATGAGGCACTTGGCTCGCATGGCGACCTTTAGTTATGTCACCAACATGCACTGCAAGAACCTGGCCATCGTCTGGGCTCCCAATCTCCTCAGGTGGTTTATTTTAGGCTGCGTGTATAAACAGGGTCTAAATTGCATTTGGAGCTTTGAGTAAAGCTTTAGATTAAGATTCTTTTAATGTTATTTACTGCACTATTTAACATTAGCAGACCATGGATTTAAGCAACTTAAGCAATACATTATTGATAAACTATGGTAACAAAATAAGTAAGGAAAAACATATTTTTCCTCCATGGCTAAAAGCCAGTACACATAAATAAGCATAAATTAATTTGCAGCATGTTATTAAAAGTTGATAATGAACTGAATTCAGTTCTTACGCTATAAATGTTGGAACTTGCAATACAGGCGTAATTATACACATTAAACACCACATATTCGCATGAGTTAGTTTCTAATATATATTAGGTTGTAAAGTTAGTTAAGTACAGAAAACAACACTTCAGACCATGCTACTGTAATAAATATCCACATAAATCAGTGGCAGTGGTGGCTCAAGTGGTTACGGCTCTGGCTTTTTGATAAGAGGATTGACCGCAACCTTCAAAACTGAGAAAGAAAGAATTTCACTGTGTTGTAATGTATATGTGACAAGCATTATATACATTATATATTTTTCTTCTTTTTTTTTTTAAATCAACAGTGGTGTGGTACAGTGTAGTCCTGTCTGAAGTTACTCTAACTACCCCAGCGTTCATTACGGCTGAATGTTGTGTAACGTCTTCAAAACAAGTTCTTGTTATCACTTGCATTATTCGTATTACTGATTACAGAAAACTTAATATCAACAATTACATATGGCTAAATATTCACCACCTTCTGACCAATCTGAAATAAAACATCACTTATTATTTCTGAATTGCATGATGGTTTGTTATAATGTCGCTTAAGGGAAACTTAATATAAAAGGTCATTAACATGCATAAAAGCCATCCATGCAATGAAGTACACAAACACTGCACAAGTAAATTGTATTGTAGCACCATATACCATTGACTTGGTCTGTGTTAGTGAACGCTTTGGACTTTTGGTGGTATGTCTAAAATTGGGGCATTTAATACATAAGAAAACCAAACCTACTGTTGATTCCTTAAACTAAACATGACAAAAAATGATTATTATTCCTATATTCTATTACTATAAGTATAACCATGCCTGGTCATTATAGGTCAAAACAAATAGAGTCAGCCTGTTTCAGTGGCACGTCCGCTTTCATGGAGGTGCGCATCCAGTCAGTCGTAGTGGAGTTCATCCTCAATCACGTTGACGTCCTCTTTAGCCCCAAACTCAGCACTCTGATCCGTGAAAGCACAGGTAATGAACCAAAAAAAAAAAAAAAAAAGATTACTCTACCTGCAACACTGAATGCTCAATTTCCATCATCAACTGTTTAGCGACACTTTGCTAATGACTTTTTTCTGCAATGTGCATTCGTAGGTCACGCCACTTTGTCCAGGCCCAAGTCTCTGCTTGTGTGCTCTCCATCCACTAAGTTGCTGTCACTGGAAGAGGCACAAGCTCGCACTCAGGCCCAGCTCGCCTCTCCTGTTTCCCCCGAAAGCAAGTACATTGAGGTGGGAGAGGGTCCTGCTGCTCTGCAGGGAAAATTCCACACTGTCATCGAGTTTCCCATGGAAAGGTGTGTCCCTTTAAGTGTACTATATTCTGCAGAAATGTATAGTCTGTTACTGATATTGTTATTTAACAAATATCGCTGCCTATTATCAGCACCTGACCCCACTATTGCTCTTGTAGCGAAATCAACACAAATCCCCACAACCACTCATCTAGTGGAAAGCCTTCCTAGAAGAGTGAAGGTTAATATAATAACAAAACGGAACTAAATCTTTAATGGGATGTTCAGAAGGCACATATAGGTGTGATACTCAGGTGTCCACACACTTTTGACCATATATTGTATGCAAACGCATAAATCGGCTTTTATTGTAAGCTTTGTGTATCCAGGTTGCCATGTTCTTCCGTGTTTTTTTTTGTCACCACAAATGTTGTGTAAACTGTAATTATTTTTGATTCATAATTCTGAATTCACTACTTTTAATGTATTCTCATTTCTAAGTACAGTCCCATATTTGCACGCTGATCATTTGACACACTGCGCTCTAAATACCAGTATCGGTTTCAGCTCGCCACAAAAGCCGTCAGTGCTTCAATATTGCACCCTTTTCAAATGGCAGAATTATAGACATCTGGTGTAATATAAATAATATTTTATGTTCTCATAGAAAGAAGGCCCAGACAAAGGTAAAGAAATCTCCTGTGGCAGGCTGGCGTTCATTTTTCAATATGGGAAAATCCTCTACCACAGCTAAGCGCAAGCTCCACCGTCATCCCAGCGAGCCCAATAACATGAAGACATGCTCACAGGCATTTCCAGGTACATCTTTTACTGTATACAATTCACTATTCATTTTAGATTTAAATTATTTAGTACTTAAGTACAACCTACCAGTCATTTCCTTTTGCTTATTTCTAATATACCAATAATTTAATGTACAATCCTTTATCTTATTAGTGACGTGTGCCTAGTCAGTTACAGATGCTAGAGAATTAGTGCAATTAGTGTAACCTCCCTGAGACTGTGATAGATCCTGTCTAACTTTAACAGTGAGTTTATGTGACAGATGTAACAGTGACAGATGGTTTAACAAAAAAGTCGAATGCACAATGCTTCTTTTTCAGATGTGAGAACATAAAGTCTCTACATTCTTAAAAAAAGATCCATTGGGTTCTATATAGAAACCTGTGATCTATGTAGAACTCTTCCAGAGCGACAAACCTTTATTTAAAATTATTAACGTTTGACATTATTCAACAGTTGTATATTTCAGAGAATAAGGAATAGTCTTAGCTGCTATTTTACTCTCAAACATGCCCACAATGGATGTGCAGTGTGCATATATTCTTAAAAAGAAAGATAAAAATCAGATTGTTTTGTAGAATACTGTAGTTTTCTGTCATACTGAGGGAATAAGACTCATGTGTTGACCAAGTTGTCTGAGCTAAGAGTAACAGGTTTATAGTAAATATAATTCACTGAGTGGATTTGGACTGATCTGACAGAGCCTTGATTTGTTTTTACAGGCGGTATAGGAGATACCGGAACACTACGATCATCTAAAAGCGAGGAATCTCTGTCATCAAATAATCTTGAGGGTAAAGTGCTGGGTTTTTTTTAGTTCCATTATTCTCTATGTAATGTGTCTTATATTTAAAATCTTTTCTAAATGACCTACTTTAGGTGGATCAGTGATGTATCAAGCACGCAGGCCCCGCTCTACTAGTGTTGCCCTGTCTGCTTCCTTCAACGAAGAACTGCTAAGCAATCGAGACCACCGAGGCTCTCAGTTAAGCTATAAAGACCGGAAAGACACAGCTTTGTCCACCACTTGTGTTCCTGCACTCATATCACCCCCACACTATAGTGATGCAGATATTGGCAAGGCTTCTCCAGACTATGATTCCATATTGTTTCAGCGCAGTACAACACCAACCGAAGCTCCTGTTTCTGAAGAAAGAAAAAGAGGCAGCAGACGGAAGACTGGAGGCAATTCCAGTGAATCAGAAACCTTGAAAAAAGCCACTTCTACAGGACCTTCTGCTGCAATCTCAAATGTTTCAGAGGACACAAATCATAAACACTCAGTGCCAGTGAAATTTGCAACAACTATTATAGCTAAGGAAGCTCTGAAGTCCACTCAGACTTCTCCTGTGGGTCTCACTCACAAACCTGAGGTTGGTTTAGAGATGAAAACTCCCACTGAAGTGAAATCACCCCTGTCCAAGAGTAGTGAGGCAACGTGTGGACAAGATTGTCAAAACAAGCCTTCCTCATTACTTCGGACAGAGGCTGAAAGTCTTGATAAAACTGTGCCAGTGAAACCAACAGAATCGGGTTAGTCCAAGTTTATTTTTCTTTTTTGCAAATAATTATCATCCTTAAAAAAAGCATTCATACAGTAGTGTTTGATAGCCTACATGCCTTTCCTGCATTTCTGTTGAGCATTTGTTATTTTAAATTTGCTGTTCCTATAAATTGCAGTATTTTCTCATGCATAGTTATTCCAATTTTATAGGTGCCGTGACCTTTGACTGCACTCCAGGGCTTGTAAGATCAGTGTCTCTTATAACCTCCCAGCCTGCTGTAAAGAGTGCCGCGCGTATGCTGGCTTTGGCCTTGGCAGAATCGGCGCAACAGGCCACCTGTCTAAGGAAACGAGGGAGTTCAGAGCCACCAACTCCTGTTTCTCCAAGTCACCTCCAGGACCCACTATCTATACTACAGTGGCCTCCCAAACCTTCCCCACAACCCCAATCGTCATCTGCCAACAGAGGGCATTGCTGCAACACCTGCAAAACTGTTGGTAAACCTTCAAGTGTCATCTCTACAGGAAGTTACACAGATGCTGGCAGCCTGCAGAGCACCTGTGCATGTCATGGCAGTGAGAGCGGACTTAGCTACTCTGATGGAGGTGAGGTTTCTGCAGAATGTCTTGAAACAAATTTCGCTCCCCAGGACTTACCTGCTGGTCAAAGTTTAAATACTGAGCCGAATGCTGAAATTAACGTGCCCATGAAAGAAAATGTCCGGCATGTTGGAGTTGGTACAGACGGTGATGGTGGTAGCCCAGACCAGAGCTCTGAGATGGAGTCGTACAGGAACCTGATGCCCTCTCCTTCACAGACAGAGATATCACTCCATACCACTAACAGTCAGTCAGCCAGGACTTCTCTTCTCAACAAGCAAGCTGCCAATGCTTCCAACTTCCGTGTGATATTAGCTGAAGCGTCTATGCCAGCCTCAGTGCACGACGTTCTTCCACAATCTCCAGTTTCTTCTTTGACTTCTAACTACCAGTTCAGCCCCAAAGAAGAGATGTTGAGGCCATCAGGTCAAACTTACTGGTCAGGTCCTTTTGGACAGACCAGTTCTTTTCAGCCTGATTACATGCAGTACCAAGCTAAGATCTTCTCTAAGGACCACTACAACACCCTGGCACCAAGGTCCCTCCATCAGTCCATTAAATACAAGAGTCAACACAGGAATGAACATGCCCCAAGCTTCCTTTACAGACATAGTGGCCCAAGATACCCTCCAATGGATGGTGCATCTGTGTATCCCACGATTCGTAGGGTGCGCTCCATGCATGCACCACCAGAGGACACATTCTTCTTCCCACATCCATCTTACCAGAACAGTATTTACCACAGACAAGCTCTCTCAGACATCCACCAAATGAGGCCTTATTTTGAGGATGGTAAAGTTCACTATAGGTACAAGCCGTATTCAGGAACGCAGTATAACATCCTGGATCAGTATCGAGGAAGCAGTCATGGTTATGGCCATTCCTACACCTTCCACAGGCGTCCTACCTATCATGGTAGAGTGATGAGCCAAGCTGAGAACTATCACAACCACCCCATCAACATGCCCTATAGCAGAGAACCTAGTTTTATAAAACAAGGCACTGGCCATTTTCCAAGAACAAGAAATGTTGGTCTGTATGAAGGTTTTGATCCAGGACTATCAGATAAACACTTCAGTCCACCTATTAGACAAGGAAATATAGAGAAGAGAGTGCAAGACGTTGTTCCCCAGCCACATGCTCAGAATGAGAGCCAGAGGGGCCAAGACACAATGCATACCAGGAGTAAATCTGATTCAGCCAAAGATCTCCTTATTTCTACTGAAGGGGCTGATGGGAAATACAGGGTTACCATGGTGTCCCATTACTCCCCTGAACACCCACTCTCTGAACCTAATGTTCCTCTTCCCACCCAGACAGAGAAACCAAGGATCGGGCATGGTGCCAAACCTGCATTGACACTAAAGCAAAGTCGATCAATGCAGAACTACGCACAGCACACGCTAGAGGCCTTGCCACAACAGCGTAAGCTAACTCTGCATAAAGAATACAGCTGCCCTGATTTCAAACACCCCGATTCATCTGAACACGGCAGTGCCCGACTTCACAGCCAGGATAAGCTGATCAGGATTCACAGCAGCCATCCTAAAGAGGACTTTCAATACGCTTGGGTTAAGGGATGTGATTTGCAAAGATCAGCAAGGTCACAGAGCATGAAAAATCATCGACAACCCAGACATGCCAAAATGACTGTGGAGCCCGATAATAGATTTTCATATCCTGTTCAGAGCAGGCCACGGACTCGTAGCATGTTTGCGCCATCTCGTACTGATTACATGGACAGGTACGTGTCTCTGCAGCCCAAGGTACACGGCATTTTCCCAAACTATGGCTGCATGCCTCCTCATAGTAACAGACTGTACTCTACAGCTATGGGGACAGGACGCTTTCTTCACTCTGACATTAGGCCTGAGACAGAAATATATGCCGAATGATAGCTACTTATGGACGTGTATGGAAAAAAAAGTATGGAAAAGTTATTTTATTGTTAAGAGTATTATATAAAAGAAACAGAAGCATTACATGTATTTTAGTACGGTATGAAATTTTACTTGTACCTCATCCCATATTAATACATTATATAATTCCATCAGTCATAGACCTTGGTGACATCACATTATTTCAGAGTCACTTAGCTTTTTACTAATTATGAAAAAAGCATATAAATTGTAAATATTTAAAATAAGTCATTTTGTTCAAGTCAATCTTAAGATGTTACTAATTTCATAACTATGAAATAAATCTTCTGAAATAAATTTTATCATGACATTTAAATGCATACTTAGTCTGACAAGGTAAACTGATACAACCGGTATTTGGATAACCTTAAATTTCTTATTTCTCCAGAACCAAATGTCATCCAAGGTATAGTTTTGATGTGAGTTTTTTAAGATTCTCTTTTTTTTTTTGTGCCTTTTTATATAGTGACTCCAAAATCTATGATGACTGCTGTCAACACATTTTCTGGTCATTTAAAGTGGGTTTACAGTTTATTGATGTAGATACTGTAATATCCAAAATCATGTGGTAATTGTTAATGTGGTCATTTGCAATGGGACCAAGTGTATGAATATTGGGAGTTTTGAATATGGTTCACAAAAAAGTGTCAATTACGTCACATTTAAGGTCATGGTGAGTTCAAGTACGATGACGACTAGCGACAGAGAATGAAATACTTTAAAATACAGTGTAAACAAATGAATTAGTGTGTAACCGTGTTAATAACTTTTCAAAGACTCATCGAAATGCATTGAATATTTTAGATATCTCAGTACAACTTTTTTTTTATTGTGCTAATATGGTCATTTAAAAAAAACGTTCTCATTATTTTCCTAAAGCATCTATTTTAACTTCCTCATTATTAAGATATAGTTAAATAGTACACGTTATCTTCAGGCAATACTTACCTTTCGGGTTGCATTCATTTGTTCACACAATTGCTGTCCTTTAAATGACTTTTAGGTAAATCAATGTGCAGGAAAAATAATTGAAATGCATTAACACCGTCATGTATTTCCCAAACGTACAGTATACACTCTCTTAAATTGAAAATCCATTCAGGAAAACACATAAAGTGGACATTTTTCTCATGTGAAAGACAGTCCACTATATCTGTTACATTTTCAGTCACTTTTTTGTTGTCGATTGTAAAAAAAAAAAAAAAAAAAAGGTTATGTTATTACAACCCAAATATGTTGGGCCTGTATGCATCACATACATCACGTATTTATTACACTTGAACAACTTTACTTACACATTTTAGTTTGTTTCTTGAGACTGTCTTTCTTTAAGTATGGAGCTCAGACCATCCAAATATATATATATATATATATATATATATATATATATATATATATATATATATATATATATATACACCAAACCTTGAGCAAAATTGTGCACGCCCCATTTCTTGAGTCCTTCTTTGCATCTTTAGTTTGGAGGCTTGTTTTTCATTAGGTTCGCATCAAATTTGTCGAATGCGTTCAAGTTTAGCTTTAACACGTCTCAAACGAAGCAGAGGTTGCTGTTTCAGCTGTAATGTATATAAATCTTGTGGTGATGAATTTATTTTCCAGCTGTTTATTGCTTAATTCTAGTAGGTAGCAATAGACAAGCACTTTACGATTAGACCCAGTCTGTGACACAACCAGACACTTTATGATAATGAATTTATTGATAATAATTATAACTTCAGTATGCAATGTAGAGTTGAGAATAAGGATCGAGGATCGTGAGAGGGATCCTGGAACAGGGTCATGAAATTGAATTGACCATTAAATGGTTATTAATGGGAATATAATGTAAATTCATATTATATTTATTTAAACGAATAGTCGTTCTTGTGTAGTTGGACATATGTGTAATGTTCGTCATTCTAATCGTTTTTATGTTGTACTTTTACTTTTTATTAAAGTTGTCTATTCAAAATGAGAAAAATTGTATCCTTGTTTACAAAACTGACTTTTAATGTGAATTGTTTTAATTGAGTTAAAATTTTTCTCTAAATTAGTTAATACGGTGTTACAATCTAGGCCTGTGCTGATATTTCAATTTTCATTTTCATTCAATTTTTTTTACTGATTTAACACATTTTAGCTGCATTATTTATGACCCAAACGTGTTTAACAATGAACGATAACCTGCTTAAGGACTTTCACATAGTAACATTATACAATATAACCTTCCCTCAGTAACCAGTGACACAAAAAAAAACAAATATTGGGTAAATTGCAAAATGTATACAATGATTGAGATATGGGTCAGGAGCTTTGTGTAAAGTTCACATCAAACATCATTTGAAGCAACAAAAAAAAGTTCTCAGTGACTTTAACCATGACATGTTTGTTGACGCCAGAGGGGATGGTTTGAGAATTTCAGAAGCTCTGCTCTCCTGGGATTTTCACACACAGTCTCTAGAGTTTACACAGAATGATGTGTGTGGGGGGAAAAACTAAACAAAAACAAACCATCCATTGAGCAGCAGTTCTGCAGACAGAAAGTTAAAGGAAGGCTATAGTATATAATCAAATAATCACTCTTTATTACTGTGGTGAGGAGAAAACTAGCTCTGAGTTGCACAACACAATATAATGAAAAGGAAGCTTATTTTCAGGGTGACAGATTGGTGAGATTAGGATTAGAACTCATTACCGTACGATTATTTAAACTGGTCGCATGCTGAGTTTATCCGATCATGGTTGTTGATGTCGCAAATATGCAAATCAGAACATATGATTAGTCAGGATTAATCGTTAACCCGGTTAAAGTATGAGCAGTGTGAAAGGTGAAACAATGTCCAACGATTTCCTTTACCTGAAGAAAGAAATCACCCAGAGAAACTAGTTCAACTGTGTTTAAAAGCCCTTATATGATTACAACAGCAGTTGTTAGGTACAGTAAATCCGTAGGAAGGACTTTCAAATGAGATTATCCAATGTTTATCCACTGATTATCCATGAAGCAAGGCTGAGCTGTGTCCAGCAGAACCTTTGTCAAGTGCAGAAGAAATCTCCAAGCGAACGAGGAAACATCAGATTGAACAGCAAGAGTAATGTGTCAGGATCAGACTAATGTGTGTGACTGGATGAGAAAAAATAGATGATATTGATAGTTTAGTTAAAGAAATTCACTCCATAATAAAGCCAAATGTGCTTGTTGTCTTTGTGATTTTCATTTTCACCACTGAAGTCGTTTGACTTTTTTCTGAAATTGTACCATCTGCGTTTGGGAGCACAGAAAGTCACACATGTAGCTCTGCTGAATAAATACAGCATACAGTGTGCTCGTGTGCCCATCTAAATTCATCTGCTGCCAGCAAAGTCACAAACTATTGTACAGAGTGAAACAAATCCCAGTTAATAGTAGTGTAAAGTATTTGTTACAAATTCAAAATTTCTATTTCTTTTCTAAAATTTTATTTGTCATAAACATTTACGAGTGACTGTGACATAAAAAAATAGAACAGAAATAGAATACAACTAAAATAAATACAATAAAAACTGCATATATAAAAATAGTTACACAAAAAACATAGACATAGAGTCATCTGTTTTATACCCATAGGATCAGTGTCAGAACAGTAAGGATGTTTAAGGTGATTAAAGTGCAGAAGTGTGGCGTTTTGTGGAATTAATGCCAGGTTTCGTGCAAAAAATCTGGCTGAGGTTTTAGTGTTGTGAAGAAAAAGTCTAGAAAAATCTTATTTTGTTTCTTATTTTGTTTGTTTGTTTGTTTGTTTGTTTGTCATGGTTGTTGTTGCTTCTAATTCAGTGTAAGTCTTATGTAAATTCAGCTCTTGTACACTAATGACAAATGAGAGAAGACAAATTGTTCATGGTTTAAACATTTTTTAGTTCACTAAATAAGTCCAACAAAGTCTGTTCCCAACATCACTGTTGTCAGCTTTACTGTACTGGTAGCTTGCAAAAACATTATTATTATTATTATTATTATTATTATTATTATTATTGTTGTTGTTGTTGTTGTTGTTGTTGTTGTTATTATTATTATTATTATTATTATTATTATTATTGTTGTTGTTGTTGTTGTTGTTGTTGTTGTTGTTGTTGTTGTTGTTGTTGTTGTTGTTATTATTATCGTAAAGTATTTGTTTCTGTCATACACTTCACCACTAGGGGGCGTGGACAGTGAGCCAACTGTATACAACTAAACAGTGTCTAAATCATAACAAAGTCTGCAACACACAGCTCATTCATTACAAATGTCTTCTCACATTGGTGTAAATCATTCAATTTATAGACACCTCATAATGCTGTGTAATTAGTTAGAGAAAATTTATGTATCTTAAATAATTAATGATAGCTGTCATGGAGGTCTGTAATTATTTTAAGAGGTGAAACAGCAGAGGGCGCTTTAGCACTGGAGGAACCTTCTAATGAAATCTGTTCCTTCTACACCCTTAATGTACATCTAGAATTATTATTTATTTTTTTTTCCTGTGTATTGTTAATGTAAAATCATTGACTATTTTGACTGTTGAGGAAGTAGACAGCAAAATCTATACACCGAACTGAATTAATGGGTTTGATGTAGTTCATTGTCTTTTATAGACACGTAGTATGGGGGGCACGGTGACTTAGTGGTTAGCTCGTTCGCCTCACACCTCCAGGGTTGGGGGTTCGATTCCCGCCTCCGCCTTGTGTGTGTGGAGTTTGCATGTTCTCCCCGTGCCTCGGGGGTTTCCTCCGGGTACTCTGGTTTCCTCCCCAGGTCCAAAGACATGCATGGTAGGTTGATTGGCATCTCTGGAAAATTGTCCGTAGTGTGTGATTGCGTGAGTCCATGTGTGCCCTGCGATGTATCCTGCCTTGATGCCCGATGACGCCTGAGATAGGCACAGGCTCCCTGTGACCCGAGGTAGTTCGGATAAGCGGTAGAAAATGAGTGAGCGAGTATGAGAGCACCCGATAATGTGAATTTACATTAACTGTATTTAGAAGGCATCTTTACCGGAAGTGCTTTTGAAATCTCTTATCAGTGAATACATCCATACTGGTACACTAGGTCACAGACTAAGAATACTATCAGTCAAAAACTCTGCTGGGAGGAAATACAGCAAGAAAAGCACAAAGACCATTTATTTATTTATTAAGGGCTAGTTCGAGTGTTTCAGAAGGAGGTGAATGTTTAGTCATCGTGTGAACATTGCCAATGACTCAGCTGTTCTGACATCTAGAAGAAGTTCAATCCACCACCTAAATGCCAGAACAGAGAAGAGTCTTGATGTGTAACTTTCTTGTACCCTGAGAAACGGTGATGGTGTAAATGGTTTTATACTTGGTATAAACACAGTTATATTATATATTATAACAGCACTAGTTATGTACGGTAACTGTAGAAACTTATAACAGCTTTTGATCTGATAACAAGTCCATGATTCTCACCTTCCCTGGCAGTTAGGAGAAGTAAAATAAAGAGCTAATTACTGTACATGAATCACTGTGTTTTTTTAAACTCTGGATAAGAATCATCTGGATAGCGTCTTGAGTGTGTGTGCAGGCATGCCGAGTCCTTTCACTGATGTAAGACACAGCATTTGCAATAAATGCCTCTGTCATACTGCCATCTGTTCCTGGAACTTTTTCAGCAAGTTCTCTCCAGGTGAGTTGGGTTTTTGGTTCTGAATGAGAACGAACTCTGGCACTTATCCAGCACTATTAAAAATAAAGGTTCTTACCATTTTCTTTGTTAGGGTGTATGGGTCTATGAAGAACCTTTGACATTAAGGGAACATTTGCATTCAAAAAAGGTTCTTTGTATTGAAAAAAAAGGTTCTTTATACTATAAAAATGTTCCGTATGCCACTAAAGAAAAAAATGGGGTCTATAAGAACCATTTGCTTAAAGGTTCTTTGGGGAAGCAAAAATGGTTCTTCTATGACATCATTGCTATAAGCCCTTTTTGGTTCTTTCTGGTTTCATTTTTAAGAGTGAGGGTTCATAGACCTACAGTATTTCTCTAGACTTTCTAAAAACAACCAATGAGTACAGTGATGCTCATGAGAAGGTGATGCATCTTGATAGAAGCTTGGCATCCAGTATCTAGTGGATCGGGCTCTGCTTAGAAAAGGAAGCCGGATGTGTCTATCCTCTGTAACAAATGAACAGTTTGTTCACTCTGCCGTGTGGCTGCCGTATGGTCTAAAATAGTACGAGACAGGAAAATCATCATGGAAAACTGTATGGTTAATACTTTTTTGTATACACTGACTTTTTCATTGTTATGCCAGAATAAACAATAAACTACGTTACCCATCAGCCCCAGCATGCCACATGACTATGTCACGTACTCTGATCACACACCTGTTCTGTGTTACTTCTAATGAGCACCTCTATATATAGGGTCCTGTGTTTCAGCATCTCTTGTTGAATTTTTAATGCTATGCTTTAGGATTCTATGCATGATCTGTATGTTTTTTGTACCACAGCTTCACCTATAATGCTCGTTTTGTATTTGCCATGCAGCCAGTACTACAGTCAGTGCAATAAAATGCAACACAATCAAACCAAAAGTACCCTAATAAATAGATCGTCTGCCCTTGCATCTGTTTGTCTCCACCTGCCCTTTGTGACTGGGTTCAATGCATGGTTCAACCACAAGGTCCAATCTGAGTCCATTGGCCACCAGCGCACACTAGGTCAGACTATTACTAAAGCTTTTAGATCGTCTTGCACTTTTAGCTGAAGTGATTGATGGAATTTTTCAGACATACCCAATTCAATTGGACTTGAATAAGTTAGTAAGGAGCCGGCTTAAGGATGAAATCCCGCTTTGAGCTCTTGTCTAACAGCACAGCTCTGACTGTAGTTCTGGCTCCATCATGAATCACAGCTTTATATTAGTTTCTTTTGATAGTTTAGCATTATTATAGTGACGGCTAATTCTCATATATCCATATGGCAGCTGTTTCACGAGATTTAATGTCTATATGTAGTAATGATGATTAGATTAACAAAAAAAAACCTAAAGTAATTTATTTTTACATTTGTGGAAGGAGTTTTGTTTTTCAGAGCTTCTGCAATGGCAAGGCCTACAGATGGAGAATGTTTTATTACACAATTGGTCACATTTTTTTTTTCCTGTCTCTTCAAGTTAGGGGAAAAAAGAGAGGCTGGAAAGAAAGTTGCTTATAGTTTATACGTTTATTATAGCTGCTATGTCATTTACAGCAGTGGTCCCCAACCTTTTTATCGCCGCGGACCGGTCAACGTTTGATCATTTTCCCGCGGCCCTCTTTTTTATTTTATTTTTGGAGGGTTGGAGGAGAGATGGGGTTTGATTCTTTATATTTTAGATTGTTTTAATAATTTAATTGTATTTAAACATGCCTTCTAAATAAAATACAATTGCACCAAAAAATGAATATAAAGTGATTTAACACTTTAACTCACTACTACGCTAAATCAATGAGAACCCTGAGCTTGTTTCTTTGCAACGAGGCGGTTCCATCTGGGGTAATAGGAGACAATAGGAGACAATGACACCCGAAGTGTGTTGCTTATGTCCAGTTTATTCTGTTGTTTTGTTTTGGTTGCTGTCACTGCAGAAAACCCCGCTTCACACAGATAGCATGTCGGAAATGGCAATCTCAGGGTATTCCGCCATGACTTTAATCCAGAACACCGGCAGAGTTTCTAACTTTCTAACGGCGTCAGTTTCGTACTCATTTTTGCTAATTTGTGGGTTAAATTTGAACAAACACAATATACACGTACATTAAGCACTGTTAAACATGAGCAAGTACCGGTGAACAGAGAGAAGAGCGATAAACACCTTCTCTCCACCAAAGATACAACGCCGCAGCCGCTCAGCTCCAGACGTCACCTAAAACCGCCCCGATATTTTGCGCATGCACGGCATTGGTGTGGCTTTAGGTGAAGTCTCTCAGCTCCCGGTTAACCTCTCGTCCATGGAAAGTCGCACAAACCCGAGAGAAATACACCAGAGTAAATAAAATGGAAATAATTTAATGTTCCTTGGGCGGCCCGGTACCATTTGATCCACGGACCGGTACCGGTCCACGGCCCGGGGGTTGGGGACCACTGATTTACAGCATTCAGCAGACACCCTTATCCAGAGTGACTTATATTTTATACAACTTAGAATTGAGGGCCTTTCTCAGGGGCCCGGTGGCGGCAGCAGGATTGGTGGACCTGGGATTCAAACTCACAACCTTCCAATCAGTAATCCAACAGTTTAATCTCTAAACTACCAAATCCCCCATCTGTTTCAAGCAGCTTTCACAATATTAAATGTAACTCTAAATAGATATACTGTATATTACAATGTGCCATTGTTTAATACATTATACATTTCCAAGCTGTTGGGGAATAAAAGGAACAAAACACTCTGGGACATGCTGGTATAGGAAATTAATCAGCTTTGGGGTGGTGGTAAATAAACAGTAATAAATAAAATAAATAATAAGTAACAGTAATAAACAGCAACTTGCCTTCCCACTACATCACATCACACCATCATGCCATTGATTACTTTCCTTTAACGGCTTTTCTCTCAGGTGTCTTCTCTCTTACATTGGAAAAAAGACTAGGCAATTTTTTTGCCCTGAGCAGTCGGGAACCGGCTATCTCAACTACCCCTAGACCACCAGAGTGAGATACCGCACTCATTAATCACCTTATCATTTCACAATGCTTTGTCTAGTTTCTGTTAATATCACAGTGTGTTTGTTGTTCCACAGCCTAGAGCTTGTGTTAGTGTATTTTTTATTCTCTTGTTTGTTTGGCAGGTTAGCTAATGCTAGTCAACAAAAAAAAAAATAGAATTGAATTACATTTTTAATTAACAATGGACATTGTCTCAAAGCAGCTTTACAGAAATATAAGAATTAAGTTTTAAATACAATTTTTTAAATAAAATTATTATCTCTAATGATCAAGCCTGAGTCAATGATGGCAAGGAAAAACTCCCAACGGTGATATTTAGAAGAAACCTTGAGAAGAACCAGACCCAAATCCTCATCCTCATCTGAATAAGATTATAAATAATGTCTTATCTAGAAGTGTTTATAGTCACTGGAATTATGTAAACAAGAGCACCTGAGCAATATCTAGGTAAAGGTAATATCTGAGTTCATTATAGACACTAATTTCTTCCTGTCAGAGTCTTAAAATTTTAAAAACCTTCACGGATGACGACCCGCGGGCAAACGAACTGCCACAACAGCAGTACGAAGGTGGCACCATAGTCTCTATCTATAAGTGGCTCTATCCACAGCAATCCATGGGTCTCAGCCATCCCCAGCAGCAGTGTGCATCACCAAGCGTTAAATCTCCAACCAGAGGTAGGGCATCAGGATAGATCAGTGATGTCTGCAGAGAAAAAGCGGTCGCACAGAGTTTGTTAGGTTTGCTCATAAACATGTAATGGTTAAAGACAATGTAAATTATATGCAAAGTGCAGGCAGGGATTCCAGCAAGATTAGCTATGACAGCATAACTAAAAGGGAGCCAGAAGGTGACAGACATGAGGACATTCCATTCCTGGGACATCCTTGGAAGCATCCAACCGCTTCACAGTCAAAATCTAATAAATTTTTAGCTATATATATATATATATATATATATATATATATATATATATATATATATATATATATACATACACAGTTAATAGACCTAGGCAGAGAAGCTGTTGCTGAATGTTTTACCTGTTGGCGAATGTTATGTTTCTTGGGAAAAACAGTATGTTTTTAGGTTTAAGTCTTGCTATTATGGAGGTTAGTGAGAAACTTTTGCTCTGAAATCAACCAACTTGACAAAACAATTTGCTAAACCTCAACAACATGCTAAACATCCTGTCTCCTCTGGCTTTCTCTACATTTAAATATAAAATCTGTTCTGATTTTGTATATTTTGTTAAAGCAAATTTGTGACAAAACCACATCTGTTCTTTTTTAAAAATAGTGATGCTGTTCTACCACGCACATTTTTTATCCTGGACATTTTTACATATTTTCTATACATTTCCCCCTTTTCCTTCCTGTATATTAAAATCTATTTTAATCATTATTCTGTTAGTAACTGTTGATTCTTATTGACGTTATTTGTTTTATTTTTGTTGTGGACAGTTGATAAAGCATTTCAGTACATGTTGTTTTGTGTATGGTTAGTAAAATTGAATCAATACATGACTATGATTAGTAGTAAGAGAAATCATGAATATCCCCAAGATGTTTGAGCTGAGTCACTGGCTGTATTCAAACGGTGCTTAAACACCTACTTCTATGTGAAATACTAAAACTAGTGCTTAAAAAAAAACGTGTGTGCTTTTCTTGCTAAATTTCCTCATTGATAGAAACTTCAAAAGCACTTCTGTAAGTCTCTTCAGATCTGAGCATCTGCCAAAAGCCGTGAACGTAACAGCACTAAACAGTAAGAATCCGAATAAATATATAAATATAAAAGTCGGTATTTGATGTGAAAACACTTAAAATGGAACAAGTCTCACAAATACTGCACAGATTTATGAAGAAATTGGACAGGAGGTTTCTCTACGACTCTAGAGAATCTGCCACAGTTTTTCTGATGACTATTTTTCTGTAGCATTTCATTTTTTGCTGGAAATATATTTGGAAATCTACATTTTTTTACTGACTTAATAATAGAATAAAGTCATTAAATAAACATTTATTCATTCATTCATTTTCTACCGCTTATCCGAACTACCTCGGGTCACGGGGAGCCTGCCTTGATGCCCGATGACGCCTGGATACATCAAGGATACATCAAGGCAGGATGTATCCTGCCTTGATGCCCGATGACGCCTGGCATAGGCGTCATCGGGCATCAAGGCAGGATACACCCTGGACAGAGTGCCAACCCATCGCAGGGCACACACACACTCTCATTCACTCACGCAATCACACACTACGGACAATTTTTCCAGAGATGCCAATCAACCTACCATGCATGTCTTTGGACCGGGGGAGGAAACCGGAGTACCCGGAGGAAACCCCCGAGGCATGGGGAGAACATGCAAACTCCACACACACAAGGCGGAGGCGGGAATCGAACCCCCAACCCTGGAGGTGTGAGGCGAATGTGCTAACCACTAAGCCACCGTGACCCCCAACCCGCAACAAAATTTGGGTTTAAAAAATGATAGTGCTTTAAGACTTTTACACAGTACACTATATAGATCTAAAATTGATATGATGTATTACAGATGAACTTCTTTATACAGGCTTACTTTAGCTACAAGGTAGACTAGTGCAGTATCTAAAAGGAGTTCATTAACTTGTTCCTCAAAATGTCTTACTTCTCAGAAAATAAATAAAATAACACAAGGCTCGGCTTGTTCCTGCTTTACTGCGCTATATTCGATGGGCTTGATGGAATGGTTATCTGTGAAATTTGATAAGGCAATTAAATAAAACATTACTCTTCAATGCTTGACCAACTTGATTTAACTTGAAAGCGTGTTTAAAGGGGATATATGTGAAAAGACTGCTTTAATCTTCTACAAAGCAAAATCTCAAGTGGATTGATTTTTAAGAAATGTGTAGTTAGAAACCAATCCATACTAATAAACATGACGTCAATCTGGAGCCTGAAAGAGAGAGAGAGTGTGTGTGCGTGTTTGTGTGTGTGTCTGTATGTGTGTGAGAGAAAGAGAGAGAGAGCGAAAGTGTGTCTGTGTGTGTGTGTGTGTGTGTGTGTGTGTGTGTGTGTGTGTGTGTGTGAGAGAGAGAGAGAGTGTGTGTGTGTGTGTGTGAGAGAGAGAGAGAGAAAGTGTGTCTGTGTTTGTGTGTGTGTGTGTGTGTGTGTGTGAGAGAGAGAGAGAGAGAGAGAGAGAGAGAGAGAGAGAAAGTGTGTCTGTGTTTGTGTGTGTGTGTGTGTGTGTGTGTGTGTGTGTGTGAGAGAGAGAGAGATAGTGTGAGTGTGTGAATGATAGAGTGTATATGTTCATGTGTTTCTGAGTGAGAGAGCGAGCATGTGAGTATGTTTACATTTATGGCATTTGGCAGTCATCCTTATCCAGAGCAACCTACATTTATCTCATTTATACAGCTGAGCAACTATGGGTTAAGGGCCTTGCTCAGGGGCCCAGGAGTAGCAGCTTGGTGGATTTAAACCCACAACCTTCAGAGCAGTAGTCCAACATCTTAACCAGTGAGCTCCCACATCCGCCTGTGTGTGTGTGTGAGAGAGAAAATGCGTCTGTATGTGTGTGATTGCAATTGAGAGAGAGTGTGTGTGTAAGTGTGTTTGTGTTTGTGAGTTTGAGTGAGTGTGCATGTGTGTGTTTGTGTGTGAGATTGTGTCTGTATAAGTCTGTGTTTGTGAATGTGTTTGTGAGCGAAAAACTGAGAGTGTGTGTGTGTTTGTGCATGTTTCTGAGAGAATGTGTGTGTGTGTCTGAGTGTTTGATTGTGTTCGTGAGTTTAAGTGAGTGTGTGTGAGAGAGAGTGTATGTGTATGTGTGTGTATGTGTATGTCCCCTGGGTCTCTAATACTAAACAATGCTTTACAGTCAGAGTGGACACATGATTATACTGTTCTGCTTCTCTTACTGTTTCTGTGCTGTGCTGTGTGTGTGTGTGTGTGTGTGTGTGTGTGTGTGTGTGTGTGTGTGTGTGTGTGTGTGTGTGTGTGTGTGATATTGATTGGAGAACAGACAAAAAGAGTAGAGGGCTTTTTTGTGTCACACACACTTGCTTTGGACATGAATCAAAGTGAGCAAATGATCACTGTGACTACACAACATGCAATGTAATCTGTTTTATATTTTTTTACAGGGAAAGAAGAGAAAAAGGAGAAACAGCCAGTACAGCAGACAGAACAAATACATTGTGGGATTGATTTGTCCTGTGAATAAATTATATCATTTGGTACAGGTTTCAAATCATGACACATAAAAGCAGCAGGGCTTTAAGAAACACCCGGTAGCTTCAGTGTGAATCTTTTTTTACTCATCTTTCAGTATTCACCAAGTTCATTCAGGGTCCCTGTGTGGATTTACCATGTAATCAAAAGCAAGGCTTCTTTTCTTCTTTTGCCTCAGGCCTCACATTTGTCCTTCATCATTAAATCATGACACAAAAGCAGTTTAACTTTCGAACCCTTCTAATAGCTTTACAAAATAAATAATCTAGTAAGAGGTTATAACCCCGTGCACTAAAACATGACACAAACGTAAGGGTTAAAAAGACATTTAAATATATGAGACTACATCTGAAGCTTTTGGTATCAAACCCCTGTCTTTCTGATCTTTAATTGAGACCTGCTGTACACCTGCTGAATAACTTTCTATGCCTAGACATAAAGATAATTAATCAATAGAAGAAGAAGAAGAATAACATATACTTGCTATGCTACAGTATGAGACAAAATGCTCTTATGACTGCTTGAAGGGGGGCACGGTGGCTTAGTGGTTAGCACGTTCCCCTCACACCTCCAGGGTTGGGGGTTCGATTCCCGCCTCCGCCTTGTGTGTGTGGAGTTTGCATGTTCTCCCCGTGCCTCGGGGGTTTCCTCCGGGTACTCCGGTTTCCTCCCCCGGTCCAAAGACATGCATGGTAGGTTGATTGGCATCTCTGGAAAATTGTCCGTAGTGTGTGATTGCGTGAGTGAATGAGTGTGTGTGTGTGTGCCCTGCGATGGGTTGGCACTCCGTCCAGGGTGTATCCTGCCTTGATGCCCGATGACGCCTGAGATAGGCACAGGCTCCCCGTGACACGAGGTAGTTCGGATAAGCGGTAGAAGATGAATGAATGAATGAATGAATGACTGCTTGAGAATTTCCCTATATAGCCACATACCAAAATCTGGAAAGCCGTTCCAGAACTGTGGAGGATCTTGGAGTGGACACATGTGAGTGTGATGGTCAGGTGTCCACAATCCTTTGACCATAATATAACTGCTTTTCACACTTTAACTAGTTTCCCTAGGAGATTGTAAACTCTGGGTAAAGAGATTCTTCTGTTATATTGTTTCACCTTTCACGCTGCTCACACTTTACCTGGGTTAACAATTAATCCTGGCTTTTCATAATCTGATGTTTCACACTGTACATTCCTAAACCCTTGATTAACCTTCTTACTGGAGGAGTGATAAGAGCTTTGTGGGTGCTTTGTGCGGTATCAGTTTTTGGATCATTTGCAGAGGATGAATTGTGTTGATAGGTTGACCTGCCAGCAGAGAGCTGCAGAAGTCTAGTCTGTAAATGACAAGAGACTGAAGAAGCACCTAACCCGCCTGTGTGGATAAAATGGCCAAATCCTTCTGATGTTGTAGAGAAGAAACCAATATCAGTGTGTCAAATTATTAACATGTACTGTAAGAAAAAGAACAGATGAGTGTCCATGGTTACCCCAAGGTTGCGAGCCGTGGCCGAAGGTGAGATCAGAGAGTTGTGCAGGGATATAACAAGATCCTGGCCTGGAGATGAATCACCTGGAATGACCAGCATTTTATTGCTGGGATTGAGTTGCGACTCATTGCTGGGATTGAGTTTCAGCTGATGAGCCTTCATCCGTGATGGTATGTAAGCCAGACATGCTGAAATCCGAGCAGAGGCCGTGGTATCAGAGGGAGGGAAGGATAAGATAAGTTGAGTGTCAACAGCATAGCAATAGTAAGAGAATCCATATGAGGATATAACTTCACCGAGAGGGTGAGAATAGAGGGAGAAAAGAAGAAGACCATTTTAGGACACCGGTGGTGTGGAGCACCTGAGCAGATATTTTTACCTTTTGCAGATTCTAATCTTTTTTTTTTTGGCCTTCTTAAGTTTGTTGTGCAGTTGACCAGGTGTTCACTAATATCTAGCTTCTGCTTGTTTGTCCTGAAAAGATTCTTGATCACAACCTCTTCGCTCCAATTTATGAGTTTTCTGCCAGCATTCAATATTATTTTCTATTTTCTGCTACAATACTGTCTACACTACACGTGTGACTATACAAAGCAGGTGAATTGAGACACAATTTTTGACTGGGTGTAGATAACTGTGTGAAACGTCCCTGTATACAGGGTTAAAATCAGAGCTTTGAACGACCAGAACCAGGGGTTAAAAGCGGTGACTGAAGTCTATATTGTACTCAACAGAATATGCTATATGCCATGTTCTAATGTACAGAGAGAGGATTTAAATTTTCAGCTCATAGTTAATAACTGACAGTAACACTGATGTGTAAAATAATTATTTTAAGGCTACGATGAGGTACGATACTAAACTTTGCTGTGTGTATGTTTGTATAATTTTATTCATTCATTCATCTTCTACCGCTTATCCGAACTACCTCGGGTCACGGGGAGCCTGTGCCTATCTCAGGTGTCATTGGGCATCAAGGCAGGATACACCCTGGACGCAGTGCCAACCCATCACAGGGCACACACACACTCTCATTCACTCACGCAATCACACACTACGGACAATTTTCCAGAGATGCCAATCAACCTACCATGCATGTCTTTGGACCGGGGGAGGAAACCGGAGTACCCGGAGGAAACCCCCGAGGCACGGGGAGAACATGCAAACTCCACACACACAATGCGGAGGCGGGAATCGAACCCCCAACCCTGGAGGTGTGAGGCGAACGTGCTAACCACTAAGCCACCGTGCCCCCGTATAATTTTATAATTTTTTTAAATTATATTTATATATTCTTTCTTGTAAACCTTTTTAGGTTATGTTTAGGATATTATCTTTAAAACATTGAAGATTTCAAGGCAGATTAAATCAATCACAACATTTAAAAAAAACCTTGAAACATAACATGTTTTTCATGAGTCATGCCAACACAAAACCTTAACTGCATCGCTATGTCGCTTAATCACTTCATTTAAATGTCTCTCTTATGTTCATACTCTCCAGACTACTAATTACACACACCTGGACTCGCTCACCTTCACAACAACCTCTCACAGCTTATAAGGACTTTGTACGTGCTCACACACATTGGAGAAGTAAACGCGTCATGTCTCTTTGTTCACGTCCATTTTAATGCTTTTGTTTCATTGTTAGTTTTTTGGTTTCACCTGTTTTGTATTCATGTTTTTGACATTGCCTGTCCCAGTTTGTTCATCGCTTGACCCTTGACAGTTATTAGATTACGTGTTTGGATTACATCGCTGTTTTGGTTACAAAGACAATAAAGATCACTGTGTATCTGCACTTGCATCCTCATCTTCTTCCTAACACTGAAAAACCTCAGCAGATTATTGTGTTTTTTAAATAAACACTAATTTAGTCATGAGAAGGCCTTGTTTCGAAGCTAGCAGAATACATCAGAAATGATATTACACTGGTTTTCTTGTCTTCCTGAAACACATCTGAAGATTCCTTGAACTGATATGCCATTGGCATGATGGATTGTTTTTTTGAAATTCATATATATATATATATATATATATATATATATATATATATATATATATATATATATATATATATATATGAATTTCAAAAAAACAATCCATCATGATATACATAAAATATTTATATATATATATACATATAAATATTTTTTCCCTTATAACCCTATGAGACTTGATCTTACGCCATTTCATTTTTTGAATGTGTTTATTTTTTCTTCTGTTGGATAGGTTTCCCTGAATCTGTGTGTGCCATGACCCCTGCTATAGACTAGACCTATAATTATTTTAACAGACATTTCCACCTAAGGACTATATAATAGGTGAGTTGCTGCAAGGGTAGTAATTTGGTTGTTTCACAATAGCAAAGAGTTTGTTACACCAAAATGTATTTTAGCACCTGCAAGCCCAATGAAAAAATGTTATGTGACCAAAATAAAGTCTTCGAAGCCTCACCCGGTCTCTTTGCACACCCCAGAGGCAAGACATAATGGACTTCCCTCTGGGAAGTCTGGCAGTCTGGGTACTTCAGTTGTTTATTTTTTCCATGATGGTCCTGCTATTGAGAGCCAATAATATTTTAGTTGTACACTCAGTATGCATTTTATTAGCCATATTATACTAATATTTGGTAGGGCCTTCCTTTGTTATCTTCTTCATGACTTGGATTCCATAAGTGCCTTCCTACCGGACGAACTCAATCATTTTTTTGCTTGTTTCAATAAAGGACATTTAACCACAACCACTGACTCTTCTACTGCTGGATGCACGCAAGGCAGCTGGTCCAGACGGCTTCCTGGGACGTGTTCTCAGAGCATGCGCTGGACTACTGGCACAGGTTTTCACTGACATTTTCAACCTCTCACTGGCCCAAGCCACAGTTCCTACATGCCTGAAGACTTCAACCATCATACCAGCAGTGTTGGGCAGTAACGCGTTACTAGTAACGCGTTACTGTAACGCAGTTACTTTTGACAGTAACTAATACTGTAACGCATTACTTTTTAAATAAAGTAACTCTGTTACCGTTACCATATGGTGCGTTTGTCTGTTACTTTTTTAAATTAATTCATTTTGGTTGAAGTGTAGCCTACAGACTAACCTGTTTACAGCAGCGACGCATTGTAGGATTGGTGGATGCCAACCACTGTAAACATTACTTCTCATTACTTCTCTTTAGTTGAGCATAAAGACAAAAACCTTTTAGTCAAATGTAAGCTGTGTCTTTCTGGTTCGAAGGTCCTATCTACTGCGATAAACAGCAACTCCAATCTGGAGGTAGAAACTACATGCCTCGATGAAGCCAGAAGCCATCCCTGTTCGGTGGACACACTCGAAGTGAGTCAAGCCCCTCCAGCCAAACAACAGCGACTAGATTTTAACCGGACTGTTAGCCAGGGACAGATCAACAAACAGTTTTGTGTTTGTATAGACCAGAACGCTTAAAAGGGCAAGAAGGTTCTTTAAAAAAGTAACTAAAAAGTTACTTTTAACAGTAACACGTAGTAAGTAATCAACAAAGTAATTGAGTTACTTTTTGAATGAAGTAACTAGTAACTGTAACTAGTTGCTATTTCTTAGTAACTAGCACAACACTGCATACTGTACCAGTGCCTAAGCACTCAGCTGCCAAATGCCTGAATGACTTTTTCCCAGTTGCACTCACCCCTATTGTTATGAAGTGCTTTGAGAAACTGGTTCTGAATCACCTCACTGTGGGACTACCACCTACACTGGACCCACACCAGTTTGCCTGAACAGGTTCACAGAAGATGCAGTTTCCATGGCTCTTCATTCAGCCCCTTACAGCTCTGCGTTCAATACAGTCCTCCCACTGTTCTGATCACTAAGCTCAGTGACTTGGGATCTGCACCTCCACTTGCAGATGGATTCTTGACTTTCTCACCAACAGACCTCAATCTGTTAGGTTGGGCAAACAGGTATCATCAACCCTCATTCTGAACACTGGCATCCCACAGGGCTGTGTTCTGAGCCCACTACTCTACTCCCTGTTCACCCACATCTGTGCTCCTTTGAATAACTCACACATCTTCATCTTCACCATTCATTGCTACTCTTTGAACTTCTGGTAGATCCCAAAGTGCATTTCGTTGCTGTGTACATGTACTATGCAAGATGTTGAAAAAAGTCCTTTAAGATTCTGGTCCAAATTGAAGTTATTGCATCACAGAATTAGTACAGATTTTTTTAAAATGGACTTTTATGCTTTGAATCTTCTGCTCTACCACATCCCAAAGGTGTTCCATTAGATTCAGATCTGGTGGCTCGAAAGGCATGTGAAGATCACCAAACTCATTGTCATCTTCTTGAAACCAGTGTGAGATGACTTTTGCTTTGTTACACGGTACACTATCATGTTATACATGGACAGCCCTTGAAAGATGGGTAAATTGTGGCCATGACGGCAACTATACTCAGAGTCTGTGGCATTCAAGCGCTGATTGATTAGGATTAATAGGTCCAAGGTGTGCCAAGAAAACATTCCCCACACCTTTACACCACATCCACAAACCTGGACTGTTGACACATGGCAGGTCAATAGATTCATGTTGTTGATGCCAAATTCTGACCCTACCATCTGTGTGCTTCAGCAGAAATCCAGATTCATCAGTTCAGGCTGTGTGGGTTTGGTGATCCCGTGCTTACTGCAGCCTCATCGTCCACTGCAGTCAAACCTAGCATGGTCTTCTGCCTCAAGGTTTGACAAGGTGTTGTTCATTCTGAAATGCTTTTATGCTTACCACAATTGTACAGGGTGGTTATCTGAGGTCCTAGACTTTCTGTCAGCTCCAATCATTCTGGCCGGTCTCCACTGACCTCTATCATCAACAAAGCTTGTCTATCCATATAACTGATGCTCAGTTGATGTTTTTTAATTGCTCTATACTGAGTTAACTCTAGAGAATATTTTGTGTGAAAATAACAGATCAACACAAATAGAAATAGTCAAATCTGGCACAAAATCATGCTACAGCCAAAATCTCTGAGTTCACTAAGATATTTTCTCCATTATGATGGTTTATGTGAACATGTATCTACATGGTTTTATGCATTACGCTGCTGTCACATGATTGGCTGAGTAGATACAGCACTCAGCAATTGAAAATTTTACTCAACGCTTAGTTTAATTTAGGTTTACAAACAAATCGTGTGGATGGACCAGAGCGTAGAATCGCTGAAAGGACGACAGTTTGGACACAGACGGAATTCTCATCGTCAGTAAAGAGATATGGGGCTCATCTATATAATTTTTCAGTGGGAAGGCAACCAGGATCTGAGTCTTGTGCAAACAGACTCCCACACAGTGAGCATGACTGGATGCAGTGGGAGCTCGGAGTGGGCGTTCTGTTGCCTGCAGCTTCTGATGACCCACCTACCTGATATTTTCCATCTGCCTGTGAAGTCACTGTAAATGCAGGGAGATGGAAAACAGATTTGATTCATTGCCAGCACTGATAACAAAATGAATCAGTTTTTTTTGTAATTGAAAATCGAGGCAAAGGGCCTTGAGAAGTGAAAAAGAAAGAAAACATTTAATACTGAGTCAGACTACATTTAAAAGCCTCTCACAAATCAGATAAAAGGTCAATAATAATACTTTTGCTAATGTTAGCAGAAAGTCTTGCAGATACTGAATAATCCTGAGTGGCTAACGGATTTACCATGGCTGATAAAAAACAGTTAACACTTTACTTGACTTCTGTTCAGCAATCTGTCCATGAAAGGATGAGAAATAATATGGAGCCTAAAGTGTCTTTACATGGTCCAGTTACAATCAGCAGGAAGGAATTAATGTTAAAATTATAATAAATTCAGAAATAATGCTGCTGCTCATACTTGCTCAAAAGCTACAGTACTGTTTGCACATCTACACTTGACTATAGATATAGTTATAGAAGGGAAATGATTTATAATCACATTTTCCAGTGTCACCCAGATGAGGATGAGTTCTTTGTTTTTTTTTTTTAAGTCTTGTTCCCCTGAAGATTTCTTCCTCATATCATCTCAGGGATTTTTTCCCTCAAAAACATTTTTACCGTGATCATTAGGGATAAATATAAATTAGAATAAAATTTTAAACTTTTTATTCTGAATTTTTATATTCTTGTTAAGCTGCTTTAGCGACAATGACAAAGCTGATATACTGTACAAATAATATTGAATCAGTACTTTTATAAAATAAAGCATTAAATCATTCATTTGGAACCAATGGTACTTGCTCAAACACCTAACATGGAGCACAGATAATGTACCGCTACCCCTATTAAGGGTAGCGGTATCTCCTGGGGTTGAACCGTTGTTGTGGATCTATACAGTACTTACACCACACTCTTAGAAGAAAAGGTTCTTTCTTGTCATTTCAACCATATACAGCTACGTCAAGACACAGTGACATGAAACAATGTTCCCCCAGAACCACAGAACTACATACAACGTCACACAACTAAGAGCTAAGTACATAAACACAGTTGTACATGAAACGTGCAAACAGTACAAGACAGAAGACGTGACATTAGAGCTTGACTGTACACAGAGCAGCTCTGGCTTGTACACAGTTCTGTGGTTTAGTAAATTGAAAGTTAAGATGCTACGGTTGTAAACATAAGATAGATAGCAGAAGATTGTAGCAGCATTAAAAAATGATGTGCACAAATTGCAGTGTACAGTAAGTGCTGAGATGTACAGCTAAGTGTGTGTGTGTGTGTGTGTGTGCGTGTGTGTGTGTGTGTGTGTGTGTGTGTGTGTTCTCAGTGTTTGGGAATTCAGAAGTCTGTTGACTTGGGGAAAAGAAACTGTTTCAATGCTTCGGTACCTTTTTCCAGACAGCAGGAGGGTGAAGGGTGTGTGTGAGAGGTGTGTGGGGTCATCCGCTGTGCTGTTGGCTTTGCAGATGCAACCTTAATATAGAACCCAAAAGTGCCCTGTATTATAAAATTAAACACAATTATATAATAAACTACATTACGCTGTACCATTATATAATACACAAAATGATAATTCATTCATTCATTCATTCATCTTCTACCGCTTATCCGAACTACCTCGGGTCACGGGGAGCCTGTGCCTATCTCAGTCGTCATCAGGCATCAAGGCAGGATACACCCTGGACGGAGTGCCAACCCATCGCCGCACCACATATTATCAAAATGATAATATTAAACAAAATAAAAGAAAGCAAAGAAGGGTGGACACAATACTAAATCGTTACTTAGTTACACTCTCTTTGACAGATATCACTACAGGTTCTAAGGTTCTATATAAAACCCTATTTGTTTTTAATAAAAAAAAATTTAATTCTTTAATGTTCTTTTTAAGGGTTTAATCCATGGAACCCTACAGCTTGTTCTCCCTTGTTGTTTATAGCCTGTCAAAATATTTTAAATACATAACCTTTAACAGGTTTATTCAGAATTTCAGATATAATAATCATGCTTATATTCATGCAAGAAAATATTGAATCCTATATACTGAATGCAAAAAAGTATTTTACTGAACATTTATTACAACAATATTATAACAATATTTATTCATAGACCCCTTTCTGCATGTGCTACTAATCTTTGCAATCTAAGTTATATCAAACCTATTGCCAATTTCCTCTTCCTCTTGCCAATATCCCCAAAAGCACAAACCTATGAAATCTCTTGAAATGAAGCAGCTGTGCTCTGTCCCTTAACTATGTGTACAGTAATGCTTACGATGACTTACACCTTTCTATAACCTGTGAACAGCTCAACTTGATTCCCACTTTCTTGTACCTGTTGCCTGAAAACCCATTTCACTTGATAAAAAACTGACAGCTAATGTGACTCAACATTCAGTAAAATGATGCAAATCCAGCAAGCTATAAGGATTTTCTTGCAAACACTAATTCACAGTTAACACATTTTTTATGAACTTTGATATTTGAAAAAAATAAATAAAATAATTGTGAAGTTTGGACCCCTCTTTGACAGATATCACAGCTTGCAAATGCTTTTATCGCCAGCTGGTGCGTTTCTTTTTTACTCCAACTCTTACTTGCAGAATGCTTCTAGAACTGAGATATACATCTTGCATGCACAGCATCTTTAAGAACCACCTCTATATTCACTTTTGAGACAAAGTCACAGATACGTTTCCTTTCTGATGACTCCTCCCTGCAGATCACACAGTGCTTCACAGGGCAGCACTGCACTCTCACTCTTGTACTGTATAAGAGCATTAGTGTCATGTGAATTTAGCTATTCCTTTCTTGTTGCCTGAGATTTTTGCCTTGAATGCCACAATTCTTCCACCAACTTCCATTTCATAATGGCATTTTTTTTTACTGTGCAAATTGTGATCTGGAGGCACTTTATATCTTTTTATAGCCTTTCTCCACTTTGTAAGCATTAATTAGCTTAGTTCTTAGATCCTCAGTCAGAGGAGCTGAAGGTAGTTGAGTGTTAGCACACAGTGTGAAGAGACAGAGAATATATTAACAATTCCTAATGAGTCAATTACACCACAAAATGTTAATTCATTTTAACATAATACAGAATTTAAAAAACTAAATTACTATCTGTATTTATAGAATATCTATCTATCTATCTATCTTTCTATCTATCTATCTATCTATCTATCTATCTATCTATCTATCTATCTATCTATCTATCTTTAACGTACCATTGATTATCTCATTACAATGTCACTTGTCGATGTGATGAAAGCAGGAAAACTAGGCATGTGTAAGGATCTATACACCATTGACAGGACCAAATCTCCAAAGCAGCAGTTCTTGTGTGGTCTTTCAGTTATGAAGTCATTAGTACCTACCAAATGTGCTCCAAGGCAGGACAACCAGTGAACCCCTGACAGGGTCTTGGGCAATCAAGGCTCAGTGATGTGCATGGGAATCAAAGGCTAAATCATCTGGTTTGATCCCACAGAAGAGCTCCTGAAGCACAAATTAAAGCTGACTATGATAGAAATGTGTCATTTACATATACAGCATTTGGCAGACACTCTTATTCAATTCAATTCAAGTTTATTTGTATAGCGCTTTTTACAATGGACATTGTCTCAAAGCAGCTTTACAGAACATAAACATAGAACAGAAGGTAAACATAAGGAGAAGTATAAAGAATTAATATAATAAAAATTCAAGATATATATAGTTCACAGTATGTATGTATGTATGTATGTATGTATGTATGTATGTATGTATGTATGTATGTAGGTATGCATGTATGTATGAATGTATGTATGTATGTATATGTATTTATCCCCAATGAGAAAGTCTGTGGTGACTCAGGCAACAGTGGCAAGGAAAAACTCCCTTAAATTGGTAAGGAAGAAACCTTGAGAGGAACCAGACTCAAAGGGGAACCCATCCTCATATGGGTGACACTAGATGGTGTGATTACAAATATACAGTCAAACCAATGCTATATTGGTGTAAGGATCACATGGAGTTCAGATCTCCTCTGTATCACAGAGTCCAACTGGAGCTGATAGATCTGTAGACACTCTTATCCGGAGCAACTTACATAACACTTAAATCATTTATACAGCTGAGCAATTTAGGGTTAAGGGCCTTGTTCAGTGGCCAAGGAGTGGCAGCATGGTGGCACCTGGGATTCAGACTCACAACCTTTTGATCAGTAGTCCACCAACTTAATGCACTGAGCTACCACATCCCATGTCAAAACACACAATGCATCACAGCTTGCTGTGCATAGGGCTGTGTAGTTGCAGAGTGGTCAGAGTGCTCTTGCCGGCTCCTTTTCACTGACGAAGGTGCCTACAATGCGCAAGTGAGTATCAGAACTGGATCGTGGAGCAATGGAAGAAGGTGGCCTGGACTAATAAATGATGTTGTTTTTTTTTTTTTAAAAATTGCTGGTGTCGCTGGGATACAGATGTACTATGGGAAAAAGTAAAGCCAGCAAAGGCAGTGCGATTCTCTGAGCAATATTCTGCTAGAAATCGTTGGGTCCTGGCGTTCACATGGACTATGTCCCATACCACCTACCTAAACATTGGTGCAGACCAAATACACCTCTTCATTTCAACAGTATTCCTTAATGGCTGTGGCCTCTTTCAGCAGGATAATGCATGCTCCAACATTGCAAAAATTGTTATGAAATGGTTTGAGGAACATGCAGAAAATTTCAAGGTGTTGACCTTCAAATTCCCCAGATCGCAATCCAATCAAGCCTCTGTGAAATGTGCTGGACAAACAAGTCTGTGCATGAATGCCCCGCATCACAGAACATAAAGGGTCTGCTGCTCACATCTTGGTTCCAGATACCACAAAAACCTTCTTGTGGAGTCAGTGCCTTGATGGGTCAGAGCTGTTTTGGTGGCACAAAGAGGACCTACACAATATTAGGCATGTGGTTTTAAAGGTATGGCTAATCAGTGTATATACTGTATATATTTATATGTATAAACAGAAGAGAAGTAGTTAAGGAAACTATCATGGCATGTTATTTTAGTGGCTGTTTAAGTATGGTGTCTATGCGTGCACACACACGCACACACACACACACACACACACACACACACACACACACACACACACATTTGCCCTCTTTCTCCCATCACACATTTTCACCTCCTTCATCTCTGATTATACATTTGAAATGGTAGCTTTGGCTCTTGCTTCTGCATGCTGATGATTTGATTAAGGAAGAAGAGCAATGCTGATTTTCACTTTCACTCTCAGTGAATCAGCTAGTACAATTCATACAGGCCATCTCTATAACCCAACTCATACCCTGAATTCAAATAGAGAATTTACATTAAGCACCGAACTTTACCTATATTGTTTTTATTCACTTACGATTGAACATACTGCAATGATTCTAAGTGGGCAATAAATATAACTCCTACTGTATGTCATTCCATATTGCTTTTCCTTTGTACCTGACTTTATGCTCAAATTTTTGTCAGATTGGGCATGTTGGACAGATCAGGGAGATTACTCATGGAGTAATTGCAGCTACTTATATTTTATAGGTAAATATCTACAGTATATTACCTTCATAAGGGTGTGTGTGTTTAACAAAGAAGGCCACATTCAATGACATGGGAGTGTAAACGCTCTGTCACTTGACAACTCCACACATTGTACTGTTTCTACTACTACATTTTACACATTGCTGTTTTTTTTCTTATTCATTTCTAATTTTTTAATGTAGTTATTTCTATGCACAGTGTAAGGAGGAGAATGTTGGGTTTTCATTTCAAGTTGAATAATGAATTTTGAATGTTTTCTACACGTCAGGTTTCTGTCCCTACTGCTTTATCCTCATATGTGTTTCGATTATCCTGTGGTTCAAAATGTTAATTTGTTAATTTTCCTATTATATTATTATTCAATTTATTGAGATATTGAGAAACCAACAAACTTCCTTAGAAGACATCAGTGATGCTACAGATTCTGCAGCAAACAGCTATCTAGACTAGCTAGCCATGAGGTAGCTGAACATGCTGATTAAATGTTATAGAATTTGTCCATAAATATTAGTTATCCAATTAATTTTCAATTCACTACATTTACTCCGGAGTGACAGTTTGGTGGGTCATATTTGGTGAAACTCAACCCCAGAACTTAAGTCTGGTGAAAAGTATGGGATTACTTGCAGCGCTGTCATAAAATTTGCCAAAACCAGGCACCTCTGGGTAGAAAAGTACACAAGTTACCAGAATATAGTTAATTATAATCGGTGGCTTAGTGGTTAGCACGTTCGCCTCACACCTCCAGGGTTGAGGGTTCGATTCCCTCCTCCGCCTTGTGTGTGTGGAGTTTGCATGTTCTCCCCGTGCCTCGGGGGTTTCCTCCGGGTACTCCGGTTTCCTCCCCCGGTCCAAAGACATGCATGGTAGGTTGATTGGCATCTATGGAAAATTGTCCGTAGGATGTGATTGTGTGAGTGAATGAGAGTGTGTGTGTGCCCTTCGATGGGTTGGCACTCCGTCCAGGGTGTATCCTGCCTTGATGCCCGATGACGCCTGAGATAGGCACAGGCTCCCCGTGACCCGAGGTAGTTCGGATAAGCAGTAGAAGATGAATGAATGAATGAATGAATTATCTGTGGGTTATACCGTTGTTCTACCAGCATGTTTTACAAAATAACAAAGAAAGTTCAACAAAAACCTTTATGTTGTGAAAAACACAGTGATTAAAATTAGAGAACAGTAATCACTGTAGCACAAGAGAAGATCTAAAATTCTAAAAAGTCTAAAATTTTTGAGGGTTGCAGCTGTCAAAAATTGGTAGGAGATTCTTGTTTTGAATGACTTCAGCACACCTGTGGCTGCAGGACATCACTAGTTTTTCACACTTGCTCTGGTGTGATTTTGGTCCATACTTCTTGCAGTCTCTTTTACTGTAGTGGGTTTCTTAGCAATAACTTTTTTGTCAAGGATTTTCCAGAGATTTTTGATTGGGTGGGGTTTAGTTCGGGACTCTGTCTCTCTCTTTTATGTTCTTAGCTTTGTGGAACTGCTTTACCTGTTTTGCATTGTGACAGAGGCCATTGTCTTGCATGGAAATTGTGAGCTGATTGGGAGACGCTGACAGGAAAGCAAGCACACATTTGCATTCACCCTGCCATGTAGCTCTTTAATACTTACTGCAAATATTCATTCTTTTAAGTAGAAATATTTAATTTCATTATTTTTGAAGGCAACATTTTTATAACTGTAGCTAGGGAATTTTAGACTGTTTATCTAGGGTATTGGATTATTAAGTATTTTTCCTCTAGGAGTTAACTTGCCAAAAAGGGGTTCCATCAGTTTCCAGTTCAAATACAGTTCCAGGAAATCTGATTTATCTGAATAAAACATCATGCATAAATGTTAGTGAGAGTGATGAGAGTTTTGCATTTTTTTAATGTGGTCTTCTGCTGTTATTCGTTTTTTTTGCTTTGTGATGCTGTCAGGGATCTGCGCGGACCTTTGGACACGTGCGAATGTTTTTATTATTGTCACGTGTCTGCCACGCCTTCGTCCGCTCCTCCCTGTCTCCTCACCTGTTTCCCATCCTGTGATTGACTGTGTGTGTATTTATGTGAGCCGCGTTGCTGATGGCAGCGCGGATTCATTAGTGTATTTAAGTTAGATTAAGTTACGTTAGTTCCCCGTGTCGTGTGGATGTCTGTTTGTTTCCCTTGTGTATTAAACCCCTATCATTTGAAGCTATCCTGCCGACGGGTCTGTCTCCTTTCCACCGGATCCGGGGGCCTGACAGATGCCCAGATAGAGTACATTACATACATTTGTCTTCCTCGGTGCTGAGCATTCTGGTTGTTCTATTGTTGTATTTGTTGTTTTAATGATATAGCAGTGTGTATTTCTGTTTGTTTTCTAGCCTAACCTTTCCATGCCTTGACTTACTCCAGTTCTTTGTTATTAATTTGTTCTAATCACCGAGACTATTTAATAGTAACAGATGACTAATACGTAAGTCTTGTACAGTTGTTTTTTGATTTTGTTTTTGACTAAAGTCTAAAAGAATTAAAGATGCAGTATTCAGTATTGTGTGTGATCCATCTTGGGACAGATCTTCCTGTATTCCTTGAGCACTAGTGTGTTAGTTCTAACCCAGCGTGGCTCGATTCCAAATGACTGGAGCCTCCGAGTTACTGCAGCCATCAATCTCTGTGATACATTCAGGGTTAAAGTGTTCTGTTTTTCTGTCCCTCCAGCATCCTTGCAAGGAGACTGTGTGTAAGAAATGAGAGTCAAAGCCACAATCATTGTGCACTCAGCTATAGAGGGGTACCACATTGGCCATGTGGAAGTTGACTGCAGCTCTGTTTCAGATTTCATTTCAAGGACTCACTTAAGATTCAGAAAATTGAGAGTCTGTCAGGTGTTTAGAAAGCGTGGAGTAAGTAGCAAATACTTCTAGGGCAGTGGTGGCTTAACCATTAAGGCTCTGTGTTACTGATAAGAAGGTTGAGGGTTCATATCCCGGCTCTGTCAAGCTGCCATTGTGGGGTCCTGCCGGAAGGCCCTTAACCCTCGCTGCTCCAGGGTGCTGTATCATAGTTGACACTGTGCTCTGTCCTTAACTTTCTAACAAACTGGGATGTCTGAAGAAAATAAATACAATTGCTGTGATGTAGATTATATGTGACAAATAAAGTAAGCCAGAAATAATTAATAGAAAAGATCTTGATTTTGTCACTGATATAGTATGCCATCTTATTTCTTTGTGTATAGTGCACATTTTATCCCAACCACCACCACCCCCCATATTTTATTTTTACATTTTATATCTATATATAAAATGGTGGCAGTTGTGGCGCTGGGATGTTGATTGGAGGATCAGGGTTCAAGCTTCAGCCCTGCCAAGCTGCCACTGTTGGGCCCTTGAGCAAGGCCCTTAACCCTCTCTGATCCAGATGCACTGTGTCATGGCTCACCCTGCTCTCTGACCCCAACCTCCAAAGTTGTACTGTGAAAAGAAGAGAATTCCAATGTTCTTCTATTCCCCAAGTTGGGATATGGGAAAAAAGAATTTCATTGTGCTGTAATGTATATGTGACAAAATAAAGGCTTCTGTTCTGTTGTATATTTTTCCCTTTGCTTGTACAAATAATTCTATATCTCGTTTTGTAACTATTTTATAAAAAATTTTTATGACACCAAAATCAAAGCAAAAAGCATTTTTTTCTATTTTAAAAATTTCTATTTTTATTTATTGAAAATAAAGCATCATAAATAAATATAGCGATAATGATGGGAATCTCACATTTCTGGATGTTTTCTTCTGTTTTCTTTATTCACTTCTGTTTTGTGTTCCTCCTGATTTGTTACCTTATACTGTATGTTTTCCCATTTCTCTTCCTTGTTGTTGAGCATTATGGTTGTTTTACTTTGTATTTGTGTTACTGGTATATTAGTGTATTTAATGTATTTCTGTATATGTTTTCAAGCCTAACCTTGCCATAGCTTTTAACTCCTTACTTCAGCTTATTTCTAATCATTGTTGTTTGGAAATGCATCTTATTCCCTTTGTTGACAGTGCAGGTTTTGAATTTTATTTTTCCACTTCATTTTGTTTTTGATATTTACTGTAAATTTTATATATATTTTATATTCCCCTTTGCTTGTACAGATAATTTTATTAGTTTTTATTGTAACAATTTTTTTGTAATTATTCTATTAGTTAGTGATTATATTGTTAGTAATTCTATGTTTAATAACACAGACATTAGAAAAGTATTTCACTACATGGCAAATAAGAATTTGACTAAATACAATTTAGAATTTGTGCATTTAATACTGAATAATACTGAATTTTGCTAGATTTCTTACTTATTTTCTTTCTTTCTTTCTTTCTTTCTTTCTTTCTTTCTTTCTTTCTTTCTTTCTTTCTTTCTTTCTTTTTATACAGAGGTTTGTCTATAACATTTACAATTGACACATGATACATTACTCATCGCCACCCTCTCCAGACAGAGAGAGAAAGAGAGCGAGAGAGAGACAGAGAGAGACAGAGAGAGAGACAGAGAGAGAGAGAGAGAGAGAGAGAGAGAGAGAGAGAGAGAGAGAATATTTTCACATTATCTGTGATAAAAAATGTTGCCTGTGCATCAATAATGGTGACTTTTTCCTCGAAGAAAGCTGCTAAGCGTTCTGTACTCAGGAGTAAATGGCAGATTGCGAACTGATAATCAAAGGCAAAATATGAGTCATGAAAATCTGTTTTAATAGAACTTAATTGGTCTAGCTCTGTCTCCATGGAGAGGATATCAGATATCACCTAACCTCATCAAGCAACCAGATAATTAAAGTCCGATAATGATACGGCATACACAGACAAGAAAAAAAACGTTTGGGGCTGAGAACAATGCAATAGAGCGATTTAACTGATGATTGTACTGAAGTTCATTTAGGAGCTAATTAGCTATTAAGTAAGCAAAATAACCTACTGTAAGAGGAGATAAAGGATTAATAGAAGTAAAAGTATGTTCTGCATTGATTTCGTTAGCTAAAGGCTGAACAGAAGAGCAAACAAGAGCTAAACTGTGAGATTTATGACCCAGCATTTGGTATGAGGTTATTTTAGGAGGTGTGCAGAGAATTGTTTGAAGAACCACGAAGGCTGGAAATGTGTTAGACAACGTTAAAAAGACAAAAAAATAATAAAAAATAAAAATCAGCAAGGATGAATGTGTCCATGCTCGAAGAACATAAGCCTAGCACATACCCAGAGGGAGAAAATGACATCTAGAAATGATGATCGTGTCGATTATTCCTTACAGGATATAAAGTCACGTTGATCATTTGTCACGGACGTGCCGAATGCTTTTGACGTGAAATTTGAAGTACAGCTGGTGAAATTACCTTACCTGATTGCCTGTTTGCCCCCAAGATATTTCTCACATTGTGTCGGAGTGCTTGTCAAGTATTCCAGTTTGCCATTCAGTGGGCGTTCATACACAAACCCAGAGTTCTGTTCACCAAATTATCGTCTCCTATTCTTCCACATGCATGATGACTCAACAGTATAGCACACTGAGCCACTTACCTACTGACAGCATGATCAGCTATGAGCAAGATCAAGCTCACACACACATATGCCCAGTGACAGCGATTAAGCTATTTCAATGTTACTCGCTCTGGGTATGAATGTAGGGCAAAAGAACATCTTTAATCCAATCTTCTCTAGCAAGATGTAGGCTTTAAATCAGCCTCTTCTTTACTTTCAGCTCAGCCAAAAGCTATTCATATGTTTGAAGCCATATGGCTGAGAATGAATTTTTATTCGTATTTATTCCTGAGTGCTTGTGCTTGGACATGATGGAATATAAAAGAGCGGACTCATACTGCTGTGCTGAAGAACTGATGAATGAGGCTGTGAATTCAGATCATACAGCATGACGGGGCGTGCTGTTATAGGAAAATAATAACAGTGTTCCTATAATAACATGTGTGGAAGTGCCATATCTGAGAAATTAACATTTAATTCAATAATAGAGCTTATAGAGTTATATGTAAATATAGTTATTCTGTTTTATTATTCATTCATTCATTCATTCATTCATTTTCTACCGCTTATCCGAACTACCTATCTCAGGCATCATCGGGCATCAAGGCAGGATACACCCTGGACGGAGTGCCAACCCATCACAGGGCACACACACACTCTCATTCACTCACGCAATCACACACTATGGACAATTTTCCAGAGATGCCAAACAACCTACCATGCATGTCTTTGGACCGGGGGAGGAAACCGGAGTACCCGGAGGAAACCCCCGAGGCACGGGGAGAACATGCAAACTCCACACACAAGGTGGAGGCGGGAATCGAACCCCCAACCCTGGAGGTGTGAGGCGAATGTGCTAACCACTAAGCCACCATGCCCCCTCTGTTTTATTATTATTATAGAATATTATAATATATATAGAGAGAGTATATTGTTACAGCTAGCAGAAATTATGCAGTTATTATTAGAATTATATGAATTTTATTTATTTTATTTTAGTTATTTATAGCTATTATTATTATTATTATTATTATTATTATTATTATTATTATTATTATTATTGCTGTTGCTGCATCTTTATAGGGACATAGTTACAGTACATTTTGGCTTCAGAACAAGTTCATTCTTGTCATTATTCTTAATAAAAAAATTAGGTGCTTTCTCTATTTTTATTCAATTTTTCTTTTTTTTCTATTAAGGTGATTGCCATGAGAACACAGCATCACGAATAAATGTTAGTAATGATGAGGGATACCTCACATTTTTGAATGTCTTCTTCTGTCGGCTGTATTTAATTTTGTTTTTTTAATGATCAGCCTACAACGCATGCCTCTGGACTGGAGGAGTTAACTAGAATACCTCTGAAGCACATGGAGACCATGCTAACTCCACACACACAAAAGGCAGGGACAGAGGCGCTAATGAGACTCTTTCTTTTTCCTTAAATTCACGACTCGATACAGAAAGATTCATCACCCTGCCAAAGATGATGATTTTACATCAATTTTGATGTGGAGTGTCCATCAGACAAACCCTTGTGTGTGTGTCTGTGTGTGTGTGTGGGTGTGTGTGTGTCTGTGTGTGTGTGTGTGGGTGTGTGTCTGTGTGTCTGTGTGTGTGTGGGTGTGTGTGTCTGTGTGTCTGTGTGTCTGCGTGTATTGTTATTAAAGCAATAAGGCACAAAAGAGTGTTTCAGTGATTTTAATCAATACACTATTGTTGGACTGTATATGACTATAGAAAGGATATTATTCATAATAACACTCTCTGGTGTTTATAATCATTTATAATCACACCCTCCAGTGCCACCTAAATGAGGATGAGGTTCCCTTTTGAGTCTGGTTCCTCTCAAGGATTCTTCCTCTTCTATCTAAGGGAGTTTTTCCTCACCACAGTCACCTCAGGCATCTCAGGCTTGTTCATTTGGGATAAATACAAACACTTTCAAAGTCTAATATTAATCTTGAATTTTTGTCTAATATTAATCTTTGTATAATATAATATCTTTGTACTATAGTTCTTAAAGTTTATGTTCTGTAAAGCTGCTTAGAGACAATGTCCGTTGTTAAAAGCACTATACAAATAAATTTGAATTGAATTAAAATGAATTGATTTCATTAGTGTAACACGAGTGTGACCTTGGAGTGGCTTATTGTTTTATTGCTTTGAAAAGCAACACAAACAATACGGTAAAACTCGTATTAAATCTTGATTTGATTTATGAATAATATTCTCAATAAACAAATTTTCCACCATACAACGAATTTGGAATCTAAGCACGGAGTAAGTTTATATCCTGGTGCATAAATGTGAAATGTAATTACTGTAATGTGGTCACAGGGGTTTGTGTGTGTGTGTGTGTGTGTGTGTGTGTGTGTGTGCACGCGTGTTGTACAAAAGCTAAGAATATGGTACATCTATTTTATTGAGCTGATTAAAAAACAACATTATTTCATTTACTCTTACATTTAATCACAGTTTTCCTCGATTAGATTTTTGATAAATTATTCGTTCTATGCCCAGCTTTCAAAGACGATGTTAAAGCGTAGAATTAAAGTGATTTATTTACTCCACATAGAAGAAAAGTGTCATAGATGATATGAAGGTTTAGGTAATAACCTTCCTTCTGCAAGTGCAGCTGATAGCATCTTTCAGATTTAGAGCTAATCACCTCTTTAGAGACATGAAAAGTGTCACAATATTAAATTTGAATCACAGTTAGGAAAAAAAAAACAAGTTCAATACACTGCTCCCTGAAGATCAGATCAGGTTGAAGTGATGGGATGCTTTATGTGCCACAGTGCTCTCATGCTTGTGCTTGAACTCTCTTCATCAGACAGTTTCTTCTCATAGGCCACAGTAACACATTTACATTTAAATTTAAATTTACAGGGGGGCACGGTGGCTTAGTGGTTAGCACGTTCGCCTCACACCTCCAGGGTTGGGGGTTCGATTCCTGCCTCCGCCTTGTGTGTGTGGAGTTTGCATGTTCTCCCCGTGCCTCGGGGGTTTCCTCCGGGTACTCCGGTTTCCTCCCCGGTCCAAAGACATGCATGGTACAGTAGGTTGATTGGCATCTCTGGAAAAATTGTCCGTAGTGTGTGATTGCGTGAGTAAATGAGAGTGTGTGTGTGCCCTGCGATGGGTTGGCACTCCGTCCAGGATGTATCCTGCCTTGATGCCCGATGACGCCTGAGATAGGCACAGGCTCCCCGTGACCCGAGAAGTTCGGATAAGCGGTAGAAAATGAGTGAGAGAATGAGAGTAGTGTCACAGACTAAGGTATACCACCAAGTTTTTAAGTGCTAATTTATGTATTTCAGGAAAAGGTACATAAGTCTTTAGATGTTGTTTGACGACAGCCAGTGATTCAGCTGCTTGGACGTCCAGATAAAGTTCATTCTACTACCTCGGCCACAGAACAGTAGTGTATTAATGAAGTGTTGGGTGTGAGAAGAGCTTTGAGGTAAGAGGATGCTGGTCAGTCTTTGGCTTTGCAGGCAAGCATCAGTGTTTTACATCAGATTTAGGCAGCTACAGGAAGCCAGTGGAGGATGTAGGAAGGTTAAAAAAACAAGTCACACAGCTGGATTCTGGATTATTTGGTTATAAGGTTGACTAGCGCTCACGCCACTCATGCTACCTTCTATACACTGCACTTTATCATTATCACTTCATTACTACATTTACACTGGATTCTGTGTGAATGAAAGCCCTGATATCAGACTCTGACTGTCCTTGTAAGTGTATGTGCAATACGTCCTACTCTAGACACGTTTGGACTGAATACAGTCTCTAGTATTTTTCCTGTCTTCACTATTGTTTTATACTTTTTGTGCTACGTAAGAACTACGTATAATTTCAGTTGTGTTTAAGTAAGAGCGTTCAACTCAGGCAGAAGAATATCAGTGTATATAAATATACAAATTATTTTATTTTATTCTATTTATTTATCTGTCTTTTCAGAGAAATTTGTCCTCAAATGTCCTCAATTTCAAATGTCTAGTTTTCTGCTTAGAAATGTTAATTTTTAAGCATTAAATAATTCATTTGAACATTTAGTAGATGCCTTCTGTTCGATATATTTAATTTTCTGTTGTTTTTTTCTTTAACACTTTCTGTATTTATTTTGTACGTATCATTGTAGTTTTTTCTCCAGCACCAAATATTTCCTTGTATGTATGGCAATAAAGCCCAATCTGACCCTGAATAATAATAATAATTATAATAATAATAATAAAGAAAGAAATATGTAAGAAAGTGTTGTAGTGTAAGAAAGATATCAAATACTGTCTCAACATGAATATATCTATTTTTTATTAAGACACGTACTGCTCCATTTGTTTAAAAATGTACTTTTATGATCAAATACAAACTGGAGATGAAAACATGTAAGATATCTCCCATTACACCGAAAAACACAAACTACAGAGATGTGACAAAATTCTGGACAAAACTGATCTGAACAATGAACAACTTGCACTGGGTGATAGAATAGGTGATCTAATCTGCTGAATTCTAATCCTGAACTTCACTTTTAGATCACATTTTCACAAGCCGGCTATTATGTGGGATGATCCAGCTATACAAAGTAATATCCACATTTAAAACAGTGCACTGGGTTTTGATGCGTATCGAGCAGAAAATGCTTAACTCAAGAGTGATGTGTGAGCCTCTGTGAGGGAATCTTTATAGATTCTATTATTTTTCTACTGTGGGGCCTAAATCTTGCACTCTACCTGAGATGCAATAATAATAATAATAATCATAATAATAATAATAATAATTAACTGAATTTGCACACAGACCTGAGACAGAATCATTAATATTACAAAATGACACACAGTTACACCAAGAACCTATGACCAACAGTTTGGTTCATTTTTACAGTGCTTTATCTCTCTACCATGTACATTTGGTGCTTCGTGGCAGACTTGATAGCACAGATCTATGTTTACTTTCTCATTATTCTCTGCTTCTGTTCATTTAAGAAGCTTGATATATATATATATATATATATATATATATATATATATATATATATATATATGTATATATATATATATAAAACAACGAAGGTTCTATTATATCAATGTCCTTTATATCAAGGTCTGTAATGTAGACATGTAGACACTTCATGTAGACGGCTTCAACAAGAAATATTCCTCAGATGATAAAACAGGAGTGGATAAACTATAAAATTATGAGCAAATGCATCGGGCAGGTAAAAACTCTGATATGCTGCGTGTTTTGGCTGCCATGAAACATAAACATATGTGGTAGCTAACATAAACATATGTGGTAGCTAACATAAAACAAACATATGTGGTAGCTAACATAAAACAAACATATGTGGTAGCTAACATTAAACATAAAAATATGTGGTAGCTAACATAAAACATAAACATATGTGGTAGCTAACATAAAACATAAACATATGTGGTAGCTAACATAAACATAAACATATGTGGTAGCTAACATAAAACATAAACATATGTGGTAGCTAACATAAAACATAAACATATGTGGTAGCTAACATAAAACATAAACATATGTGGTAGCTAACATAAACATAAACATATGTGGTAGCTAACATAAAACATAAACATATGTGGTAGCTAACATAAACATAAACATATGTGGTAGCTAACATAAAACAAACACATTTGGTAGCTAACATTAAACATAAAAAATGTCGCAGTTAACATAAGCAAAAATGGCAGCTAATATAAAACAAAGTATAACATGAAACAAACAAAATGTGGTATCAAACATACAACATAGTAGTAAAATCCAATCAAACAAACAAGATAGCTAACAAAACATGAACAAATGGTAACTGATATAAAACAAGCAAAAGTGGTAGCTAACAAACAAAAAGTAGTAACAAAACAAACAAAAAAGTGGGGAAAACAAACAACATTTTAGTTAGCAGAAAACAATATTGGTATATATAATATACCACACAAAAGTGGCAGGTATAAAATTTGGTGCCTGACATAAAACATAAACAAAATGATAGCTAAAAAAATGGTGTGTATTTTAAAAACAATAAAAATGTAGCAGCTAACAAAACAAACAAAAGTGATGGTTAACATAAAACAAATAAAAGTAGTGGCTTACAAACAAAATGTGGTAGCTAACAAACAATATGAATAATTAACATAAAAAAGAAGCAAATGCAAACACAAACCATAAACAAAAAGGTTGTAGCTACCATTATATAATAGGTGCTTTAATACAGACTGAAAGGAAACAAATAAGTATCTGATCATGGTGGACACTGTGTTTATGCCTCAGCAAGTTTTGGCTGTGAGATGCAGTGTGCGGATGTGGTGTGCTGGTCTGCCGAGCGTCTTTATTTCCCTTGATATACGTTACTACAGTGTTACTTGTACAATGTAACGATCTCTAGATGTCAATTAATCTGTGATGTAAAATCCATCGTTCAGTCAACCACATTGCACCTCAAACTGCCTGTGTAGTGCTGTGAATGGTGGGAAATTGAAGGAGCAGCAATCGCTATAGCAACAGGATGCATCACACCACCATTAAGCACATTTTGCTTGTTGTTTATTTTTTGTTCTTTATATGGTTGAACCTACTGGATAGAAAATCTACCTGTGTGATTGTCCACCCCTGGGAGACGTCTGAAACATTTTAAAACATAGTTCCCGTCAGCTCTTCGGTTCCTCAGCAATGTAGGTGAGTGAGATCAAAAGCACTGTACGTTCAAATAAACCCAGAAAACACTTTACAAACAAACAAAGCAAGGCAGAGACGGACATAAATATATCAGAATATATTACCATTTCTAAATTGCCACATTAATTTCCAGTTTTAAAATCCGGTTAAATAAACTCAGCCATTTATTTATACAACAAAAGAAAAATGAACAACATTCTCTACATCCCATAATAACTCCACCACTGATAAAATGATGAGTAGCCATGAGAATGCCAATGTGTATAAAGTATGCCAACTTCTTCAAATACTGCTCTATTTTACTTAATATATTCTATACTAATCATATACTATGCTTAGATGTGAAGAAACACAATGAAGGGGGAAAAAAAGTAAAAAAAAAAAAAAAAAAAAAAAGGATAAAAATATATAAGGCCTCCAGAGTCATACATGAACGCAAAAAGGAGGATAAAATGTTATTGATAAAGAGTAGATTTTTTAAACATATTAAGCTGGTAGGAGGCCCCATACACACACCCACACACACACACACACACACACACACACACACACACACACACACACACACACACATACACACACGTCAAATGGCTCAGATTTTACAGACTGAATCTGAATGTAGGTCTTCTGTTACTCTAGTTTTGTTTAAGGGGTGCACTTATTAATGGAACTCAGTATTAACCAGTCCCACTCTTGGTTTTTGATGCCAGCTTTGTGTGAGAAATCAAACAGAGCTGCTTTGTAGTCTGAAGCATGTCCAGAGGTGCCAACATATGCGGCGTAGCTGTAGCATTTATGATTTTTGACCTCTTGGTCTGGTGATATGAAAGCAATGCTTTCCTGCTTTTTCAGTTAAACCAACGGTCTGGCTGAGCATGAATAAAATTCGAGAATGAAGAAAGGTCAATTCACTGAAGGGGAAAGGACGAGCTGTGAAAGACTTTACCCCGAGACGTGCATGACTTTACTTTATCCTTTACTTTATCTGTGTGAACTTTGCCCTATGAATTCACAAGCCTTGATCTTCAGCCAACAAGATGATGGTTTCTTAGATCGGACAAAACTTAAGTAGCTGCTTATAATACAGGCCAAATTGGGCTGTTTTTCTCTGATATTTTCTTCTCAATTTTGTTCTACACAAATGTCAGCTCTCGTGATATCAGCAGCTACCAACAGGAAGGGTGAACTACTGTATAACACTTGCTTCCTCCACCATGGGTAAATTCAGCCAGTCATGTCTCTGTGCACTGCAGCGTAACACACTCTATCCTGTACAACAAACATATGCTCACATGATTGGCTAGTGTCACTGCGATTGACAGGAAAGAGACAGTATTTTGTCCCTCCCTTCCAGACAACACAGAGATTTTTCTCTCTTTGGAGTCGGGATTTGAACCCCAGTTCTCCAGACGGCATGTGAACGCTTTTCTTCTGTTGCAAAACACAAAGCCTTGTTTTCTCACTGTTGCTTGGCACACATCTAAAAAAATAAAATAAAACCTGCCCTGGTTTACACAAACATACACTAGGTTAGGGAGTTTGTGGTCAAATTCTGAATTTTGCCTGCTATGATTTTTTCTTTTTGGCACTGTTGGCATCTCTGCTTTTGTTTGATATGAGGGCTATCCATCCAATCCATGGTTAGTTCACTATTTGCTTTGGCATTCGTTTTAATGTGTGATTGTAATTATCATTAAACCACTCGCTGGGCGTTTTTACGACACAGAGTAAAAAATGAATGAACACTAGCACGAGCAGGTTATTTGCACATACAGAAGAGCTATTAAATAATGCAAGAGCACAAAAAACTGATTTCAGCTCAGGTTTGTCACAAGATCACCCACCTTAAAAATCTAATATGTGGGGGAAGTGGGGTGTTTGTTGGGGGGAGAGGTTCAAGAAAAAAAGAATAACTAATAAATCACTTGGAACCGACCCATTAAAAAGATGTAAACAGTTCTTGTGAGGCTGAATGGCATCATTTGTATTAGCGTTTGTTCTGTTTAACTGGCGGAACAGCGTGAGCGCTGGAGTGTGTGTTTGGTGTGCGGGCGTCGGAGAAGCGTGGACTGATTGGGCCTGCTAAGAGAGCCAGCAGTATGCCGGCAAGTCGTGGGTGCTGGAACAAGAAGTAGGTGCTTTTGAAATAAATAGAACAAGGCACGAATATTTTTTTTCTTTTTTTTTCCACGAATGTTGAAAAAAACTGAACCAAACTGGCACCGGCGGGAGGCGGCTGGGAGGTGTCGGATAGTGAAGCTTGTTTCGAAAATGTGAGCCCTCCATCCTACACCTCTTCAGTCTCGATGGCAGCGTTTGCTCCTCTTTCTTTCCCTCTTCTCTCTTCTTCGTTGTCTAAATGCAGTCTGATAACCATAACCCGTAAACCCCCACAAAAACCCTCCCCCCGTTCCCTCCCCCTTTCTTCCAAACCCGACAGAACTCGTACTTCTAGTCCAGCAGGAGAGACACACAGAGTCAGAGTTAGATATAATATTCCTTTTTGTCATCCGTGTTGGTTTGCCCTCCCTCGGCATTGATGATGGCTGTGTCGGCGTCTGCTGCATCGTCTGCTCCTTTGGCTTCATGGGTAAAGTAGGTACCTATGATAGAGACATATGAAAGCAGTTTTATATATATATATATATATATTTATGTGTGCGTGCGTGTGTGTATAAAAAAAACTAAAATACAAACTTTGCACAATAAATTGTGCGCCTGGTGTACCTTTATGTCTGGCAAAGTAGCGTCCCAAAACGATGAGCAGACAGAGCATGGCGAAGACAACCACAGCGACGACTCCGCCGATGACAGCGTGGTCGATTTTCTGTGCAGCTGCATCTGCTCTCGAATCTGCCAAATAAAAAAAAAATGAATAAAAACCAAATGTGGCCGGCGGTGCTGCGCTCTGAGGTGGCTGTTTTGCTGATGCTTGGGTTTTCATAGATTTGAATTATTTTACATCCAGGCTTAAGAGTATTACACTGCATCCCTAGAACAGCTTGAACATCAAGTGTTCAAGGGAAACAAAAAACTACATTTATTGAACTACAACATTCTACAACATTCTCATGTTGACATGTGATCCTGTCCGGTTACCTTGTCACTGAGTTTTGGTGGATGTTCCACCATCCATCCATCCATCCGTCCATCCATCTATACAACTATCCATTCATCCATCCATCCATCTATCCATCCATCCATCCATCCATTCAACCATTTTCTGTAGCACTCATTTTATACCGGCTCACAGGATGCCTGGAGTCTATTCCAGGGGACTTGGGGCACATCTTGGGGCACTTCTGTCTTTGGACTGAAGAAGGCAACCAGTGTACCCAGAGGAATCCCCTGAAACTTCAGTTGAGAGTTAAGAATCAAACCCCCAACCCTGGAGGTGCAAGGCAAATGTGTTACCTTGTTGGATGTCATTTTCTTGTAATAAAACCAGAATATGATGTCAATATGTCCATTTTCCAAGACATTTTCACAATGGGTACAACAGCTTAGAGGTTAGTACCTTTAACTTGCACCTCCAAGGTTGGAGGTTCGATTCCTGTCTTTTGTCTGAGTGCTCAGAGTTTGCTCCATGCTGCTGGGATTTCCTCCAGGTACTCCAATTTGCACCGTTAGTCCAATGACATGTCTGCTAGGCTGACTGGCATCTCTAAATGTGAATGTGTGTGATTATACCCTGTGTTGAGTTGGTACCTGTACAAATTGTCCCCTCCCTTGTGCTCTCTGAGATAGACTCCAGGCTCCCTGTGGACATGTGTAAGATAAGTGCTACAGAAAATGGATGGATGGATGGATGGATGGATGGATGGATGGATTTGCTGTTCAAACCCTTTTCATATTCATGAAAAATTAGAGCTTACTTGTTTTAGCCTACACTGTAGCAGTTCTCATAACTAGGGCTTTAGTCCTTTTACTATTGAAATCAATCAAATATATTCAAATTCCATCAGTTTCTCTTTTTCGTGAAAATCATTTTTTAAGCAGAAACATGATTCCTCAACTTTGGGAAAAATAGCAGCTGGTATCCAAGCAACTAAACTTAATAGAGGGGAGAGGATGTGACAGTCAGTGTGTAAGAGCATCAGGCGATTGTACAGGGACACTCAGTTTACCACAAAGCCACCACTTACATGCTGTAGCTGACCCCACTTTTTAAAAAAATCTCATTTCAGCAACATTGCTGATGTTATCATGTATTCAGAAAGAGACATTTACTGGCAAATTTCTGAAGCAAAATTGCATTTTTAGTTTCTCATAAAACTGGAGAGTTTTATCTTTCAGACCAAAAATGTTTCGACTTTGAATAGATCCATGTGCACGACTGTGCGCTGCTTGTGTCCATTAAAATAAACAAAATGAAACTAGATTTTTTTTTTTAAGAATGCCAAATTGTTTGCATTATTAGTGGTGGCAATAATTGGCAATAATAATAATAATAATAATAATAATAATAATAATAATAATAATAATAATAATAATAATAATCTGATTTTATGAGTAAATACGTTTATTTAAAAGCAAGTACACAATTGTGTATATGGGTGTGTATGTGATTGTGTACACCCGTACACAATCACACACGCTCCTGTTCACAATCACACACACGTGTACACAATCACATAGTGACACACACACCTGTACACAATCACACACACCTGTACACAATCACACACCTGTACACAATCACACACACCTGTACACAATCACATACACCTGCACACAATCACATACACACCTGTACACAATCACACACACCTGTACACAATCACACACACCTGTACACAATCGCATACACACCACTACACAATCACACACACCTGTACGCAATCACATACACACCCATATACAATCACATACACACCCATTCACAATCACAAACATCTGTACACAATCACATACACCTGTACACAATCATGCATTCAGCTGTACACAACCATAAACACAGGCCTGTATACAAAAACACACACCTGTACACAATCACATACACCTGTACACAATCATGCATTCAGCTGTACACAACCACAAACACACACCTGTATACAGTACAAACACACACACCTGTACACAATCGCATACACACCCACACTTTGGATTTTGCCCCATTGTTGACATTTGCTAATCCCTTGACCTCAGCCTGTTCTTGGATTATAGATTTTGGAATTATGGATGGTTTGTTTGTTTTCTTCTTTAAACTTGCACACTGTACACTGCCTCCATTTCAGCAGTCATTACCTGACATCATCAAAAGGGCTTCATCTGATCAAGTCTCTTTTTATTCGCTTCTGTTGACAATTTATGTGAAAAACTGCAGACATTAAAAATGAATGTATTATAACGGACAACAATAATTATTAAATATTGCCTTGCAAGTTATAACCTGGCAAATTCATTATACCCTGTGCACTACATTCACATATTTGTCTGCATTGTGTTACTAGTATTTCCACACAGGAACCTGTAATTTACAACCAAATGCAAAAGTCTCAGCATCTTGAGTAAAATTTCATTTACAGTGAATAAGACTCAGTTAAGACCATGGTTATGTACTGAAGTCCTAATTGTCCCGACATAACAATAGTTCATGATCAGGATTTAATTTTCTTATAAACGTAACATTACAAATAACAGGTTTCTCGTGACATGCTGTAATTGTATCCTGAGAAATCCTCGCCCCTCGTTCTGGTGTAGATCATGGTGTATGTGGCTCCTTCTTAAGTGTTGGACAATTATTTCGAAGTCAATCACTGACAGATTTCCCTGATCAAAGTAAAAGCTAATGTTTTTGCATCCATGATGTTGCGTTATTGCGCTTTTGCTCTACAACGTTATTATGCCAAATCTTGTAATGTTGAGATCTTGTGAAATTTAAAAAAAAAAAAAAAAAAAAAAGGTGGAAATTATAGGCAATTAGCAAGACACCCCAATAAAGGAGTGGTTCTGCAGGTGGTGACCACAGACCACTTCTCAGTTCCTATGCTTTCTGGCTGAAGTTTTGCTGGCGGTGCTTTCACTCTAGTGGTATCATGAGACGGAGTCTACAACCCACACAAGTGGCTCAGGTAGTGCAGCTCATCCAGGATGGCACATCAATGCGAGCTGTGGCAAGAAGGTTTGCTGTGTCTGTCAGCGTAGTGTCCGGAGCATGGAGGCGCTACCAGGAGACAGGACAGTACATCAGGAGACGTGAAGGAGGCCGTAGGAGGGCAACAACCCAGCAGCAGGACCACTACCTCTACCTTTGTGCAAGGAGGAACAGGAGGAGCACTGCCAGAGCCCTGCAAAATTACCTCTAGCAGGCCACAAATGTGCATGTGTCTGCTCAAACGGTCAGAAACAGACTCCATGAGGGTGGTATGAGGGCCCGATGTCCACAGGTGGGTGTTTTGCTTACAGCCCAACACCGGGCAGGACGTTTGGCATTTGCCTGAGAACACCAAGATTGGAAAATTCGCCACTGGCACCCTGTGCTCTTCACAGATGAAAGCAGGTTCACACTGAGCACATGTGACAGATGTGACAGAGTCTGGAGACACCGTGGAGAAAGCCGTGGAGAAAGCTGTGGAGAAAGCCGTGGAGAACGCCATGGAGAACATTAGGTACTGAGATGAGATCCTCAGAGGTGGGGGTTGTGGTTACAGCCCAACACCGTGTAGGACGTTTGGCATTTGCCTGAGAACACCAAGATTGGCAAATTCACCACTGGCGCCCTGTGCTCTTCACAGATGAAAGCAGGTTCACACTGAGCACATGTGACAGACGTGACAGAGTCTGGAGACACCGTGGAGAAAGCCGTGGAGAACGCCGTGGAGAACATTAGGCACCGAGATGAGATCCTCAGACCCCTTGTGAGACCATATGCCAGTGCGATTGGCCCTGGGTTCCTCCTAATGCAAGACAATGCTAGACCTCATGTGGCTGGAGTGTGTCAGCAGTTCCTGCAAGACAAAGGCATTGATGCTATGGACTGGCCCGCCCGTTCCCCAGACCTGAATCCAATTGAGCACATCTGGGACATCATGTCTTGCTCCATCCACCAACGCCATGTTGCACCACAGACTGTCCAGGAGATGGCGGATGCTTTAGTCCAGGTCTGGGAGGAGATACCACAGGAGACCATCCGCCACCTCATCAAGAGCATGCCCAGGCATTGTAGGAAAGTCATACAGGCACGTGGAGGCCACACACACTACTGAGCCTCATTTTGACTTGTTTTAAGGACATTACATCAAAGTTGAATCAGCCTGTAGTGTGTTTTTCCCCTTCAATTTTGAGTGTGACTCCAAATCCAGACCTCCATGGTTAATAAATTTGATTTTCATTGATAATTTTTGTGATTTTGTTGTCAGTACATTCAACTATGTAAAGAACAAAGTATTTAATAAGACTATTTCATTCATTCAGTTCTAGGATGTGTTGCTTCAGTGTTTCCTTTATTTTTTTGAGCAGTGTATATAATAATAATAATAATAATAATAATAATAATAATAATAATAATAATAATAATAATAGTAATACACGGCCTCCAGACTTCCGTAGTTATGCAACAATACGTAGACGATTTTATTGTGATTTAAATAGATTTGATCTATTTTCAAAAAAAAAAAACAATTCCACTATGTTTTTGAAATGTGTAGAGCTCAGTTTAGACTATAAGAACTATAAAGCCTGATTATTTTAAAAAAGCATGTTTACTCAGATCCTTAAAGTCAAGAGAAATTGAGGCATCATTCCTCACTGTCAACATGTCTCTGAATAAGATCTGGAATTTGATCTCCTGACAAAGATGTCAGAAAAAATGCTTCGGGTTTCAAAGTTAAAACAACAACAACAACAACAACAACAACACGATGTTATATTCATTATGTTTATCACCTGCTGCAGTATTTATACACCTATTTGCGGATCAGACAGATAGAGAAAGAGCCTCCAGGTTTCTGGTTGGCATTAGCTTCAAACATATATGCCCTGCGTTGCATCATGTACTACCAGGGGCATGCGAGCATCACATGGTCCTCGTGCTTCCCTTCTGGAAGCCAGATCTCAGTGTTAATTAGCATGAGATCAGGAATAGAGATGAGAGCGCTGTCAAGATGCGTTCTGTTCAGCAGCACTGACTCCTCCCAAACTGAACTCATTTCTCTGCCTCTTCTCTATGGCTTCTTCGTGACGTCCCCAGATAAATTAGCTGTCTTACTGTGTTGATGTTTCAGCCAGAGTAAAAAGGGGAACTCTTTTAATAAAAGCTGTGCTTAGATCAAATGCCTGGGTGTAAGTAAGCTTTAATGAAATGAAAATAAAGCAAATACATAACAAATTACAGTATACCATGATATATGGGTTAGTATGAGATTTGTTTAATTTCTTTTTTCTTTCTTTTTTTTTTGTCACTCGCTCTGATATTCTTTCACTTTGCCATAAGGGAAAGACGAATAAAAAGCTCCATGGGATTCTACTTACTTGTGATATTGCGTTACTGGACTTTATTTACCTCAGCCGCCACAAAAAGCTATCAATAACTTAGTGTTTATTAAGCATTAAGCACAAGACAGACAGTGAATTTATGGGGGAAATAAAAATTTGTGTCGATTTTCGGCTGGTTCAAACCTGAGTGAGGCAATGCTCTGAAGGCCAGAAAATCATTCTTTACTGCTCCCATTCTACATCGCTGCTGCAGTGACTAATTAAAGTATGGGCACTGTCATTACAGTAGCTGAGGACAGACGGGAAATGGCCAGCGTCAGAGCTCAGTGCCCATCTGCTCTCCTTGCAGCCAGTGCAGTGCCCTCAGGGCAAGGGCAGGCCTGGTGTGAATCTCAGAAAATGAGAGTGGTTTGGTCTTGTTTGCTGTAGGAATTAATACAACATAAGCAAACAAGTAGCTCTGGATGAAGTAGATGTTGTACAACGAGAGACTTCTCACTGTTTCAAATCTGATTGGGGTAGAAAGCAACAGCCAAGGGCAAATATATTACGCAAGTTCTGCTCCTTCAGTAGAAAGAGTTGATCAAGATGTCAAGATGCGAACGGAAAATGTCTGGCATGTCAGGATCTTAGCCTGATTCACATGCAGTGAGCATTTAATGTGCTCCGTTAGTTATCAGGAGACGTGCATGTCACAAGTGCAAGTGTTGTTACAGTACACAATATCAGACATTATAATTTATATACTGCATTAGATTTAGCACTTTCTGCATTCAATTCAGTGCCTATTGCATTCGGTTCAGTATTTATTGTGTTCGATTCAGTACCAATTGCATTTGATTCGGTGCTTACTGATTTCGATTCAATACTTCCTGCATTCAATTTAGTATTTACTGTATTTGAAACAATGCTTGCTGCATTTGAGTCAGTGATTAAAGCATTCAATTTAGCAGTTATTGCATTTGATTCAAGTACCTATTGCATTCGATTCAGTACTTACGGCTTGGTTATTGATTCAGTAGATACTGGTCATTTATCAAGCCTTGAGTGAATTTATCTGGCTTTGACCTGTTTTTTTTATATATATATATATATATATATATATATATATATATATATATATATATATATATATATATATATATATATAACATATCATTCAGGTTTTTTCCCTGATAATTACAGCTATTACTGTATCTCAAGTTTTGGATTTGTTTTTTAAAAAAATATTCAATTTCCTGTAACTACAGCTTTCTCTGCCGCCTACAACGTTCTAATCTTCCCTTGTCTATTTGCTTGCAAAGATCACACTGGGTAAGAAGCCAGTCGCACAAACACAGTGGTAAAAAAAAACAAAAAACACTGGCTTCTGATGTCTAAAACGTTGCTAGCCGAGTGTGATTTCCTCGCACAGTGAGCGTCACACTTTGATCAAGTGGAAATCAGCCTCATCAATTCAGTTTGTAATCAGACACCATTATAAATGAACACGGCAAAACGTCTGAGATGCTGCACCACAGTCAAAATATAATATGCTAAATGCTAAATTTCTCGTTTTTCAGTTTTGGTGGAATTTTCAATTGATTGAGATGCACAGGAGATAAAAACACATTCTGTAAAAGAATCTAGATGTCTAGACAAGCTTTACGAGAAAAACTCCAAAACTTTCCTTAAACTTGCCTTTTCCCTGCATGCAAACAAGACTGATGGCAACTTTGTGTTACTGCAGAAGCTTTATGTGCACACAGCATAAAAAAAAATCACATAGCTATGAATCTGTGAAGCTGAGCAAATGATACAAAATCTGCTTGCTTTTCCAGTGAATTATGGTGTATTTTTTAGTATTTGTCCAAGAACTTAGCTTTAATGATGCAACATATCATTGCATTTAACCCCAGGTTATTCACCCAGGGGTAATGAAACCTTGCTTCGAATGTTTTGCAGTGTTAAAACACATAGCAATGCCGGATATCTACAACGTGAAACGATATAGTGGTAGAATGTTATGGCAAGTAGCTTAGCAACAGACATACCAACACTGTCCAACATTTCAGCTGTTTTGCACATACTATACAATATTTTAGTCATTTGCTGTCTTTTGCACAATTCTATATATTATCCCAAGGACCTGCTGCTAAGAAATTGTGTTCATTCTAATGTTACTGCACGAAATATTGTTTGAACATTCAGTATTCACATACAGTATTTACACTGGTCGGTCGGCGCTGTTTCTGTTTACTGTTTATTGTCTTTTGTGTATTGTATTTTTTGTACTTTTTGTATTGTCTTGTAACTTTTTGTCTGCACTGTCTTTTGTCCTGCACTGTCTTGTCTGTCTTGTCCTGCACTGTTTGCACCAGGTTGCACAGTTGCACTTTATGTGGCTAGAACTACCTACTAAGTTTTTTACCAAGTCTTTGTTTTATGTAGCACCTTGATCCTGGAGAAACCTTGTCTCATTTCGCTATGTACTGCAACAGCTATATATGGTTGAAATGACAATAAAAGCTTCTTGACTTGACTTGACTTGACTTGACATCCAATCAGAAATTGTAAATGCCTCATTTCACCTGCTTTGTACAGTCACAGAAAGCCTCCATGTTGTGTAAACTGTAGTTGCAGTCATGTAAAATGGTGACTAAAAACATGTCAATTGAAATGAAGAGGAGACATTTTTATTTTGATAGTCATGATTCTAAAAGTCTGTTCAGGACAAACTGAATGAAGTAAAAAATAAGGGAGTATTTAAGGAACTTACTGAAAAATAAGTCAGAAATCAAAAAAGTGAGAACTTGACGAAACCCACATGAACACTGACAGAACACGTGGTCAGTCATTAATATATAAGAATAGATACCTTAAATTTGTTGTATATATATATTAAAGTGAAAATAGTGAAATGCTTCCTTCCAAGAGGTCAGTGCACAGAGTACAGCTCCCTACCGCTTGTCCACTCAGCTTCATCAAGACACCATGAAACTACCAAAGCCAAATATATGACCAAGTGTCAGTAGAATGATAATGTTCTGGATTTGAGAAGAAAAACTTTAAAAAGTTGTACTTGAACTTAAAAAAAGAGTAAAATGGCAAATGGAACAGTGCATTTCAGCTTTTACAGGAAGGAAGGGTCGTAAGACCTTTTGCTAGCACACAGCGGCCCTGGAGCATGTGACGCCTTTCAAACCGACTTTCCTGAAAGAGCTTCATGCCTGCTGTCTCTGTATTGATCATTCATTTCCTAATGGTTCCTGAAAGCTCGATCACAATGCCAGCGCTCAACTCTCTGATTGCTAAACGTCTTGTAACGCGTGCTTTTGGCACCATTCGATGCACGACTGGTGACATTTTCAAAGTGTGTGGGTGAAAATAACAAAGCTGCATTTCCAGCAGCCGTTTCAGAGGCTAGTGCTAATCTGTAATGCCACACAGTCAATGATAGAGAAGCTGTAATCACACCATTTATCACTGTTTCTTTCTGTACTGGGTTTCTCTGAACAACAAGACAGACCAAAAAAATAAACTTACAAAACACACCAAGACCATGACTTGTGTAAACCTGTTGAAATAACTGGACTAGATTTATTCAATTCAGAAGGGAATTGGAGGAAATCATTCACACGTATTTTTTCTGCTTCTGTTTTTTTTCCCCACTGTTTGACATATCAGAAGCTATTAAACTTTCATTACATCCTGTACACATCTGTCAGCCAGTCAGTCAGTCAGTGTGTCAGCTCAATACCGAACATGATAAACGAGATGATTTATCTGCCTGAACCGATAATGTTAAAGCACTTCAGGATCCATATATTAGTTAAATATCCAAAAATCCACAGCCAAATCCTGTGATTCTTTATTTTCTCTCTCTCAAAAAAAATAAAACAAAGAAATACAGCCTGGTTAGCAGGTTTGTCTTGCACTTGGAGAGTTGGGGGTTTGATTCCTGCCTCTGTCCTGTGTGTGTGGAGTTGTATGCTGTATAGTTGCACAGTATGTTCTCCTCGTGCTTCAGGTTACTCCAGTTTCCTCTCTTTGACCAAAGGATGATTGGCTTCTCTAACTTCTCTGTTGTGTGTGAGAGAGAGATTGCACCCTGTGTGGGTTGATACCCTTCCCATGGTGTCCCCTGCCGCGTGCCCAAGGTCCCCTAGGATAGACTCTAGGCTTCCTGTGTAGAATAAGCACTACAGAACAGAAGGATAGAGGGAGGGACTTTCCATATTGGAACATGTCTGACTCTTATGACACTGGAGACGACCTTTTAATAACATTATTATTTCAGTATATATCAAAATACCAATATATAATCCGTTTGTATGCAATACAATCTCCTGTGGAAGTTAATGTTAAAAAACCAACAACAACGATGTATTAGAGCGAGTGTGTTAACATGCTGCTTAAACTACTGTTATAGAAAATGAATCAACACCTCCAAGAATTTAACCATGTGACTCTTTGCCAAATCATCAGTAGCTGCGAGAACCACCACATATTTTGTAGTTTCTTTAGCAATCTCTTCCCTAAATTAAGCTCAGAGGTCGAGAGTGCCTCAGGTTCCTTCTCCGAAAATTCTAACAGTATCCTCACAAAGTGTTCTGACATTCGTGTGCTTAATTCATTAATCCTCGTTACAGCTTCCGTGATATCGAGCTTTCATGCTTTGACGTAATCCAGTGTAGCAAACCAACCTCGGCTGTGTGGCACCGGTCGTCCCTGACAGGTGACTTTTTTGCATAATTTAGTGCCGAACCATTAAAGGAGGTGGATGATGCCAGCTGTGCTCTGCATTAATGTTTACACACAACACATCCTCTGATTATTCTAATCTACACACAACACTGCATTATAACTTATTAACATTTTCGCATGCTAAAAGGCCTAAAAGAAACGAGCTTTACCGTAAGACGCAGCAGGGATAAAGACAGGCACGCAATGAGCTGTCAGTTTATGCAATTCACATCCTGATATAAGACCCTAAACAAAGAGCACTAATTTGGTTTGGAGACTGATTCAGTGGCACGTGCTGTAAATTGGGGTATTTTTTGCCAAGAATAACTGTGCACAGGATGTAACGTGCCATGTCGCTTTTTTGTTCTCGTAGTTGAACAGAAGACGAGACGAGACAAGAAGAGGCATTCAAAAAATAAAAAATGAACACATAACATCAAAGAGCACAGATGTGACATTTTCTTGGGATTTCTGTTTGGGGTCAGAGCGCAGGGTCAGTAATGATGCAGCTCCCCTGGAGCAGAAAGGGCTAAGGGCCTTGTTCAAGGGCCCAACAGTGGTAGTGCTAGGGCTTAAACCCCACATTTCTGATCAACAACCCAGAGCCTTAACCACTTGAGCCACCACTGCACTACCCTGCCTCTTGATGTTGAATCATTATAGAATTACAATAAACCCAATATAAGCCTATGAATGTGTCTATGTCTCAACATTCACCTTGCAATATGATGATCTGTTGATGGCGCTTTTGATTCTCATTCACTCTCTCACTCGCTCATTTTCTACCTCTTATTCGAATTACCTCGGGTCACGGGGAGCCTGTGCCTATCTCAGGCGTCATCGGGCATCAAGGCAGGATACACCCTGGACGGAGTGCCAACCCATCGCAGGGCACACACACACACTCTCATTCACTCACACAATCACACACTACGGACAATTTTCCAGAGATGCCAAACAACCTACCATGCATGTCTTTGGACCGGGGGAGGAAACCGGAGTACCCGGAGGAAACCCCCGAGGCACGGGGAGAACATGCAAACTCCACACACACTAGGCGGAGGAGGGAATCGAACCCTCAACCCTGGAGGTGTGAGGCGAACGTGCTAACCACTAAGCCACCGTGCCCCCCCACTTTTGTTTATATTTATTTTATTTTTTTTTACTATTTTTCATTAACCCTTTTTACAAGAGGCTCAAAATTGGAATTTGGTCTGTTCGTGTTGTCCAAGTGCAGCGCTGAATTTCTTTGTCATGTCACAGTCACACAGTGGTGATTAAAGACTCATGAATATCAAACCCATTTCTGCTTTCCGAGATTCCCCGAGCACTTGTTCATAAGGGTCTTAAATATGAAGCTATTATCTTCAACCACTAAAATTCTGTGTAAGGTTACACCAACAGAGTTAAAACATCTTAGCACCCTGACTCATCAGACTTTCGGTGATAAAACAATTCAATTCTTTATGCTGATTGAAAATGTCTGATAAGTCGATTTCAATTTTGTTGCCAACATGGAACGCTAATATACTTATAGAAAGGGTTAAACGTTACGACTTTCTATGTCAACTGTAGAGGTGCTTTTCTACTAAATATTCCTGACATGTTCACTACATCATATGCTTTTTAGATCAGAAGAGCACTCTGACAGGGTTTTTTTATTCATATGCCATCTTAGAGAGTGCAAATATCTTCAATATACTCATTTCTTGCTCTACTGGCAGATAATTTTTGATCATTTTCTGCAATTTTATTTCGAAAAAGAAGCAAAAACGATCTGCTAATCATACAAGAACATTTATAGCTTAAAATAAGTATGACTAGAAATAGGTTTAATAACCTTCTATTTAATTTCCTGTGAGCTTCTAACAAAATATATTTAATAAATACACCTGATTGAGGATATTTTCATGTACGGAGATGTTGCCTAATGATGATTAAATACATAGGAAAGCTGTCACATGCTCTGATAAAGTGCTTTTAGCAGCGGAGGTGTAAATAGGTTACTTAGAATAACATATTTTAGAGAAAAACAGCTTTGAAGTTGAAATCAAAAATCATATTAAAAAAATAAATACAAATAAACGAATAAAGAAATAAAGAAATAAAATTAAATAAAAAAACAACTCAAAAGTGTAAGTTTGCTAATGTTTTTTTAAATACATTTTTACATGCACAGTCCTTTAATAATTCATTTTTTTAGTGTAACCTCCCTCAGTTCTTTGTCCTTGCTTTTTTAAGCTGACAAGGACTGCCATGTTGCAGCTTTTCAACGCACGTGTTGCTTTTAATGTCCTTGCTTGCTTTAAGGACAAAACAACAACAACAAAAAAAACTCTTAGACATACAGCATTCAAGTACTAAATTAACCTGAACCTTCACCCAGAAATCGTCCCAGGAGCCATCTGGCTTTTACCCAAGTCTTATATTTTTACCTCCCTGAGCCTTATTCCCGCATCCAGCCACACACTCCATAGCTCTTTGTTGCATCTTCATCTGGAAGTAAAACCGAATCTGTAGGAAAGTGTTGATTTGATGATTTTAGGATACGATGCAGTCATACTGTAATTATCCCCTAAGACACTTCTATCTGCTCACAGCACCGAAATACAACTTCACCAAAACAGCAAAGCTCATGTTTCAGTCTATAAAGTGAAGGGTTGCAGTGGCAACATTCTCAGTAGCTTTTTTTCAGGCTGATTATGTTTTATTTCGCCAGGATGGAAGACTGCATCTATATAGGAGCATCTCCTAGACCACAGGGTGTGACAGCCTGGGAACTTATCATGGAAGAGAGTGTGGTTTATAGGGTTTTGTCACTATGTAGATAAATAAAGCATCTCACACACTCTCTCTCTCTCTCTCTCTCTCTCTCTCTCTCTCTCTCTCTCTCTTTGTCTCTCTCTCTCTCTCTCTCACACACACACGTTTTTTTTGTTTTTTTGTTTACAAAATGTCTTACCCTGCATGTTACGTTGTGAACTTTACGTCTCATGAGTTTCACATGCCTTACGTGTCATTGCTGTAATGTAATGTTATGTTTGTTCAACTCCTGAACATGAGATTCAGAATCGCACTGCACGAATTCTACTCATTCTACACTCAGTTCTCCATTCAGGTACCAATTACTCCTTAACCTTACTGACTTTAATTTCACTTTATTATCTTTACTAACTTTATTTACTTTCCATTTACTTTACTAACCACTAATTATAATTACTGACTTTACTCCACTTACTAGACTTACTGACTTTATTTACTTTACCACATTTACTTTACTGTCTTTACTAAATTTACTGACTTTACCAACTTTCCTGATTTTACTTTACTGACTTTACAAACTGTGCTGACTTGGCTGACAAGGCTCACATTTCCCTGAACTCTAACACACCTCTTTGTTCTCTTCGCTCAGTCAGCTCAGTGTATTCAATAAACTCTTTGCTTTTCAGTTTCTTGTAACATTTTGGCTTTTTTTCTACTTGCAGTTTGAGGTGGCTTCATATTATCTTCCTAGTTTTGACCAGTTTGCTTTCTTTGTATTTTAAATTCTCTGAATATGCCAGTTTCTGACTTGATTCAGCCTGATTCGGCTTGATCCTTTAAATATTTTACCAACACCGATGTTCAAGGAAATGTTCATATGCATACTGTAAATGCTACTCACCATACGGTGGCAGAAAAACAGCTCAGCCTGATAAACATGAAGTAAATCAGTACGTGTTGCTTTATGACAGATGTGTGTGTATATGGCAGAATTTTTCTATAAAAACCAAACACTGAAATTTTTTGTCAAAATCAAATTTTGTCAATTTCATATTTTTTCATATATCGATGCTATTGGTCAGTCCCCACGTGGGACTGTTATTTTTACAAGTTATTAACCAATCTAAAGTCTTGAAAATAGCTTGAGCGCAAATCTCATAACTCCATTGGACACTTCAACTGTCCACCTCTTCTTCACTCCGCGGGAGAGCTTCGCGGCATATTTCTCCTTAATAAGAGTCTCAACGAATCAACACGTCTTTTGAGGTAAATGTCTTCAAAACACTGGGCTCAAAGAAAAAAAAATCTTGACCCCCGCTAGTTCTGGTGCTCGTCTGAGGACAGGAATTTAGCGCAAGACAATCCACTGCAACGCGGACTAAACCCTGTGCACTGCAGATAAGGTAATTTCCTGAAAAATAACGGTTTTGGAGATACGAGGATTCCGCCTGACAGCGACGATATGTTGTTTGATATAATAATAAGACAATACTCTGAGAATAAACAATGAGAACATCCAGCCCTGTCATACACTACTGTTTTCCTTCTGATGTTAATAGAACTTGCATCACATGCTCACCGTAACCTTCTCCTTGCTACCTATTTCCTTTTATTTTTGATTTTTTTTAAACATCTTTTCTAGGCAAAAAATTATGCTTAAGTGAATATCACAATTTTTTGTAATTGTGATTGAAAGATATACATTTTTTAAAAAGCTATTCTAATTGAACCAGAAATGTTCACAAGTCACATCTCATGTCCCTCCATACAGTTGGGATTGGAGCTCTATTATTTAGTCTACTGTTTGTTTAATACTTTGGCCTCAGACACATACTTTTGTAGAACTTCCTTACGGGGCGCCACTTTGGGCCCTATGAAAGAAAATGAGACTGGGCCCCCTATCACACCCATTTCGCACCAAACATACAAGCCAAGTAAAATTATCTCTGGGGGCCCCTAAAAATGCGTGGGCCCTTAGAATCGTCCTAACTTTTCCCCCCTTAGTGGCGCCCCTGCATCCTTATGCTCTACATGCTAGAGATTGTTCACAGTCGGATGTTTCTGCCACCTTGCCTTCTTACTTAAAGGTTTTTTTTTTTTTTTTGCATAAGAATGTGATTTAGATATTTTAGTCTACTGATTTGACTTCACACGACATGCAACGTTAGTCAGATTCCGTCTCTAATTTCGCTTGTTAATCCATGGCTGAACAGGGGCTCGGAGTCGAGCTCCAGACTGGCCTGAATAAAAAAATACAAACCCAAAACAAAAACAAAGCTAAATATGCAGCTTAGATGCTCACAAAGCTGTCTGGGGCAGCAAAAGCACATTCAGTGGAAATTAATCACCTGTGAAAACGATGGAACTGCAAAATAATGAAGCCAGAACGAGTTTGATTTAGCAACACTGACAGAAATCACTTGGCCATGGATAATGTAAGTCAGGAATTAATTACTAAATGATTTAGTTTTCTGACCTGTAAACAAACTGCAGGACTCATAAACATCTGAGCTTTGTGTTGTTCTCGCACAATAAGAAAAAATAGCTCACCTCATATATGACCTGTTTTTTTTTTTATTTCATTTTATTTATTTTTTTTATGATGCAGACGAATGAAAACGAAGTGGTCTGAATAACAAATTGTTGCTGGGTAATCTGTACAGACAGGTAACTAAACACTCTGCATGCTGGAACATTAGGAGCTTAAACTCAAAATAAAACGAAAAGTCTAATGATGCATCAGATCCCCAGACAAAGACAATTTCTGACTTTATTATACCACAGCACTGCTAAATTGTGGAAACTCAGGGTGTTCCTCAAGAGTTTTTGATTCATTTTCTTTTCTACAGCAGCAGCTGGGATTTAATTCTCAAGCTAATATCAATGCGCTCACTCTAACATTGTCATTTCTATAGTAAAAACGTGTATGACGGAAACGTCACATAATCTAATGCTAGTCAAGCTAGTCACAAGTCATGTATAAAAGATCTTATTTATAAGTCAAATGCGTGTGAACGCCACCACAAAGTCAAATTTGCTTGAAATCAATCAAAATCCAAAGATGTAAGAGCTTGTTAAAGCACACTGAGTATTGAGGAGGAAGATACAGAGCAGTCATCACAGTTAGCTGGCTAGATTGTTGCAGCATGAGCATGGGTTTGGCGTCCATGTTTTTTTTTTTCTTCACACTTTGTAGCTCAAAGACATTTAGAATTATACCCTTAGCCAGAGCGCCTTACATTTTTATCTGATTTTTATACAACTGAGCAATTGAGGGTTAAGGGCCTTGCTTAAGTGCCCTGTAATGGACACTTGATGGATCTGGGATTTGAACTCATGACCATTACATCAACAATCCAACGCCTTAAACTCTAAGCTACACAATTCTGTGTTCCATTGATGTGTGCAGAAAGATCATGGCATTTTATTTACGAGTTAAACACACTTGAACAGCACCTCAAAGCCCTTATGACTCTTCTAAGCTCGGATTTTCCGAATTGCGTTTTCTGTAGTTGATGGTAAATTTGTTGAAATTTTGTGGATGTTCCAAATCATTAAATGTAACTCTAAATGAAACAAATGAAATGTGTGTTCTTTAATTACTTGAAAACTTTAAATCATATGCAAATTTCTATTGTTTAAGAAGCAAAAAAGGAACCAGGGCATACTGATATAAAATACTGAAAATGGCTGTCCACCTACGGTCACAATCCAACCTGAGCGAGCTTGACAGGATTTGCGAACAAGAATGGCATAAAATCCCCCAGTCCAGGTGTGCAAAGCTTGTTGCGTCATACCCAAAAAGACTCGAGGCTGTAATCGCTGAGAAAGATGTTTCAACTAAGTACTGAGTGAAGGGTCTGAATACTTATGTTCATGTGATATTTCAGTTTTTTTTTCTTTTTAATACATTTACAGACATTTTCTAGAATTCTGTTCTCACTTTGCCATTATGGAGCACTTAGTATTGATTAATAAGAAAAAAAAATCATTTGTACGATTGTAGTATCAGGCTGCAACATAACAAAACTGAAAAAAAAGTGAAGTGGACCTGAATACTTTCTGAATGCACTGTATGTGTCTTGGGGGTGTCACGTCAGCCCTATTTCCCAGCAAACACTGTGACCACACACAAGGGTTCACATCTTCATGGACTTTTACACACTCTCAACATTCAGACTTTATGAAGTACACACTCAGTTTTTCTTACACTAGTTGTTACCCAGTGTTTGTTTCTTGTGAAAGCTTGTTTTCTGGTTTGGACATTGCTTCTGGTTTTCTCGTTTGCACTCACCTGCCCGGATTCATGCTGTTTGCCTATCCCCTACCCAATGCCTGCTCTTGTTTACTGTTTCAGATCTGTTGGAGTCTTGTGTTTAATAAAACCGCTTTCCCTGCACTCGCCTCCTGTCGCAGCATCTCATCCTGATGGTGGATCTGGGATCTATTTTATCTCATTATACTAGCAATTCCACTACAAAGATCTAGTGCCTGATTTTATTTAAATGTCCTCAGAGTGCAGTCCAAGGGTCAAACCGCTTTCTCTTTTTTTATGCTCTTTGGGCATGAAATGAGTTACAAAACACCATGACCTTAGAAACACTCACTTCTTTGAATACGTTTAAAGGTCTTTTACAAACAGCCCTAAAGGAAACATGTTGCTGTTTCATATCATGAGATGAAATGTGTTATAGATATTAATGCTATGACTCTTTCCCTTTTTCTCTCTTTTTCTCTGGTGTGCCTTTTCTTTGATGCAGACAGCATTTGGTCAGGACTCGATACAACAAGAGCTCTTGTCTTTTCTGTTTCTAGAAACTTGTCTTGACTTTTCTGGGTAAATAAAATAAAACGATAAATAGTAATAAAAAATTGTAAAAAATTTTTATAATAGCTATAAATGCACATCAGAGTAACATTTAAAGCCACGTCCGTGTATACAAGTATTCAAATTTTGAAATCATACACACGATTGCACGATATACTGTACTGTACATGACACCATGTGCCTCAGAATAGTACACAAAGCTCAGCCATCTATTAAACAGATGCCAAGAAATAATGCCAATGTTAGTTATGTGCAAAAAAAACTTTCCAAATGTGAGCTGTCTAGACTTTAGCATTCATTTTTAATGCAACTGCTTCACCTGAGGCACTAAACATGTTCAGAGCCGGATAGAATATGAGTTTAAAAAAACAAGCTGTGCGAGCATACCAATCACTCTTTTTTTTTTAAACAGTTCTGAGACTAAAAGTAAACCTTAGTTTTTTTTTTTTTAATGCTAGTTCAAAACAAGACCCTGTACAATCCATGCAGTATTTACCATTCAAATGTCACCGGGTCCTTGATGGAATATGTGTTTATTTTGTCTTGAGTGTCTTAATGCTGAGGAAACTGCCTAGGTAAAATGGCAGCATCGGTGCTTTGGCTGATCCGCTCATAATAACACGACACCTACAACACATCAGTGTCGCTGCTGTGCCAAGAATGATCCACCAAAAGAACATCTGCGTCTGCTCCTGGGCAGTGGCCTGTGCACTCGGTATAAGATAGGAGGCAGACACACACACACATGGAATGAACTACATTTTTCACACACACACATGGAATGAACTACATGTGTGGCTTTTAGATACTTAATATATTCAGTTGCAGATGTTTTTTATTTATGTGGACATTTCAGATGTACTACTACTACTACAAAATATGAACAGATACATTAATATATAATGAACTGTATTTGATTTTTCTTTTACAGATGAAAATCACAGCTGAATTGTCGTACATGTGTAATAAAATCTGTATAAATATAATATAATAGAAATCTGTAGATAAACTCGTTGGAGAGCTCAAGAGAAAAGTAGAGAGTCCCTGGAGTGACTGTAGACTTCTGTTAAAGGGAATCCTGGGTTGTCTTGTATTCTTTTGGGTCTCATCATACAGTATAGCATACAGAACGAGGAGCAACAGCCTGGTGTAGAGCTAACAACCTGTTTTTGACCCTTGATATAAAAGGCAAAACAAATGAGATGACTGTTGACTGCTTGAGATCATCAAGAGCACCAAATATCTGGGTGGTCATCTGGTGGAGAACTTCACCCACAGTAGTCAATCAACACCGGCTTCATCAGCAAGAAAGCCCAGCAGCATCTGTAATTTGCATGAAAGCTGAGAAAAGCCTATCTCCCTCTCACCATCCTGACCATGTTCTACAAAGGGACCATCGACTGCTTGTTGGGAATTGCACTGTCTCTTATCGCAAGACCCTGAAGCAGATAGTGAGGACAGCTGAGAAGATCATCAGAGCTTCTTTTCCCCTAACACAGGCATTCATACCACACGTTGCATCCACAAAGCCAATAGCATTGTGGATGACCCCACACACCCCTCACACACAGTCTTCACTTTCCTGCCATCTGGAAAAAAGGTACCAAAGCATTCGGGCCCAAGTTTTCCGTAAATATTTCTGCTTGTTCCTAGCATACCGGCTTTTAACATGGCAGCATTCTGCAAGTAAACAAAATTACTAAAACAATTCTACAATCACATTCCTCAGATTTAATACATTTAATACTTCAACCACAGCTCGCAACCTTGGGGTAACCATGGACAATCAACTGTCCTTTTCCTCTCATGTTGCTAATGTGACTCGCTCATGTCGGTTTCTTCTCTACAACATTAGAAGGATTCGACCATTTCTGTCCACACAGGCTGCTCAGGTACTTGTTCAGTCTCTTGTCATTTCTAGACTGGATTACTGCAATGCACTGCTGGCAGGTCTACCTATGAACGCAATCCGTCCTCTGCAAATGATCCAAAATGCAGCTGCCCGGCTTGTTTTCAACCTGCCAAAGTTCTCTCATACCACCCCGCTGCTGCGATCCCTCCACTGGCTTCCGGTAGCTGCACGCATCAGATTCAAAACACTGATGCTGGCCTACAAAGCCAAAAATGGACCAGCTCCCTCTTACCTCAAAGCCCTCATCACTCCTCGCACTGCACCCCGCACCCTCCGATCTACCAGCACTGCTCGACTGGTTCCACCATCTCTCAGGGTAAGAGGCAAATATACTACAAGACTCTTCTCTGTACTGGCACCAAGGTGGTGGAACGAACTTCCCCTAGAGGTCCGGACAGCTGAGTCACTGGCTATTTTCAAGCGGCGGTTGAAGACCTACTTATTCAGGAAACACTTCAACTAGCACTTTCATTATCTTTTGCATTTAAAAAAAAAAAAAAAAAAAAAAAAAAAAAAAAAAACACCTTTGACACTTTCATTGTAACTTTGAACAAATGTTTTAAACTCATGGTATCTTAAGTATGTAACTTAGTGATCCAGCATTAATGTATTCAATGTTAGAGATTTAAGCACTTATGTACGTCGCTCTGGATAAGGGCGTCTGCCAAATGCTGTAAATGTAAATGTAAATGTAATACACAACTCTGAGCCTCACAACACAACGTAAAAGGTATGGGAAGTGTGTAACTGTGATTTTATCATGGTGAAATAAGTTCTTAGGCATAACATGCCTAAATCCCACTTAGCCCTTATACAATCAGAGCAACGCAAACTGTCAAGTTGCTTGTTGATTAATGTAGAACAAAACTAAATTATAATCAGTCCCACAAGGATTGTGTCACTTTGCAGTTGCAGAAATGAACACAAACTGTGATTCTCTCAGTAAGCTTGCAATTTTCAAAATAGCCGCAGACTTTTGTAGATTGAACCCAAGACGTGTCACGTGACGTTACCAAAAAAAAACTAATTCAGAAAAACATAATCCTAGATTCATGTGAATGGAACATGAGCATGTCTTTTATAGACATACGTGTCTACACTGGTAAGAGTTTACAAAATTAATTTTAAGTAGTTTTCTGCAAAAAAAAAGGTGCATCGCAGATTTTAAAAAAGCTCCAGCAAAATTAAGGATTTTCGGCCACAACCCTCAGTTTCTAATGAAAAGCAGCTTCAGTCGATGGTTTATTTATAGGTTATTAGTAATAATACTCACAATAAACAATTCTTCTTGCACACAAAGTAATCTGTTAACAAAGTACAAGCTGCGGTTGCTAAGCAACATAACTGATAATGCTTAGTGTTTTTACTGATTAAAAGCCTATTATCGTGTGTTTATCAAGGATTTCCTAACATCTTCGAGCTCAGTTTAGTCAGATTTATAAACAGAAAATCTGTTTACCAACAATTTTTTTTCTGACAGCTATAAAAAAAATAGACTTTCCAATAAATGTTTTCAATAAAAGCAAGCCTTTGTGAAATTTGTAAATTTTTTGTGCTGCTCCATTTCTCTAGTAAAGAGCACCAGGGCTTTTTGGTTAAAAACCTAGTCTTTTTTTGGAGAAGCCTGTAATAGTTGGGATTTCTTGCTCTTCTTTGGTGGTCTGTCCAAAAATCCTATGGTGTTGTGAGCTGTCTGACGTGAATCTGTGTGCTTCCTTTGAGCACAGTGGCATTTGCTCCTCCTCCATCAAACACCATATTTGGGACCAGAACTGTTGCCTGCTACCTGTTGCTAGGCTACACAGAAGAAGATGATGAAACACAAAACATCTATCAAGTGAAAGAGAGCGAGATTGAGAGAGTGAGTGAGAGAGAGTGAGCGAAAGAGAGAGAGAGAGAGAGAGAGAGAGAGAGCACTGTACCAGGAGTGCGAAAGCATAGAACAATATCACGAAAGACAACTCTACATACATCCATTCTTACCCAAAAGGTAGAAGATGTATCATTCAGCACCTGCGATGAACGCTGTGTCCTAAATCGTCGTTAAACTATAGAACCTTCGCCGTGTCATTGCAGAGAAAACACAACTACACAACAATGTGATATTTTGAAATGGATTAAATATATAAACAAGGGATTTGTATCTACTGGTCTGCTGAGAGGAGCTTTAGCCAAAGCTCTGCAATCAATACAGAGAATTTATGAGTGCTGATCAGTACAGCTGGAGTTAACCACAGGTTGAACGGCATGATTTATTCTTAGCTTATGAACGTGTGCTTAGATTTGAGTGAATAACCCGGTCGGTCCATTAAGGCTGAACATTGCCCTTTTGATCTGGCATTTAAGAGAATAGACTAAACAAGCAAAAAGTGTGTCACATGCTAAAAATACAGTCCAAGAAGCAGAGAAGGCTCATCTACAGTGACACGAGCCCGGGTGTATAAGCATAGGCTTTATTCCTGCTTTTAATCCCATGGTAGAGGAAGATTTCACACTTTAATTGTAATTTAGAAGCGGGGCTAGCACATGTTTTACCCGGGGTTCTGAAACTCTAAATCTGATATTGATGCAAAAAGAAATGATTAATAATAATGTACATGATGAGTTTATCATTAGTTCAGCAGAACTCTGAGCACGTCTATAAAAGCAGAACTTTTAGTAGTTTGGTGTTCTGGAGATCCCAAGTGTGCGTCAATATCATGCCAGAGGGCCAACTGTTGCTGCTCAGCAGTCTGGGAAGCAATTATTTTGTCTACATTTAAAACTGTTTTGGTGGATTGGAAATTAAAGACAAAATAAAGAATGTTTATTTTTTCTTCAATTTTGAAGGCAAGTTTCCAAATTATTTTCTTCTCATAGCCGGGAGATGTTAAAGCTAGTGCACAGAATCATTTGTTTTTTTCATGGATAAAGAAACTACATTTTGAAACACATTAAATATACTTTGACTAAAAATATCTGAGACTGGTGCTAATATTTTGGTGTTGGTGTTGCATTCTACCCTTACAGGTGCACAAAAACGCTACAGGAGGACATTTTTATTGTAGATTCAATGGCTTTAAGGGTTTGATGTTTTTCCATAGAAACAAAATCATATAAGAAATCCAGAGTAGAATAACGACAGACATGAATTAAAACGTTGGACCTGTTGGAGTCACGATGCAATTTCAGTCTCAGTGCGGCTACATGATGTGAGTCAGAGAGTAGCGCACTTTTTCTTTAATCAAGATGCATAGAGAAACTAGCACCAGTTACATACCATATCAGTGGTATCAAGAATGGTAGTTTAAAGTAAGAGAAGTTGCGGCCAAAAATGCTTTTGCATTTTTCAAAGTTGGGTTTTATTTTTTCCTCAGAAAACTACTTGAATTGGTAAAAGTGCAAGCTGTTTCGTATATCAAGGAGTTTCCTAAAGCAAGTTACTGAATATGACAATGAAGTTTAATACACAAATTGTTCAGGGTGAAGTTACGCTTTAGGTTACAAAAAAGCAAAACACAAGTTAGTACTTTCTGAATGTCTCACATTGAATTACTCTGAGGCTGTTTATGAAGGGCCTGGAGTTAGATGAGCCGAAGCATACTTCTACTGCTCTGATTCTGGATTACAGATAATCAAGAACCTATTTGGTTGCCCAGAAATTTCCAGATCTAGTTTGAACTTTACTTAATCATAAAATCTGCCATAGTGTTAGAGAAAGTGATGCTGTGTTTAGAAAAAGAAAAAAAATATATTGTCCAAAAAAAAAAGAAAGAAAGCAAGAAAGGACAGACAATTTATAATAACTTACCTTGTCTTGTGTGTGTCATTTGCCCAGTGGCAGCTCCATCATCCTCTCACACTACAGCATAAATGCCCCTCATCAGACAGATATATGAGGCTACCAGCTCATGCTTTACCTAAAGGCACACAAGTGTGTGCTGCACATATTGCTAAAAAAACCCTGAAAACAGATCTGCAGAGGAGCTCATTATATGAGAAAAAACATTGCTTATGTCAAAACAGGGATGTAAGATATGGCTCAGACATCGTTCTTCAGTTCTGATGGTGTTACACCGAGTCTGGAGTGTATTAGCTGGAATTTCTCTGCTAATACAGGTGTGTTGGTGTGTCTGTCCAAGACGTAACACTTATTCACCATGTGAAGTTTGCCAGTGGCTATTTGAGTTCATCCATCCATCATACTGTATACACACTCACTAGCCAGGTCATAGGAAAAGCTCTGCACATTCATGCAAGTATACACTCAGCTAAACATGCTGCAGCTTTGCAATGCATCAACTCATGCAGACTGAGGTCAAGATCCAAAAGAAGAAAAGCTGTGATCTCTGTCATTCTGTTACATGGTTCCTGGATCCAGATAAGCTAGTTGTAGTAATTCAGATACTGATGATCTGGAATTTTCATACACAAAAGTTTCTAGAAACAGAAGAGTGTGAAAAAACATATAATGTCTAATTCTGCAGGTGGAAACACCGTGCTGATGACGAGATCGGCCAGACGGGTTCAGGGAAGGCTACAAAGACTCGAAGAGTTACAAAAAAAGCAGCTTAAAATGCACAGAGTGTCAAAGCCAAAGGTGGACAGACTACAAGAGCAAACAGCAGACAGCAACATCAGGTTCTCCTCATGACAGCAATGAACAGGAGTCTGAGCTGCAGTGAGCTCAGACTCAGATGGTCAAAGATTTAAAAAAACATCCCCTTTTTTCTATTTTTGTTTACTTCTCCAGTTTTCACACACACACACACACGCACACACTCACACACACACACGCACACACACACAAATAGGTTCACTGTGAAAATCTGAAAATTCTATGAAAATCTGTTTTTGATTTCTATTTTGATTTCTTTCATTTCATTAAACTTGAAAGTAAATTCGAAAAACCTTGATAATTCATTTTATATTCAAGATTTTGTACTGTATCTAGGTCCAGATTTAAATGTAAGCAAATGTGTGACATTGACCACGTTAACAGCTTTGAACAAAAAGTTATTTTTTTTTATGGGAAATAAAATAAAAATGAATTCAAGAATTATTAAAAAACATAATTTTGAAATATTTTACGTAAGCAGTCGTAAAACAAATAGCTTATATATAAATGGGAAATTTTGGATATTGAATGTTCAATATTTTTAATATATTAAAAGATATTAAAACATGTATGATGTTGCTAATATGACAAACGTGTTAGAAGGTCATATATTCCTGTCTAATCACTTGTATTGAAGCTTGGGTTTAGATGGCACTCTAAAATGGAGTTGATCTAAAACGAATTATAAGTGAAATTTGTGAAATTCATGGCAGCTCGACAGATTTTAAACAAAATTCTGAAATTGATGTAAATAGTTTTCACTCCAGTTTAAATAGTTTTTTGCATTAATTGTATTAAATAAGCACAATAATATATTTATTTCAATCTCTCTCTCTCTCTCTCTCTCTCTCTCTCTCTCTCTTTAAATCTCACCACAAATCTCTCTCACTTTACACTTTATTGTTTGAAGGAACATCCTCTCACTACTGTCTTTCTTTTGTTATTATCCCATCGTTGCTCTACGAACCAAACAATTCTGACTGATCCACCTGCCCTGGAGGGATACTTGCAAAGCTTCATGCTATATTGAACACGACTGATATGATATCTATGTGAAACTTCACAGCTGATAACCTTGTGCCTGCTTCAAATTGCTCTGTAGTGTCCTGAGCTCATGGACAGCTTCCGGATTACTCCCATATGAAAAGTGCTATTGCTAAACGCTAATCAGCGCTGATACATTGCCTTTCTCTGTACTCAACTGTACATCTAGAAAGATAGACTTTATCTTTATTAAGAAAGATACTTAGGAATTAGGAAAGAGTTTAGGGGTAAAGTTGGATTCAGATCCCATGCTTTTACCTTGAACAAACCTCAAAAGTCACTATTGGCATACAGTGCGCTTTCAATTAGGCATTTATTTTGCATTATAAACAGCAGACATCAGGAAATGTCACTGCTAAAAGCTACCAAACACCTTAAAAAGGTGCTGCTTGTTTGTTTTTTTATTTTTTTCTATTATTTATTATTTTTTAAGTGGAGTTCTCCCTATCAGTTTATTGCTCTCTCTCTTTGCCAGTTCATCAAAAATGCGTTTTACTTGGAGGTTCACTGGAGCTCACAATGATTTATTTGGCTTTCAGTATAAACAGATTTTTGCATGGAAAGAAACTCGAAGCAATCCCATCAAAGGCTCAATTTGATTTGTTTGACACTTTTAACCGCTTTACAGGAAATTCCAGATTCAGAATATGTTTTAAAATTAAAAATTTTATTTATCCTTAATGAGCGAGCCAGAGGCGACATCGGTGAGGAAAAACTCCCTGAGACGATGAGGAAGAATTCCTGAGCTGAACCAGACTCACAAGGAAAACCATCTTCAGCTGAGTGACACAAGAGTGTGTGATTATTAATCATTTCTCTTCTAGAACTGTATATTATATAGTCAAACGCAGTTGTGTAACTAGGATCTTTTGAGCATTTGAGTAGTACTGCATATTTTCTTCTGCCACAGCAAGACGTCAGGATTGTTCACGGTTTATAATAATAATAATAATAATAATAATAATAATAATAATAATATATTATGCTGCTGAAATTGCAGTGCCTAAAATGAAAAACATCGAAAGAATTTTGTTTTAATTTGTTTTACTATCTAGGCCATTAACATTTTGAGTTACAGCGCGAAGCTGGGCTATGATACAGTCTGCAGAATGAATCTGCACTGTAAGAGGTCCAACACTGAACACAGAAAACTTTCAACAAAATATCAAACGCTGACAAGTGCAAAGTGATCAGCAGTATGATCTTACTGAAGAGACTCATGCATCTGTGTAAAACCCTGACTAACACACACAGGCACACACATACACACAGGCGCACACACATAGGTGCACACGCACACACAGGCACACACATACACACAGGCGCACACATAGGTGCACACACACACACAGGCACACACATACACACAGGTGCACACACATAGGTGCACACACACAGGCACACACACACACAGGCGCACACACATAGGTGCACACACACACACACACACAGGCGCACACACATAGGTACACACACACAGGCACACACATACACACAGGCGCACACACATAGGCACACACACACACACAGGCACACACAAACACAGGCGCACACAAACACAGGTGCACACACATAGGTGCACACACACACACAGGCGCACACATACACACAGGCACACATACATAGGTGCACACACACACAGGCACACACATACACACAGGCGCACACACATAGGTGCACACACACACAGGCACACACATACACACAGGCGCACACACACAGGCACACACAAACACAGGCGCACACACATAGGCACACACACACACACAGGTGCACACACATAGGCACACACACAGGCACACACATAGGCGCACACACACACAGGTGCACACACAAACACAGACGAACACAAACACAGGCGCACACACATAGGTGCACACACACACACACAGGCACACACATACACACAGGTGCACACACATAGGCACACACTCTGATGACTTCGATCTAAAAACACTGTGGACTGCATAGATCCACGGAAAACGTAAAGAAATTCAGGAACATTAGAGTTTCCTTTTGAGTCTGGTTACTCTGAGAGTTTTTTCCTCACTGCCGACGTCTCTGGTCACTAGGGATAAACTGATCATTAAAAATATATCTTTGGAATTTGTACATTTCTTTAAATCTGCTTGTGACAATCTGCATTGTTAAGACTACTACACAAATAAAATTGAACTGAATACAAATAGTGATGCTTTCAATCAGTTTTGCTTTAACATTTGATTAGTCAACTATTTTTCTGAATCTCACACACACACACACACACACATACACATAAACACACACACACAAACACACACACAAACACAAATGCGCACACACACACACACACACACACACAATGTAAGCTCCAGGAAGCACAAAAAGACGGAACAAGGCAAACAGGTGAGATGGAGGTAGAACCCTGAAGCCAAGAAGGTGTACAGTACCTTGGGCAGCATCAGGGTGGATGATTGTAGTAGTGGGTGAGGGGGTTGTGGTGAGAACATCTAAATGGGAAACAAAATGAAAACACACACACACACACACACATAGACACACAAGGAAGACAGTGAAAAAAAGAGAAAACGCATCGGAAAAGGACTGGAGGTTAGTGCAAGTGCAGAGAAATCTAACACAACTTTCTCAAACTTATTATTATTTGAGATAAAAATCCATGAGTAATTACATTTCGGTCCTTCCAGGATTTTGTGATTAGCAAAACGAATGCAAGATCAAGAAAACTGCGATATTGTAAGGCGTTTGCAATTTCTCAAAATGAACACAGACTTTGCACAAATTTGGGTCAAGATGTGTCATGTGACATCAACACAACACACATTCAGCCTCTTCTATTCATGTGCATCGAACATGAGTACAGCTCTCATAGAAAATGATGTGTCTTTACATGTGGAATTTTAAAGAAGAATCCTGTGTATGTAATTCTACCAATTCAAGTACTTTTCTTTAATAAAATGCACAAAAAAATGTATAATAAAAATAAATAAATCCACAGAATCCACAGAAGCATTTTTTGCCACAAAAAAAGGAAATCTTGGAGGGAATTAAATATGCATTATTATTATTATTATTATTATTATTATTATTATTAGTAGTAGTAGTAGTAGTAGTAGTAGTAGTAGTATTTATTTAAGTTCAAGGTTTCATCAAAATCTGAAAATCTGAAATTTTTTTTTTTTTTTTTTTTCGGACATGCAGGTAAATGATTAAATGCATATTTTTCAAGTATTTTCTTTTTTGGAGGAAAAAAAAGCTCCTCATCCAAGCACACATCTTTATCAGCCCTGAACTTGGTGTGATATGCTGTATTACGATAACGATTCACATGATAATAACAACATACAACATAAAGGTAACACACAGCCCTGCACTGCATAACATCCTGATTGCTTCCAGATAAGTCTTTGTGCTGATGATGTACAAGCCTGTCTGGTATGTGCACATAAACTCCATTTTTTCTCGTCTCCACCAACACACGGGCCCCTTGCTGGGAAAAAGTCGCAGTGGGCAAAATTGGCTGGCTGTCTCTAGCGCTTTATTGTCGGTGCTCCATCAAGCGATCTCAGTAGGGATCTGAACATTTTCTTTCTAATGGTAAAACATCAAGAGCGGCGTAGTGCATGAAGACACGGGAGCCTGAAGCCAGGTTCGGCCAGAAACCTTGTGGAGAATTCAGTGTGTCTGTTGGCACTACTGCAGACGGGGGTATTGGAAATGTCAGCGTCTCCTTGTAGAAATTGCGCATGCAGTAGAGATGGTCGCCGCCAAAGGTCTGAATGGGATGTGGCATGCATAATAGTCGAGCAAACAAGAATTTTCCACAGGCAATTTGCAGGCCGAGTGGCTCGTGGTTCGAAATTATGAGCGCTGAAATATGAATGCAATTTCGGGGGGCAATATATTTCTGCGGGCCGTGAAGACGAGAACGGGGAATTCAAATCAGACGGGGCATCGCCAGCACGATTCTGACAACTTGTGACTTGCTTCCTAATCTTACCCCTGATTTGTCTTTGCTTTGTTTCTTTTCTTGCCGAAGTAGCAGAAGATATCGACTTTGTGTCAAGTGACTAACATAGAACATGAGGATCGCGCTAGCATGTTCACAATGATAGCAGCACTTAGATAGTTCTCATATTGTTAGACATGTAACAAAATAATCTGATTCTGCATTATATTTTAGCATTATATTAGAATTGTCATCATCAGGCAAAGGCTTTATGTACAGTAATTAATTCTGATAACAGGGTTTTAATTAGTGCAGTTGTAACTTGAATGTTCCTATTTTGGTAATCCATCCATTCATCCATCCTCCCAAGCACCAACACAACTGCCCATCCATCCATCCATCCATCCATCCATCCATCCATCCATCCATCCATCCATCCATCCATCCATCCATCCATTCATCCACCCAAGCATCAACCATACTGCCGACCCATCCATCCACCCAAGCACCAGAACAACTGCCCATCCATCCATCTATCCATCCATTCATCCATCCATCCATTTATCCATCCATCCATCCATCCATCCATCTATTCATCCACCCAAGCACCAACCAAACTGCTTATCCATCCATCCATCCACCCACCCATCTTTCCATCCATCCATCCATCCATCCATTCATCCATCCATCCATCCATGCATCCATCCATGCATCCATCTATCTATCCATCCATCCACCAAAGCACCAACATCCATCCATCCATCCATCCACCCACCCAAGCACCAACCAACCTGCTCATCCTTCCATCTATCCTTCCATCTATCCATCCATCTATCCATCCATCTATCCATCCATCTATTCATCCATCCATCCACCCAAACAAGCACCAACCCACCTGCCCGTCCATCCATCTATCTATCCATCCATCTATTCATCAATCCACCCATCCATTCGCACACCCACCCATCTATCCATCCATCCATTTATTATACATAATTGCTGATAATTTTAATGTTTCTGTGAGAAGATGCTTTTTCACCATTTTTGGAAGGAGTATCCAGTGTTAATACATTATGTTCAGTTTTCAGAACAGCGTAACAACTGTAAGTAACCGAAAGCATAACTATAAATACACTGTTAAAAGGATTTTGTGGGGTGGTAAATACTGCAGGCTACAAACATGGCTGCACCAAGTAATAAACGTGTTCATTCAGCACCACACACTCTAAAAACTTCAGTTCACTCACCGTAAAGCACTTCATGCTATTCATGCTAGTTTTCTGACATTACCAAGAATGTTGTTGTTGTGTTCATTTCTTGGTTGGACCATTGGTTCTGTTTCCACTGGTTGCTTCACTGTGCTGTTTGCGCTGCCTTATCAAACTTTCACCTGCAACTTTATCCGACCCTGCAACTGTTTCAATCACAATAACATCACTAGCAGGCTTTGCTAATTCATGGGTATACATTTCCAGCATTTGGTATATATCCTTTTCTAGAGCAACTCATACAACGCTTCATAACATTCATCCAAAATGTCCCCAATGCTAGATGCTCGTACAAACAGCTCTGGCTCTAAGAAAAAGCAGCTAAACCTTCCTCAGCACGTTTAGGTGAAATTGTGAGAAACAACCCTAAAGCTGACAGATGGACCTAATACTTTTTTCCCTTTCAGCACCTGATTTCTTACATGAGTACATTGCTGTGCTTCACGCCTCAATAAACTTAACAAAATCAACACCTCAGTAATGTACAAGATGTAATTGTACAAGATGCAAGGAGCAGTGGGGTAGCATAAAAAGGCCCAAATGAGCTCTGCTTGTGTTATGGAGGAGGGGAGTAATGCTAATATTCAAACATGAAAAAGCTCTGATCTGTATAAAAGGAAGAGGACTAATAGTACACTGTGTTGAAACAGAAAGGAAATAGATCATGAATTGAGTTTAGTTGTACTGTATGTTAGCAGTTTTCTCGCAAAATACTGACTTGCTGATTAGCAATTAGCTTGTGATGGCTTAAAACTGTAAATATAAATGAGTCAGGCTTTTTACAGGTGAAGGCTCTGAAAAGTTGTATTTTACATTTATGCAGGAATTTATGAGAGATTACGAAAGATTAAAGACAGCTGCTCACCATTTGTGTTTAATGTTTAGGCTAATGCCTTGAATTAGCTTGCATTGGCTTGAAGTTAGCTAATGTTAGCAAAACTTTGCCGGTGTTCTTAATATTGTTCAGTGTCCATAAAGTGTTTTAAATCTGATCTAGAGTATGTGGAATTACTGGCCTCATGATATGTGGTATAATTGTCACCCTGAGCTTGTGGGTATGTGGCATGTTTATCACAATCTTAGCCATGCTAACTAAAGCTTATTTTAGGATTTGAGGAGATTAACTATGCAGGGATCAGTCCATGATGAATATCTTCTTGTGAGGCTATTTAAAGTAAAATATAACTTACATATTAATCTATAAATCAGTACTTATTATTATTATGCTATTATTAAATTATTATTAAATGCTTTCTCAATTTTGATCAAATGCAGCAACTGCACAACAATCAAATGCACATTTATATAGCGTTGAGCACAGGATAGAATTCTATATGAAGGCAAATTTTGTCGAAACATCTTTGCATGAGCATACAGTATACAACAGGTTCAAGTTTTTTAATGTTGCTAAGAAAATCCTATCAAGCAAGAGAATTTTTAAATGCTACAAAAATAATCGCATACTGCTTATCTGTGTACTGTATGTGAAGGAGCAGAAGGAAGAAACCCAAGAGGATCTTTTAATAATAGTTAATAATAAGTATCAGCTACAATTTTAACAGAACAAAAAGACCACACTACCATCTATGTTAGCGAGTTTATACTGTCTCACACTATCGAAATTCACTTCGATACAGGAAGAAAGGTTTCATGTGTTTTACATCCTGTGTCCTTTCCAATTCATTGACCTGTTCTTTCCGTTGGGCTACATTCAGGTGCATTTGGTCTGAAAGCTGCTTTAAACAAGAAATCAGAAAATCCTAAGAGTTCACTCACATATTATTGTAGTAAGTAGTCAAAATTGTAAATGCTGTAAACTGATGTAAACCGACGTACCTGTATGTAAAACTGATGTAGAGCTAAAAGTCACGGCTGGTTTCCTAATTCTGTGATTCAGACTGAGAGAAAGCAGACAGATGTGGAACTCAGTCAAACTCCTCTTCCTTTTAATTATAACTTAAGGAAAAGTAAGTACTGATATAAATGAAGTAATCGTTCACACTGTATTAAAAGTTATCAGTAACAAGCTGTCAATCCTGTATGTGTCATAATCTGTAACCAATCAGCTCAGGGGTTGAGGATTTGATTCCTTTCACCAGAGAATGCGTGTGTGGAATTTGTAGGATCTTCTCATGCTTTAAGGGGGTTTCCTTCCTCAATCTAAAGTCCTTTCACAGGCTGATGGGACTCTTTAAATTGTCCATAATATATGAATGAGTGTGTGAGTGTGTGATTGTGCCCTGTGATGGACTGACACAGAGTTCATTGTGTCCCCCACCTTGTGTCCCCTAGGATGGACTCCAGGCTCTCCGTGGCCCTATATAGTACAACTGGTACAGAAAATAGAAGGATGGATGGATGGATGGATGGATGGATGGATGGATGGATGGATGGATGGATGGATGGATTAACAAAAAGGCAAGAAAACGGGTCCTGATTTTCACTGAACGTTCCTTAACTTAATCTGCTCACAGATAAATCAGTGCAGGTCAAAAACCACAATTTACCACAGATTTAAAAGTAAACATGCAATTAGCTGGAGTAGATGCGATAAGCTCTATCAACAAATGAAATACATAGCCCAAATGACACCTGCTAGTCTTGTTGCGCTATAAAAATGACAAAAAAAAAGGCACAAACAAAAAGATAATCAGTACACGCTAATTAGAAACGAGAATAAATTCTCCTGTGAGCAACAAGTATTTATCTTGATATCACTGCTCTTTCAGCCAGGATGAGAAGCTTCAGGGAATATAACATTGAGTACTTGAGCAGTTATTTGCCTATAACCTTGCTTTATCTTGAAGAGAGTTGCTTTAACTTTAATTACATTCATTCATTCATTCATTCATTCATTCATTCATTCATTCATTCATTCATCTTTAGTATCCTGGGCTTATCCTGTACTTGATTTCCAGAATAGGCTCATGAACTTTCCGTGGTCGTTACTTAGGCTCATGGTCGTTACTTAGACCGGGATGCTGAGGGAATATGCTTTGGATATCACAAGCAATTAAGCTTCACCAAGTCAAAACCGATCATTTGTCTAGTTTTATGCTATCGGACGTTTTCTATCTAAAACACATTTACTGCTTGTTAAAACAAGGCTTAAAAATGTTAAAGAAACAATAACTGCTAATTCAAAAGCATGTGATCTACACTTACAAGTTTACTTCTGCTTTGTAAATTCTGCAAAGTGTTAATAATTTAAAAAAAAATAACAAAAGGGATCGTAAAAACTGCATTTCATTCACTTCATTTATGTCTGCCCTGAATAAGCTATTTCACTTACGTATAGTTCTGCTGTGTTTGTGATAATCTTATGTCTCTGTATGTTGCTACTGGATGCTTGAATTTCCTCCAGGATCAATAAAGTATCTGTCTTTCTGTCTGTCTGTCTGTCTGTCTGTCTGTCTGTCTGTCTGTATGTTTATCTCTCTATCTATCAATCTATGTATCTGCCATTAACCTCCACTGTGGAGTGTGACCTGACAAAGACATTCAACTCTGAACATTAGCACCACAGCTGGAAAGTCCAATTTTGGCCTCTAGTAGCAATTTCTAGATGTTATTCCTAATTCCGCTAAACCACCACAAATCCGACAACCCTTTAAAAGAACTGTGCCAGACTTTTGGACAAGTTAATACAAGAAACATACTGTAAACATTTTGTGATAATTATGGTGTATCCACGTTAGAACACAAAGAAAAAGACGTCGAGAGAAAGAGATCAGCGACGGCGTTCCCTGTGAGACGACCGGGTGGAAGTTAGTTCCTCACTTTTGAGCGAAGGTCCCTGGCGTGCATCTCTGACAGAGGAACACCGAGCTTTCTGGGATTCTCACATCCCAGCAGTATGTTGTGTTTGTTAGAACTTATGGAGTGTTGTGATGTGCTCAATCTGTTATGTAAGAAATGTGGCATGAAACAGATTTCTTAGAAGATTTCTGAGAAAGATTGAAGATTAGCTGGATAATCTTTCTGAAGATTAGCTGGAAAAAAAACCAAAAATCTACCTCCCATGACTTGCATGTTAATCTTGAATAATAATTAACATTAATGGTGTCCAGTGAAATTCTGACCTCTTTTTCCAGTACACTGTCGTTCTGTTCCATCGGCACAACGGAAATGTATAAATCGGTATAAAAAAATGCATTATTTTTATCGACACAAGTCTGATATAAAATCAGTCAAGACACTGTTTACTTTCAGTTTGCTCTGCTGGTGTCATTTTACACAGAACAGATAGCACCATAAAACTTAAGATATTTATGAACACGCACTTGGAGCATCTCACTGAGCAGAAACTGGTTTTGATATCAACATTTACTTCGAAGACTTTTTTTGGAACTTGTCTATGAATATATTGCCACTAGTAAGCTAGGCAAAAACAGAAATACAAACTTTTGAAATCCCTGAGTGTCTAATTTCACATGAGTCATTAAGCACTACTGTGGAGTTTGACATGACACAGAAATACAGTGCTGAACATGGACACAACCAAAACAGGTAGTGTAGAAATTATTTTTTTTGGCCTCTGGTAAAAAAGAGTTAACAGCTTTCTGCCATACCCACAATGCCTTTTGACTACCTGCTGATTTTTTGCCATTTTTAATAAATAATTTCTAATAAAGTCCTTTGGTCTGCACAAAGCTTTAGCACTCGTCCTTCAACACCATCACGCACATGGTGTCACATTCATCAGATGGATCTCTAACTAGCGGAGCCAAGTCTCTGGCATAATCCAGGATATATTTCAAATATTAACATACTACTAAAATTCTGTTTAAGGTTACACCAATAAACATCACCCACTAAAAGCCAACAAGATCCTGACTTATTTTATATATCGCATATAATTATTTGTTTATACTGATCGAAAACATCCTATAAGTCTATTTCTATTCTGCAGGTAGACTGGAGCATCAGTCTTTGCAGTGAGCTCATATTAATCTATGTATTAGACTAATATTTATCTATTAATAAAGAAAGAATTACTTTTTGCTTGAAAGAAAAAAAAGTGAAACAGAAAACTGCATGTAAACCATCCAACAAGCCAATTTTTTTTTCTGCTCCAGAAATTGACACCGTCATTGTCAGTAACTAACACTGTTACTAAGGTTAATGGTGTTTTTTTTTTTTTTTTTAAGAAATTATTCTGCCTGATGGTTATGATGGTGTAAAATAGAAAGCATGACTGATTGATTTACAGACTCAAGCGTATGTACATACCGTAGACATAGAGGATGTAATCATCGTACGCTTCTCCAACTAAGTTGGACGCCACACATCGGTAAGTCCCGTTGTAGGACTTGTTGAGGTTTTCGATGAGGAGATCAGAGCCTGTAATCACGGCGTGGGAGGGAACATCATCATCTACTTTGAACCAGTTAATTTGATGAGGCCTGTAAATACAGCACAATGACAATTGAGAGAGAGAGAGAGAGAGAGAGAGAGAGAGAGAGAGAGAGAGAGAGAGAGAGAGAGAGAATAACAAGCTTTCATTCAACTTATACCACCTGAACACGTGCACATTAAACACACACACAAACACACACATACAATACACTACTACGCGAATGAGATCCAGCATTACACATGGACATCTATAATTGTGTTTGATGTGTTAGCCACATGTTTCCTGAACACGTCCTTGGGGACTCCATGTGATCCTGCACCAATGCTCTTGATTGCTTGGTTGACATGCATTGGGTATTGTGGACTGCGGCCCCAGATAAAGGGTTAGACACATCATGTATATTTCACATGAAGGCTTCTGTTCTAATCATTATTACATTAAACACTTGATGTTTTAAACACATGTTTTTAAGACACCTCAGAGGGTCCAAAGCAGTAGCAAGCACCTAAAATATTCACCTAATGGCACTGCCTATGGGTTGCATGATATATCTAATTAAATGCTGATTAGAAGTCACATGGGCTTAGCAATATGTGGTTTACAGTCATCATAGCTGGACTACTGATCATGTCATGGAGTGATTTCATGTCAAGAACAAGTACAAGTACAGAGCCTGACTCATGGTTGAAGATATTTCTGAATTGTTATGACATGTAACTTAGTTGCCTATGTGACATGAAAAATACCGAGCATCACATTCTATTACCTTTTTTTATTTCTTATTATTTCTATTCATTCTTTTTTTTAACATAGTTCTTCAATTTAGTCGATTTTTATGCACATTCTCAGAGGAGTAGCCCAGGTTTTTATTTCACTGCAAGTTGTATACTGCATCATATTACTGTGTAGATGACAAACAAAAATCTTGAATTTTAAATCTAGTTTGAATCTTTATGAATAAAACATTGAACGTTGTTTCATATTATATGAATCTTTATTTATTTAGAAGATGTCGCAAAAAACTGTCACAAACTTTGAAAAAAATGGGTCTTGCTCGCAGACAGGTTAAGATCCGCTGTCTAAAATAATCCCATATATGGGAATTAGGAAAGGACGGATCACTTTAAGACTCACTGAGGTTTGCCTTTTGCCATGCAGCTCAGCTCGAGGTTTTCCCCTTCTCTTGTCAGGCCCTCTGGAAACTCCACGACAATCTTTACCTCAGGTTTATCTGAAGAAAATGGTGGTTCAGTTAGAATCTTAACATTTTAAAATTTAGCATTATCGATCAATAATGGATCGATGTCTTCAGGACAGTCAGAGATGATCAAATCAGAGACTTTCTTTCTGAAGCTGTGATTCAACGTTCTGGTTCTCTCATGTGAACTGAATATAATTTACACCACTTTGTCATCCAGTGCTTTTAATAATATATAGTCACAAGCAGATTTACTGAAATCCAGGCATCAATCTGGATCCATATTGAGCAAGTCAGAGGTGAAATTGGCAAGAAAAAACGTCCTGAGGAGTCATGCATTGAGTTCAAGTCAAGTCAAGAAGTCAATAAGCTTTTATTGTCTTTTCATCCATATATAGCTGATGCAGTACACAGTGAAATGAGACAACATTTCTCCAGAACCATGGTGCTACACAGAAGGACTGAAATTAAGTTGTCCTAGCCACATAAAGTGCATCTGTGCAACCTAGTGCAAACTAACTACAGTGCAAAGAAACAACACAAAACACTACAGGTGTACACAAATACACAAAATAGTGCCAACCAGTGTGGAAGCTGTATATTGGACAATGCATTGTGCAAGAATATAGGAATCTGAACAAAGCAGGATCTAATAAACATATTTACACATATGTAATAACAGCAGTTGAGTGAATTGAGTGAATGTTCCTTTACTGGAAGACATCAGTTTGAAATCATTACAGTATAGAGATGAAGAAGATATAAGCAAATGTTCAGTATAAGCAAATGAGGAATACAACAGAGGTTTTTAGGTACACACCTCGAATTAGGATTATACACTGACACATGCTTGCCAAATTGTTTAAATAATAAGAGGATGTATTTTTTATTTATGTCTTGTGAGTTCCTGAGTCTCTTGTTACAGACTGTTCTTCAGAAAAAACCCTTCAGGTCCTGCACAGGTTTTCCAGCATCTTCTACATTACTGACTTCTTTCCAACAGAAGATATATGATGTTCAGATCCATCTTTACAAACTTCGGAGAACTTAGGGCACAACTATTACACTCAGTTTAAACATTCACTGTTGGTCAAGAAGTCAACACAATACAATCAAATCCGGAGGTGTGTAAACTTTTGAACAAGATGATTAGTGTCAATGATTATTTCGCTTTTTAAGTTTTGTCCTTCAGACTCTACATAAGATATTTACATGCTTCACACTAGACAAAATAATAACAATTTACACTGATCATCCAGTTCAAAAGTTTACACCCCCCAGCGCTTAATATATCGTGCTGAATTCATTGCATTTATGGCATTTGGCAGACGCCCTTATTTTCCTATTCTATCTCGCCCTTATATAGGGATTTGAACTCACAACCTTCCAATCATGCTACCACATCCATCCCCCATTACCTTATTGAGCATCAGTGAATGTTTTACCTTTTGTAACAGATGTGTATGTGTGTAGTACCGACGCTGTAGGAAAAATATGCAGAAGATGCTGGAAAAGCAAATAATGTGGATGAGCTGGAGGATTTTTTCTGAACAGTGTGCAGTTAAACTGCTCAGGAAAAACAAAAGACTCATGAACAACTCAGACAAAACATATTAACAAGCACTTGTAAATGCGTGTGTAACAGTTTCTTGTTGTTGCTGATCTTCTTAACTTTACTCGTCATCCCTGCAAACAGCAGTAAAGATGCAAGTTCAGAATTTTATTGACTTCAACAACAAATTCAGAGCGTACCTGTGAAATTGCTTGATATACGCCTGTTATAAAAACCCAGACCTGGGCATTGCACTGCATGACTTTTATAGGAAATCTTTCTCCCTTGGGTAGCAGATGCACAAGCTGAGGTCACCGACTTCTATTCAAACTGTCTATTTAGTGGTGGTGTACTGTAAAAACGTTTTTCATCTTCCTTCAGTTTTTATCTGTGTTTGTCAAAATGTCAAGCTTTTTACAGTCAGACTGATCCTGTCCTGTCTTTTCTTCACAAAGGTCAGCTCGTGCAGTCAGCCTTCGGAATAAATTAATATTCGACAAAGATTACAAAAGGTTAGGTCAGCCTTTCAGGGACTTTCCACAGCCGGCAATAAGGTGCACTGATCACCCTCAATTACCGTGCTATTTGGAGACTAGCTTTATCAAACTGAGGCATAACAAGACAAAGCCTGTTTTAATTAAAGCAAATCCCCTGGCTCTGTCCAGGTTAATAACTTATAACCAAAAAAATACAAATTTCCTCCTTGTATCAAAATCATTTTTTCTTCTAATAATTAATTAATGAATTGTTTTTAGGATTTTACCCAGATTTCTGTGCCACATTAGTATACAAAATGTTGATTTATAGCTAATGTATGCATGTCACAGCACTTCTTTGGCAAGACGAGCTGCATATATACTGCTCTTGCATTCTTCCCTTTATGCTGTAGGCGTTTATCTGCTTCCCTTTAATAACTCCTGCAAAGTTGCAGCTTAATTAATGAATCACTCTAAAAATGATTGCAGTAAAATGATCGCTCCACATCACATAATTGTGTTATTAACACAAGACATACTATAAAACGACTGCTTTGTTGTGTCCACAGCGCTGCTTTAGAGCACAAACTCCAAAGACCTGGATAGAGTTTGTCAGGTTTGACAGCTGTACAATTACACTGAAGCATCGCAAACAGAATAAATAACTAGAAGGAATATCCTGGTTATGCAATCGCACTTTTTGATCATTTAGTACATGCTTATAGAAGGGAAATGATTTAGAACCCCACTCTCTGGTGTCAATCAGATGAGGATGTGTTCCCTTTAGAGTCTGGTTCCTCTCAGCATTTCGTCCTCATTTCGTCTCATGGTGCTTTTCCTTGCCACCGTTGCTCATTAGCGATCCATTTAAAAATGTATAACTTATATAACAAATTTTCATATTTCTGTAAAGCTGCTTTGTCACTGAGTCCGTTGTAAAGAGCGCTATACTGTACAAATAAAGCTGAATCAAACCGAACACATCTTTAAGAAACTGACTTTAAATTTCTGAGAATGTTCTCAAATAATTAAAAAATCCTGTTCACACTTTATACAGTATGAAGACTCAAGAACAGAAGTTATTAGGAGAAAAGGAGTAACGCCGTTTAAACTGCTGCTTATACAGTACCATGTGATGTATATATGATCATCCTGACAGTATTGAGATTCCTCATAAGTATAAACTCATGAGTTAAGCAATCAACAGATGAGAAAAATGTTACTCTGCATCAAACACTAGACCCTGCATGCTTGAGCAATGACTCACACTGCACTTCCAGGTATTTCTGGGTTTGGAAGTCCTTCACAGCTGGATGGTCAATGATGCAGATGACGGCCACTCCATCGTCCTCCTTGGAGACGGTGAGTCTGAGCCTGCTAGTGACGGTGAACATCCTGTCATACGTCTCCTCGGCTGTTTCCTCACCTGGGAGAAAAACACATGAGTGACAAGGCAGCCATTAACGGAAGCTCGCTTGCTCTCTCTCTCTCTCTCTCTCTCTCTCTCTCTCTCTCTCTCACTCTCTCTCTGGCTCCTAATAACTCCCAGTCCCAGATGAAGGCCTTTGAGAAATGATCCATCACCTCCAGACAAATCTTACATTCATATAAAGTGGCAGACACATTTCCTTGCTGTCATGCTCAGTATACTGACTGTGACATCCGAGCCATCGCTACATCGCATCATCACATCACCGCATACTCATACATAGAATTCTTTTACTCCCACCATATATATATATACTTTTATATCCTGCGGAAAGGCATTTAAGATATTTGTTCTATTATTTTGAAATTAGTCATCTATATGCCCAAAAAAAATCCATGGTTTAAGCGAAACAGAGGACAGCATCCAGGACAGTTGGCGCACATCGAGTCACACACTGGCGATGCTGCCGTATTTCAGACAATCTGGAAGCTCCAAGGGCACAGAACTAATTGCAGTGGTGATGATGATAGTTTACTTGGAACTAATGAAGTGGGGAAATAATTATAGCTCAGCACTGACCTACACCACTGCTCTTTTTCTGGAGACATGCATTGTATAACAAACTGATTTAAGAAAAATGTAAGCAAATGTAAGCAAAAGCGACTGTAAGCAAAAAATCACATTCATTTCAACTTAAATGATTAAATCATCGTTCATCACATAATAATGAAATATATATACGATAAAGTTGTTTTTTTGCTTACTCATGATGCATACATGTCATATTTTCTTTACATTATTCTTAAATCAGTTTGTTATATGTCCTTGTAATGTGCAATTATGGGTGACGCCATTGGTGGGATCGAACCCGGATCTCAGCTCCATCACCCAGTCCGTGCACTGCTTTTATTTAACTAAACAAAGACAAAACATAATCATGCCATAAAGACCTGGATAACATGGCGTCCAACCTTACGGGTTCACACACGACGTTATTCTGACAAACTAACATATATAAATATGACTGACAATGACCATGAGAGCAGCACATCAAGGGAAAACAAAGGAGGTGAGAAAGTGAGAAAACACATTAAGAAAAAGTATGGCACCGCCCACATAGGAATAACAGTGATACATGAATAAACCACTTACCAAGGCCCCCCTGGTGGTCTGGCATGGAACTGTCCTACTAACTCCTGACGGTCCTACTGTATGTTCGTTTCTGATGTATTTGCCAGTCGCAAGGTTTTCTGTTTTTCTCTTATTTTAGGTTTAAAGGTGGGGTCTCCGTTGTTTGAAAACCAATGTTGACATTTGAGATCACCAAAACAAACACGCCCCTAACCCAAATGGGTCCCACCCCTGTTTTGATAGCTCCGCCCCACACATACACCAGACAAGTATAACCCAAGTATAACCCAGGCAACTATTATGGCAGAACCTGTTGGGGCAGCTGACCGAGGGTATATTTTTATCAATAAATGAACTCAATGAGTAATACTATGGTAATACAAATGTGTTTTTGTAGTACTGTGTGTTGTACTGTGAAAGGTTTAGCTAATGTTAGAGGCAGAGGTCGTAACGTTGCTGCCGATCACATGGAAACAGAAGACTTGGAGCGTGTGTGCATGTTTCAGGCACAAAGACTACTTCTTACCTTATCGTAAGCCTTTCTTTGCTTTCTTTCTTTGTTTTTATCCTCCATGTCAATGTTAAAACTGCTTTCTGCTAATGTCACACATGCGCACTAAACACTCTCTCCGCCCATTTCGACAAGACACGCCACCTTTCTGCTCGTTGTCTACACGTTAGTTTTGTTTTTGTTTTGTTTGGCGGCCCAATGCAGTTTTCTGCAGCATTTCTCAAACAACAGAGACCGCACCTTTAAGCGTTATCATCCATATGGTCTTGAGTGTGTTCATTACACCTCAGTATAAAATTGTTCTGATTAAAAACATTTAGATGAAAATGTACAGACTCTGGAGTGTGCAGGTTGCCATTGTGTTGCGAAATAAATTTTCTCTTTGATTAGATCCTGGCTCCAAGTCTACCGATTCTTCAGCTATGGTGTGAAACTGCATTGTATTGGTGTAAAAAGTCGATTCTGATTGGTCAGAAAGTGTTGATTTCTTTGTTTCTCGTACTGTTGTATCGCACAAGCTCTAGTGCTGTTACAATGAATAGTGGCACGGCTATGAGTACTGCAGCTCAATCTTTGGTACCGCAGCACGATTATGAGCGTGATTTCACGTTTACACAATAACTCTGTTAATAAAGAAATTATTTAATTTAATTGGAATATAATTGACTGACATTTATGACACAACCTAGCCAAATATTTCTGTTTATTTTTGTTCCGTCGACAGACGTAGTTTCCAAAGTCGGATCCGGCAGATGGATACGAGTGCTATGTGTTGCCATGGCAACGCACAGACTGACTGACAGCCGGCTTGTAAGTATGTGAACTTCTAGTTTCAGTCTAATGATCGGAAGACAGACAGTGAAATGCATTAGTTAAAGTAAATATCAGCATTCGGTAGAACTGCAACTTCTATAGTAATGACTTCTACAGGGGCTTGTACAGTGTTGTAGATGCTCAACACATGCAAGCAATAATAATAATAATAAAAAATAAAAAAAACACAAACAAACAAATACAAATACCTCATTCTGGATGGTTTTGGTGACGAGTTCTGTGAGGTGTTTATTCAACATTTAACATTCCCTTTACATGCTCCTGTGATTTTAATATATTGAGTCATAAATTTGTGACCACTAACAAGGGCACAGCAGGTATAACCTTGTGTTTGTTTGCTGGTTTGTTTGTTTAATTATTTTTAAGCAATATTCTGTTGCCAAATAAGCACCATACGGAACCCTTACGCGCCAAAACAATTTATTTGGACGTACATTTATCAGCAGTATATATAGACTGACAAACTCCAGTGATTAAACCTGCTTTCATTTCCAGTTTTGACTCTTGACTTGCTCATCCTGCATGACTCATTGCTGAAATTCAGGGCTCCTACTGATTCATTTATTTGCTCAGCAAAGCGCGCGGTAGAATGAAAGCATTCGCTTGTCACCAGGTAGTCTCTGAGTTACTCGCCACTCCTCCCCTCCATGTCTTAATGGAGAAAGGCATTCATGAGCAGATTACGCAGCCTGCAGACTCTCTTTATCACACAACCTCAACCGGTGTCAGCTAATAGGCGGGTAGCGCCGGCTGAGTGGGAGAGGAACAGCTGGAGTTTGTTCAAAGCCACTTATTTAAGCTGAGCCAAAACCTCCCACTGAAAAAAACACGCGTCTCTGACTATTCTTTTTCTGCACTTTCGAACGAGCGTGGCCACCTAGTCGAAATCTGGTTACGAAGAAATTCCCCAAATCGTCGCGGGATTACCGGAATGGGAACGGTGAAGACGGATTAGGGATCTTGGAGTTGTGGGAAAAAAAAGTGCTATTGACGGTGTGTGAGTCTGACCTTGTAGGATCTGATCTCCTTTCATCCACACAATGCTGGAGGCGGGCTTGCTGCCCATGGCCGTGCAGGTTATCTCAGTCTCGTTCCCTTCGCTCACCACATCCTCACGTGACTCGATGATTAGGTTGCCTGGTGGAACTGGAGGAGCATAAACAGCAGCAGGATTAGATACGGGCTTTGAGTCCCCCTGCGGCTGGATCTCTGTCTGGATCTAAAGTCTGCTGCACAACATTCTCTTTCTCAAAGATCTGAGAGGTTAAAAAGAAAAATAAAAAAATTAAAAAAACGACATTATCAGACGCACAATGGCGATATATCAATAGAGACCTGGAAGATAAACTTGGTCATGTTTAAAATAAAGTGCTCAGATGTGTTTACCTTAAATTTAACTGCGCTGTCATAGAAATCATCTACTGCCAGAAAGCACCGCAGAGTTCTCAAGCTCTTTTTACACCAAGGATCTGTGACAGCAGTAATTACTTTTGGACCCTGACGTATCTGTTTACCAGCTTTTTGGTCGCTCTGTGTTTGCAAACAAGACGTCAGTGTGTTATATGTCAAGCTGCTCCTTGCAACAGCACCGTATTGCTGTTTTTATACTTTTCCTTCTCATGTGCCTGCCTCTATAGTCTGCCTTCATGTTTCTCACGCTGTGTGCCGGTGACATGTGCAGTCATGTTCCCGGTGAAACACTGAGTGTGAGATCCCTCGTGATAAGGCTTTTATTTCTTCGGCGCTTTTTTTTATTTAATATCAGGGCTCGGTGCCAGGGTTCGGCGTTCATGCTGTGAATGTGTACAGCCTTGCCTAGTTTTAGGAAATGAAGTGACTTTGGAGCATGCTCATCTACATTCATCTCCCCAGGAAGTCCAAATATGGTCTGTAATAAAGCTCTATCATTCAGTATTATTAAATGTGAAAAGCTCATTAAATTAAAAAAAGGAAAGAAAAAAAAAAAAGCCTGAATCTTTCTACAGGGCTTTTCAGAATCGAAAGAAAAATCCAGTCAATATGGCTGCCAAAAGCAGACCTCCGATATCAATAGCGCAACATCTGTTCCTCTTTTCATCACCCTTGTTATTGGAAACGGCATGAAGGTAATTGGTTGATATTGTGTTATGGCGGGATTCAATTAGACGGGTTCAATTGACTGAAAGGATCAATGTGGGAAATCAATAATCATGAATTTTAACATTTGCAACAGCTCCTCTGACATACCCAGGACGGTGATGTCGGCGTAGGCCTCCTGCGGGGGGTCCGTGTAAAGCTGGCACACGTACCTTCCCTCATCCAAGAGCGTCACGTTGGACAGTGACACACGCAGCTCGTTGTCAGAGAAGTTAACCAGCTGAAAACGACTGTCCTTAAGAGCTGGAAAAAAAAAATACAGGACGTAAAGTTTTATGAGGATTTAGTACTATGTGTAATAAGTGACAGGCTTTGGGAAAAACCGTGGCTGAAAGTTCAATGTCACTGAAAATCCTGATCACAAGTTCTACATGCAGATCTTCTTTTTAAATCCAGCTACTGATGTGAAGGTTAAAAAAAAAAAAAAAACGGTTTTCATCCTAAGAATAATGATGATGCACACTGGGAAGCCAGCTAGCTGGTGATGAAAAGACAGTTCTCACTATGAGCAGAAGTGAAAGAGACATTTTATACAGGCACGGCCTACCTTCACTTGCTCAGGCACACCACTGAAACTCTGATAGATCTACTGAGGACTTGATCACTGTGTTAAGCCAATACATGCAGTGGATGTGTGAAAAGGTGAGTGGACATTGGACATGACAACAAAAGCAGGCGCTGAATATATTTTCTAATGTCGGTACAGTAGGTGATAGTTTGGCAATGAACCCATCAACAAGACAGTGTGCCCTGTTTTCTTTTTGGCTTTGATACAAGAAGCAGCTCAGGGGGTCAGAGGAGGGCGAGAAGAAGAGAGAGGTGAGAGAGAGTATGTGTGTGTGTGTGAGAGAAAGAGAGAGAGAGAGAGAGAGAGAGAGAGAGAGAGAGAGAGAGAGAGAGAGAGAGAGAGAGACTAAGGGTGTGAGAGAGAGAGAGATGAGAGAGAGTGTGTGTGTGAGAAAAAGAGAGAGAGAGAGAGAGAGAGAGAGTGAGAGAACACGAGAGAGAGAGAGAGAACACGAGAGAGAAAGAGAGCAAGAGAGCAAGAGAGTGAGAGTGAGTGAGAGTGACTAAGGGTGTGTGAGAGAGAGAGATGGAGAGAGAGGTGGGGGGTAAGAGAGAGCATGAGAGAGAGAGCGAGAACATGAGAGAGAAAGAGAGCAAGAGACTGAGAGTGAGTGAGAGAGACGGATAGAGAGGTGGGGGGGGGTAAGAGAGAGCAAGAAAAAGAGAGAGAGAAGCTGAAAGGGAGAGCGGGACAGAAAGATGTCTGTCCTTCTTGTACTAATTTTGCTCATTTTACTAACTCTTTTACTAATAAGTGCTGCTTATAGTCACCTCTTCTATAAATGAATGTATTCCATTTCTGGTGGAACGTCTGCACTTGGCACAAGCTCCACCTCCGTGATCAACTTACACAAAGTATTCACGAGGAAAAAAACTAACGTGAATATAAAATTTCATACATAAGGTATAATTAAAAAATGAAACTGTAATCATTACATAAACTTGTACTGTTTATTTGGAAAAGCACAAGGAATGAGCCAGAGTGCTTTAAATGGAGTCATTGAAATGTTGGATAGTGCAATTATCCACACTTCTGAGTTGTGAGTAAATAGTAAACACAGCAGCGTCAGTGCCCAGGCCTGTGAACAAACACTGTGATACATTCGCCCTGCTTATTAAACTGTTTCTCACTCAACTCGGACAGTGTTGTGACAAATCTAATAGCCACGCTCTGATTTTTAATTTCTTTTCACTAATCCTGCAACTTGCATTTTTTTTTTACTTTTGAGAGAGAAATTACTTGTTTGCTGTTTAATAGTTAATGAAATCATTCTAATTGGTAAGCTATCAGAATCCCCCAAAGCCGACGCCCACTCTTTCAGCCACGCCCACTCTCAGCCAAGCTGATTTAATAAAGAAACCATCTATTGCTCCTCTATGACCTCCTTAAAGTCCCATAGTAACGTCCCACAGCTCGTAACCCACACTGCATTACAGAATTATACATAATAATTCAAATAATCCTATTCTGTGTAAGAAGAAGACAAGGAAATCTGTTCCACTCACCAGCATAGTAATTATCTGACAATCCATCCATCCATCCTTTCATGTGACCATCCATCCATCCATCGGACCATTCCTCCGTCCATCCATCTGACTGTCCATCTATCCATTCATCTATCCATCCATCCATCCATCCATCCATCCATCCATCCATCCATCCATTCATCGGACCATTCCTCCGTCCATCCATCTGACCGTCCATCCATCTGACTGTTCATTTAACCATTCATCTATCCATCCATCCATCCATCCATCCATCCATCCGGCCATCCATCCATCTATCCATACATCCAACTGACCATCCATCCATCTTTTCATTCATTCATCCATCCATCCATCTATTTTCTTAGCACTTATCCTACACAGATTCACAGGGGTCCTGGAGACTATCACAGGTGACTCGGGGCATAAGGCAGGGGACACCCTGGACAGGGTGTCAGTCACACACCATTGGACAATTTAGAGATGCCAATCAGCCTACAACACAATTCAATGGACTGGTGAGGAAACCAGAGTACCTGGAAGCAAGGAAAGAAGGTGTTATCTTCAACCACTAACAATTCTGTTTAAGTTTGAACCAGCAGAGGGAAAAACAAACACCTCACACTGAAAGCCAGCAGTTTGT